>NC_092830.1:30377237-30691275 GCF_039878825.1 Excalfactoria chinensis
TTTAGGAAGTACTGAAATAATAGCACTCACTGCGGGATGCTTATGTTCTTGTACTTGATTTATAGATGTCAGGAGATCAGTGTGCTGATCGTTCCTCTGAAAAGAGAAGTAATGGAGATCAAGATGATATGGTTGATGCAAAACCAGACAGGAGTAGCAGACTCTCACTTTTTGCAAAGTAAGTTACTACTTCCATTTCTATTTTTCTTTCTGTCAGCTATGATACTGCCCTTCTAATGGGATTTCAGTGTTCAGTTTGCCATGCCCAGAGTGTCAGAATGTCTGATAAGCACTCTGTGTTGTATAAGGTCTAACATATTTAATCCGTACCCTAAAGCCCTCACACCGCTCTGATTTACAGAGACCTGTAATATCTCCCATCAGCTTACTTAGTAGTCAAGGGACCACTAAGTTCATTTAGTGTCAGTTGTAGCCCCTTATCTTAAACATTGCCCTTTTGTGGAGCTGGGAATGAAATATGTCATTAATTATCTATTTTACTGCATTCAGCTCAGCTGATCTCACACATCGTTGGAATCCCCTGCTGACTATTTAAGTTAGTTTAAAGCCTGGATGCACCATCTAGACCGTAGCACAAAGAAGCCTCACTGAGTCTAGAGATGTAACCCATTACAGAATAAATTAAAAGCCCTTCATTTTAGCCTAATAGACTCACTGAAGCATAATTTTACTTTCATTAAACGTACAGGCAGAAAGAACGACATGCTCCATGTCTGTAAAACACTAGATGAATGTGGCTGAAAATGCAACAGCTAAACGATGAACATGCAAAATTAACAAATGCTGTTGAAGATCGGAAAATACTAATTCATGGGGTGAACTGCCAGTATGTTAGTACAGGTGTTTATTACAAATACTTGTATTTACAGAGGTTTAACTTTTTATTGTTGTTGGACATGTATTGCTCACTTCAATGTGGATAATTCAGAGGAAGCACATGAAGAAAATCATTTTATCTTTGTAGTGTAGTATAGGGATGTGATGGGTGTAATGCATCTGGGAGATGTGAGAGAAGTGAAGCTGCCTTTGTCTTAGATGACTTTTGGTGTGCCCTAAAGCAAAGCACAGAAATTTTTTGTCTCTCATTTTCCCATTCCTCAAATGCATTTTCGGATGTGTATTATTAACTATCACAAATGCACATGATACAAGATAGACAACATTTGTTTCTAAAACTTCCCAAGTATTTTTCCAAGTTTTCTTTTAAATTTTATAGATGCGTTTTAAAATATGACATCTTCTGAAGAAGTGATATGCTAATGTCAGTACTCAATTATGCAACTCCAAGTTGATCATTCCTGAAGGAAAAGCAAGAATCAGCATTTCTATTACATTGGTTTTTTTTTTTTTTAAATATAAGAAAATATTCAAGTAATTTGGCCATTCATCAGTTTGAGACATTCGTCTTTCATGAAATCCTTGAAGATACAAGTTTGAAACATCTTTTGCTAGAAGTAAAAAGGAACTCAGATAAAATAAATACAGAATAAAAGACTGAATAGGAAAAGTTTGAGATTTTTCAATAGAGATTTTGTAGGAAATTGAGTCTGAAATAATCTATCAGTGCTGCTTAGCAGAAGTTATGTTAGCCTGAAGAGGAATGAGATGTTAAGAGAAGATCTTAAAAATCCAAGTACATCAATAAGGTCGTTATCTTATAGATACTCTCTGGCCTGCAGGAATATAGAAAAGGGATGTGAGGATAAAGAAAGATGGTTTATGACCAAAACCAGTGACAGTCACAAAGGAGAAAGTGAATAGTGAATGACTGCTCATCAAGCCTCACAAAAAGTACAAGGGACATCCAATGAAAAGTTTATAGAGTGAGATTAAAACAATCAATCAGTAAGACACAATTTTCCCCATAGTACAGAATACAGATGTAAAATTTTAGTCACAGGATATGCGTATGTTGATACTTAGATGAGTTCAGAAGAACCCAGATGAGTGTGTGGAAGAAAAAATCTGCTGGGAATATTAATGTTAAAATCTTTGATACAAGATGTCCCTAAATCAGATTGCTATGAGAGTATATTCTGGACTGAATTTCTTTAATTTGTTCTTTTAAAACTCATTACTAGTCAGTACCAGATAATGGGCTTGGTTCGCTTTTAATTAGAACCTGAATGGCTCTGTGACCTGATTGCCAAGGCTCCATTCTGACAATGTAAATTTAATAATTGTGGGGGGAAAAAAGTGTCTAGAAAGCTTTGGATTGACTACAATTTTGTTTTACGGACCCAATTTCTAACATCTGTGCAGTAATTTCAAGGAAAGTAGCTCTGGGCAGCCTGGTTGGTGACCATGCTAAGAGCAGAGGGGCTGAAACTAGATAATCACTATAGTCCTTTTCAACCCAGGCCATTCTATGATTCTACAAAAGTCAACACTTAGTTTCATTTACATTTTAAAAGAAATTAATATTTGTTTAAATATATAAGCTTAAAATAGATAAGCTTAGTAGGAAGAAGTACTTTCTATTGTTAGATAAGCATGTGAATTGTAGTGGGAAGGAGGACCAGTGAGAAACTAAAATCAGAGCCACACAGACAGACCAACAGTAGTTGGTCCAGTACCTTCACAGGTTCACCAATACCCATCTCTGAATGGAGGTGTAGATGGCAAGAGCAGTAAACAGAAATAGGTGAGAATCTTCAATACAGCACATTTCTCTAAGAAGATCATGACCGTGGTTTACCAAGAAAACAGAGCTCAGAACAAGCCACAGACTCCTCTGTGTGCACCACAGTTTGGGAGAATCCTCTCCTGCATATTGCCTTTTCTTGGAAAAAGTGCTAGAACTTAAAGAACGGCGAGGGGGGAGTAAAGCGTTTCAGATCGTTAGGCAGTTGTTGGCATTCTCAGCCACTAGATGGCAGAAGGGTTTTACTTTTGTTTACTATGAAAACCGCAGAAGACTAATTTAGGAAGACTTCCAAAGAAGTTACTTATCATAAGGCAGGGAAGGCAAGATGCACTACGGCGACCTTGAGCAAAACGGGATTTTAAAAGACGTGGTAAATTAAATACTGAGCTGGCAATTTGAGACACTTCTGTTTTTAAAGCTGCATCTGAAAATCCCCAAGGTTTGGTAGATTAGCACTCACACGTTCACTAATCAGGACTGTGAACTTCAGCAAAGAAGTATAACACAGAAGGTAGTTGTTAGTAGTATCAAGATACCAGCTTTATACTTAATAATTATATAGAACCCTTTGTCCTTTGGTTACTTTTATTCACTGCAGCTCTCATGCCTGTTTTGCAGTCAATATTCCCCCTATTTGGAAAGGGAAGATATTGTTTAAATATGTATTTAAGAATTACAAATACCTGTTTACCATTGAAACTGTGTGATTCTGTAGGAGCTTCAGAGTAAAAAACTGTAACAAAATCTCCATGAGCCCAGTGGGGTACACCCACATATGCTCATTAAGAGTCCTTCAGCTTTTTAAAACAGTAAAAGTTATTTATTGCTACCAAGCCAGGCCACCATAAAGTTTGAGACTTTATTCTAATTAATACAGAAGCTTTCTAGAAACATCAGTGCATATCTTACTGTGATAGTTCAAGAGTTATGATGTCTACCAATTAAATATCCAGAGCCTGTAAGCTGCTGTAACAATCAGAGAGAGCAATGTGATGGAATGGTGATACAGGAGATGTAATGACAAAGGGATTGGTGCAATAGAAAGGCATTACAAAGAAAAAGAAATGCTCACCCATCTCTGAAGATTTAGGATTGCAGTTAGAACTCTACAAGGAACAGATCTCCAACCAGGAATCCTACCTCAGTGGCAGTCGGCCCTTAAATAAGATCTAAGAGAGGTGCAGCCAGGCTCTACCCTTTCTGTTCACACAGCTGAATTGCCTTCACCTGCACTCCTAGGGTTGACTGGGTCCCTGCCCCAGGTGCTCAATCCTGTTATTCAACAGTTACCATACAATTAGTATTTAGATTCAGATGATACATAGGGATGTTTTTGGTTTTTTTTTCCACTTACGTGGGTGTTCGTTTAGGTTACAGGGCACAAAAATAAGGAAGCACAATGTTTGATGACCAACAGTTTCTTTGTGTTTGATTTAATGTTTATGAAGTAACTGTATTTGCTTCTACACCAGCTATCCCTGCCTTGAAATTCGTATGTTCACATTCAGATGATGCTTTCAGTGATCCTTCATCTTTTCAACATAACTTTTTACGCTTTTAGATTCTAAAATGCAGTTGTTACAGTTTAACCAGCCACAAAATATTACAAACCTTTCAAAAACAAATACTGCTGTATCTCTTTTATCTTGATATTGTATATGATAAGTAAGTTACTTAATGAGTAACAGCAAAAGAATCATCTGAAGTTATGATCTGGGCCGAACCCAAACTGAACTCCTGGTTCAGCCACAGGTTTCCTTTATATCTCTAAGCAAATCGATGAGTGTATTATTTAATCCTGTAAATAAGTGATGATCTTTCCTTTTACTATCCTCACCCTGAAGTTTAGTGCAATTGCATTTAATTTGTTTGGGGTTCTGCTTTTCCCAAGCTAAATACCAGCATATGTCCTCCAAATTAATGAACATAATTTCAGAAGTAACGGGCTCTGGCAACTCTTATCTGCTAATGTTAATTCCTGCAAATACAGTAAAAGAGGTTTTAACAGACGTGGTACAACAGAGGTGTTCCTTTCTGTTACTCATTCTTAAGCTGGAGGCGCGCTTTTGGTTTTGTTCTGATCTCAATTTGTACAGAACACCACAGGCAGAGTAAACAGATAAAATGGTGCACAGTGCATGTACTTCACCTTGGACAATTACTGAATGTACCATGTAGGAAATGCCCAATATCTTGAAATAGCACCTAAAGTATAAGAAGTCATTAATTCAGTTAGCATTTGCTTCCAGTCTCCTTGGAGACTTTGTCATGTGAAGCACAGCAAACACTGGATTGTTCTTGAACTGTATCTGGAGCAATTGCAGTAGTGAGTCAAGTAGCTTAATTCCTTTTTATTGCAGTAACTTATTTCCTTCACTGCAATGAACTCTGTGCTGTCAGCACTCAAAATTTGGAGGAAAGCTATAATATGTTTTAATATTTAACCTCTTAAAGGAAACACAACAAATTAAGGTGTATTTTTTTAATAATCCAAAACTATATAAGAGTAAATGGGAAATAGTTCTATGAATTAAGATACAAAACAGGTCTTGTAAACTGTCTACGTTGATCTGCATCATTTTCTCAGAAGCATTCACTGTGTAAATATTGTAGTGATGGCTGGATCCAGTTCTGAAAGAAGGCAGGGAGCTGTATTAAAAAGTAAAGCTTGCTGTGTCACCTCCATCTCAAGATCTGCTCTGTTTTCCTACACTCTTATATATGAACAGTGATAGAATCAGAGTGTATTTTCCACTTGTCAGCAAAGGTAGATCAGGCCTGCATGACCTCTGTTTGCAGGACGATAGCTGTGAGGGTTTGAATAGCCCCATAGAAAAGTCCAGTGTGACCCACTGCTGACACATGCGAATCTTTGGGCCTGAGCACAGGGCATCCTGTTTCACGCTCCAATGTAGCCCCGAGCATGGTGGGCTCCTAGCATTAGCAAAGAGGATTAGACTTGCTCTTGAGCACAAGCTGAAGCTGTTTTCAGATGCAGTGTGGAGTGCCATTTGATGATGAGCCAAGGTACTGTGGAAAGTTATTTACCTCCTTCCTTCTCTGCCACCCATTTGGGAACCTCATGAATGAGCACCCTAAAGGAGTTCAGTTGCTAATTATAATTCTTCTGGCATTTTGCAATTGGTAATCCTAGATAGAATGTTCTCCTAGATATATTGTTTGGGGGTTTTGCTTTATTTTGAGTCATATTCCAAGCAGCCTGTATAGAGATATATATACCTGTTAACTGTTCATAGTACCTATGACAGATGAAAGAGGGTTTTTATTTATTTCTTTTTAACTGCATACTTGCAAATTGCCTATATATATATATTATTTAGGATATAATCATTCAAGATTTCAGTTTCCAGAACACCCATGAAAGGTGGATGTGCTCAGCTTTGCCAGAAATGAGCAGAAAGCCTTTCATCAAGCAACATTATTTTTGCTAAAATTGTACCTTTTGAATGGTATTTGAATATTATATGGCATACCATGCCATGCAGGAAATTAATGAGGAAACTGAATTGCAAATCGATCACTAAGAATCTAGAATTTACCCAGTTTTGGTCAACTGCAGGTGTCACACCACAGGATTGTCATGCAGGCTGCAAATCATCCACACAATATTAGGTGCCCAAAGAAAAGGATGCTGGTACCTGATTCTTTTTTTCCTGTCTTTTTTTCAACTGTTGAGAAATGTGGGTGGTATTAGACGTAATAAACTGTGTTGAAACATTTTCATGCAGTGGAACTGGCTTAGCACCAGTGTGCTCCATATTGTTCATGTACATGTAATGAATAAAACTGCAGCCGTGATTTTGATTTTGTTATGTTAAGGCCATCACTATCACAGAATTAGAGGGATAGTGGGATATTTGGCACTAAGGGACATGATACACTTCTGGGACTCAGCAGGTCTGATTGATGGTTGGACTTGATGACCTGGAAGGTCTTTTCCAACCTAGTTGATTCTATGTCTCTATGATAAATTTAGATATATTTTAGAAATCCAAGAATATCTATAATGTATAAAGGACACCAAAAGTTCTTGCCTGAATCTGCTTCTTTCAAACAGCTCAACTCCTTTTCTTAACAGTTAGTTTCTAGTTGTCCTGAACTTAGAAAGATTTCCCCCTCTCCTAATTGGAGAAGAGCCTGCAACTAAAATGGCACCAAAAAGCTTTTTGTATTCAGTTGTTTAGGTTTGCTATTGGTTTTAAAATTGCTAGTTAGGTTTTCAGTCCTTTTGTGTAATCTCCCTGCTATAGTAAACAGTATAGGTGAAATGATGGATAGATGCTTTTAGGTGAACTTTTACTTTTTAGGTTTTTTAGGTGCTATGTGTCTGAAAAATAGATGGAAATCACATATGCTACTGTAGTATATTCAGGAGAAAAAGTCTGAGAGCCTACTGTGTGTCACAAGCAAAATGGAGTTCTCTCAAAAGCCAGTGTGGCTCCTATTAGTATTTAAAGTAGATTTCACTTTGTATTCTAGCATGTAGCACTGTTAGCATGTGACCCAGAATCACATAATCAGGCACAATGCAATACGGTTTTAGTATTTGGACTAGCATTTATGGCTAATGCTTAGTCCTTATCCCATATAGCTTATGCTTTTTGGTTATTAACTGTAAAAGAATAATTATTTTATAAAAGATGCTTCAAATAGTGGTACAATCATCTTGTCCAGAAACATTGCAGTTTTGCCAACTTGATGCAGTATTAATGGGAAAAGTCAACAGGATAATCTGTTATTTGCATGAAGCTCTAAACCTACTTGACATTTTACCAAAACAAATCTGACAAAGAACAAAGAGTCTGCCTTAAAGAACTTAAGATCTAAAAAGCTCTAGTCAGGTTTAACAAGTGTCATGTGCTTGTTATTACCAATAGATTTCAAGAGGAAAATAAATTCAAAGAGGGGAGTGTGTACAGTAATTAGAGGTGTAATGCGTGTGGTGAAATTAGACTGGATAAAAGTATTAAAGCTGCATAGAAGTATTAAAGCTGACAGTATGGAGAGAAGGTTGTACAGGAGCAAGGCATATCCACACACATTTATCAGAAAGCAACAGACATGAATAGACCACTGATTATTGAGACTAAAGTAAAAAAGAAAGAATTAAATACTGAACTTTGATTTGTCTAATTCATGCATTCTGTTTCTTGGTAACTTCCTCAGAAGGTAAAAAAAAGATGAGTGGACACCTAAGTGTTTAGCAGTAGAATAAAGAGCACTGATGTTTTATATCTTCTGTCCCAGAGTGTGAAGTGCATGAAAGCTCTGTAGGTTGTTGCCTGGACTTGAAGGCTGACAACCCTATAATAAGAAGAATCAGTCTCTTCTCCAGTGCCAAAAGGTCTGGGGATTTCAGAAGCAATGCTGAGACAATGTGTTCTGTAAAAGCGTGTTTTATAAGACAAACCAATTTTTCTTTTTATACAAGGTATTAAAAAATGATATACAACTGCCCATCATTCTAATGGAGCATGTAAAGGAACTAAAATCACTACAGGGAAAACAGACAGAGACCTTTTGATATAAGGATATGAAAACGTCCCTTTATCTCAAAATTTGTTTAATTCCTCTAACCCTCTGCCTATTTAAGTGACGGTTCTTTTCTGAAGAGCCTTGTTTCTTTCCTGGGTGTTCATAGGTGTCACTGAATTGCTTGCTTTTAAGGCAGACACACTCATATTTCCAGAAACAAAACAAAACAAAACAAAACACCTGTTGTCTATAAGTTTCTATCAGACTCTTTTTTAATTGCTTTTAATTTTCAGGCTGAGTAAATGGATTGGGTGCAATAGTTTCTACCCTAGAGATTGCCTTTTTTTCATGTTCATTTTTTAATCCGCTCCTCTCTCCTGAGACTTTTACCTGTGTCATGCTGCTACTGTTCCAAGGGGAGTCCATGTATTACAGCAGAAAAGCATTTTAAAAGATTTATGTTTACTAGCTTTTACACCTTGAACAAAGACTGAAGTTACCAGACTACACAGTTGACATTAGTTATGGAATGGTAGCTGAAAACCTCCATGGAAATACTGTGCTTTGCTTGAAATTAATCAGAAGTTAAGAGATGATGAGAGACTGGAAGCTTTCCTGGTAAAGGATTCATAGTACACTGCTGTGTGTCATAACTCTCCATGGTAGCAAAGATAGTACAGAGTGATGCTAGAAGAAAGGAAGCCAAAGTAGAGGAAATTGGGGCTGCTCAGAGACACCGTTTTCAATAAAATTGTAAGTTTTCATTTTCTTGAAAACAGTCTTTAAGTATACTTAGTAGTTAACAGGGGCATTTTTATCCTTAAATTCTGATACCTTTGCATATTGAAATCATGATTTACCTAAAGCATAACAGAAAAAAGTTTGTTGTGATAACTATCAGTTCTTTAGACGGTCAAGATCTGAGTTCCTATTGGTGCAAGTGAATGTATCTCCATTAACACTGACAGGATTTTAGTCAATCACAACGATGAGAAATTTGGCTTTTGCTATTTAGAAGCTCAGTACCACATTGATAAATGCTATGGGAAACTTTCATTTCATATTTGAAATATGAGAAGCTGATAACGACGTTTTTTCCCCAGGGCTGACACAAACTGAGCATAGACTTGATGCGGTCATGTTCCTAGGCACTCCGCTGTCAGGCCTAAGCCCTAGATTTAGGAGCACTGTAAGAATAAGTAGGAAAATGTGCAAGTAATTTGAGGGTGCCAGAGTGGAGTTTTGATTTTTCTGAACTCTCAGCTGAAAGGTGAGAACATGAAATATGTGAGAGCACTGATTGAAGAATGTTTCTGTCTAAGGAAAGAGACCGGAGTGACCACTAGTGGAGCGAGGAATTAAAGCCTGGCTGTGGTTAAAAACTAAAAGAAGAGGGAACGGTTGTAAAATACAAGTTTCTATTTAGACTGGGAAAGTTTGAATCCAAAACCAGGGAAATTAAAGACACTGGATACCAGAGAAGCAGAAAGAAATAAAACTAAGAGCAGATAGTTGACAACAGTTTATAAAAGCACATAATTAACTCGTGGAAATGCTCTCAGAAATTACTGTGATTAGAAAGCTTAGAGAACAGCGGTGGTAAACATTTATGTGAATGTGTCCAGTTCAAAGCTTAGAATATCAAAATTTGTCTAGAAAGCTTTATGCTATCAGTCATAAGACAGCCTGTCACTGACAAGGAATTTCCCTTTAGGACTGATTAGTACATTTTTATTACGTTATTAGTCATTATTACAAGGCATGATTTAATTTGTTTAAACCGAAGAGTGGAACCTCAAACTATCAGCTTAAGCCACTCAGGCAATTCCCAAATTGCCCTATTTTGGCATAGCAAATAAAATCCTAATAAATAAATAAATAAATAAATAATTCTCCCTGGATTGCAGTGTGGGATAAGTGTACAGCACAACCTTTGCATTCTTATTCATTCAATTTGGACAGATACCAAAAGATTTCTGGAACTGTTTTGTTGTCTGCCAGTAAAGGAACAACAGGCGTAACCCCACAAGATACGCTGTGGTTGCTTATTATCTGATTATCCTGTTAAGCTTGGAAGCAATCACTAGAACAAAACCATAGTATCCTTTGTGAAGGAATGGGGAAATTAAAGGATGGATTCAATTGGACTGTTTCACTGGCAAGGCTTGTCTGTGACCTTTGACACTGAACTGCATAGAGCTTCTGGCATGCTTTTGGGAATACCAGCAGTAGCCATATCTCTTAAAGTCCTGAGAATTTCTGCATGAATGAGTGCAAACTATTGAACTCGGAAGTTAAGTGGTTTCAGAGAAGTTGTGTGGCTGCTTTACTGTGCCACTTAACCCCAGCTGCTATTTTCAGCAAAGTTCTTTGTTGGGTAATGTGACTGCGTGACTTCTTGTCTCAAATTAGATCATTTCCAGCATTTTGGGGCAGACAGTGTAAATATGATATTGCACCTTGTAGGTAGATCTATTCCAGGTGTTCAAGAATGTTCATGGATTGAAAATCAATAGACATTTGTGTCTATTGTCCCTTGTATCATTTGTCCCTTGAAAATATCTGAGTATGTGTAACATCCATGGATAGTCATACAGCATGTTCTGGAAGTCTGTGAAGCTGGATACATTTGTAGAAACTTGAATAGGGTATGGACTGAGGAAATTAGTCTCTTCACTGACCTGAGTGCTCACTAGTTGTTTTGAATTTTCTTTTTCTCTTTTCTTTTTTTTTCCAAGAGTTGTCTTTGTGATGTTGGACTAGGGGGAATTTTAGGCCAATATAAGAATCCATGATCTCTTTGAAACCCAAATGTAATATTAACATCATGCAGCTGTGGATAATTCTTTAAAATGGTTAAAATCTTTTCTTGAGGTGAAGCATATTTAATTATTGCTCTCTGAGCCCTCAAGAAGCAGTATGTAGGGAGAATACCAATGTCTGTGATTTGCCAGAATAAAACCCTGTATTTTCAGAGTATCAAATACAGTCCTCAAGTAGGTACAATTCAAAATCTTCTTTCACAGATTCTAAAAGAAGTCTAAGAGAGGAGATGACATTAGGATGATGGGTAAAAAAGAGTATGGAGAAAGCCTGCCAGATGCAGCTATTTAATTTGGTCACTTAGAGCATGAGGACACTCAAAGATAAGAAGAAACTGTTTTAAAATTGAATTGCCATGGCATTTGAACATGATGAATCATCTAGAGATGCTTTATTATTGTTTCCAGTTAGTCTTGCCCTTTAGTAATGAAAAATGGGACACTTGGAAACTCCAACAATTGCTAGAGACAACAATTGTTAAGTCAGGAAGATAAAAAGTTACATTTCCTAAACAACATTTAATCAATCCACAGCAATCTCATCTGTGAGGACTATTAGTGAAGAAAAAGCTTGGTAATTTTCTAGAAAGATATCAAAGTGGGAATAGTGAAAGTACTTAATTGACATTATGGTACAAATCTAATTTTGTTAAAATGTTACAGTACTGCTAGTTGTGCTGAGAAAATAGGTTATGTTTTCCTCTTAGACTTCAGCAATGAGTACTACTGGAAAGCAAGATGCTGATACCTTCTTCTGCTCTTTCCCAAGTATTGTTTCTAAGCAGGCCTGCTCCAAAGCTTGCTTGTAATTTTTGAGGTTTCATCAGAGCCTTTGAAGGCTTTCACTGGCTTCAGTTCTGTTCGTGGAGATCATCTCAATGTCAGAAATCACTTGGCTGGACAAAAAAGTCCACCTCTAAAAGCAAGCACTGCTGAGTTCCTCATGCTTGTACTTCAGATGTGCATGTTTGTTATCATAGATTCTTTCTATAGTATTTAATTTAGAAGAAGTTGGTGGGTAGAGTCCATGCCTTCTCTCAGCATCTTTTTCTAATTCAGTCTGAGACTCCATCACAAAGCAGAAAAATCAGTGCACAGTTATACTAATGGAGAATGTCTATAGGATTTTCTTGTTTGTTTATAATGAGGTTGAGATACTGATGAGATCACACTGAATGGTACTTAGTTTTTAGCATAGCTTCAAACTATCGATTGACAGACCACACTAACAAATGAGCTGTTCATATCTATAACCTTTATCAGTAGAAAATACCTACTGCTCTTAATCACTTTCAGAGAATTTAGGGATGATTCAATAATCAGATCCCATTATGCCACATAGTAAATTGTGTATCTGCTTGTAATGCTTGCAATAGTTATTAAGGAAGATCTGTCTGGGCTTACATGAATCACTTACAGTAAAATTAAAATAGTACTTACATTTAGAACCATAGTTCGCAAAAGACTGCTGCCAGCCTGATATTTGGTCAAGGTCTGTATGCATCGCAGTTGATTGCAGTTCACTCAAGAGTGATTTTACCATCATCAGTATCCAAATACTGCAGGGAAATCATGCGACTCAAGCCATGAGTTAATATCTCTACATCTCTGTATGAAATACAAAGGAAGAAAAATATAAGAGAAATAAAAACATCAGGTAGTGCTACCCCAATGGTATGAGCTAGAATAAATAAGCACATTCACATGACTGGTCATTAACAGTGTTTTCATTTGATTCACACAGGAAAAAGAAGAATGGAGAAGAAGAACAACCAAAGTCCACTCTCAGTAACCAGTACCGAATTGTTACACCCACATTCCAGTATAATATGAACTACAAGAAGGTTGGCAAATGTATAATTATAAACAACAAAAATTTTGAAGACAAAACAGGTAACATTCTTTGTCTTACTTGAGAAGGAAGGATGGACCACACGACCTCCAGGGGTCCTTTCCAACCAAAACCATTCTTCGATTCTGTGATTCAGTGACACATTGCAGATGCTTTCATTAATCAATAAACCTGTTATTTTTAGGACATGGAATTTTAATGACAATATTCACTTTATTTGATAAGTAGTTGTTCATACTGTTTGTTCCTGTTCTTTAATCCTTATATTAGAGTAGCTCTTTACAGCTCCTTTGCAGTAGATGGTTAAAAAAAAGTACATCAGCTTGTTCTGCCTACTTTTAACTCAACTTCTGTCCTAGAATTTAAGGCTGCATTGTTAAAACCTGAACTTTGGTATCTGCAGCCCATGAATTCTCTGTCTCTGAGCTGCACCTAAAAGCTATAGCTGCACTACAGTAACCATTACTGTGCTCTGTTCACAATCCAGTGTCAGATGCACATTCCAGATTGTGTACAGTGTTTTGAAGCAGACAGATATCTGTGATATAGCCAACTTTGCAGGCTTTTTTTTTTTCCCTCTACAAGCTGGGCTTACAAATTAAATGAAGTGCTTATTCCAAAGAATTTACGTCAATTTTCTTTATGGGAGTATCATGGGGAATCGTTTTGAACAATTATTTCATGAAGATCTTGGTGCATATGTTACTCTGCATAACCAAAAGGAGATAGAATTTTCCACAGAGGTCCCATGTTGGATATAAACCAGTATTTTTCAGCATAAAATACATGTTCACATTGGACCTTGCATTACTTTGCATTAAAACAAAACTCATAGTTTGTTCTGAATGCCAAGGATGTTGTCAGAGGATTGTTTTAAACTCATGTTTCATTGTAAATAAATTAAGAACCTAAAAGTTGCCTTTGGACATATAAATGATTTTAAATCGTGTAATGTGCAATCAACTGTACTATTTCTTTTCTGGTAGGAATGGGTATACGCAATGGTACTGATAAAGATGCTGGAGATCTCTCTAAGAGTTTCAGAAGCTTAGGTTTTGATGTTCACACATACAATGACCGAAGCTGTGAGGATATGAAAACATTACTGAAACAAGGTAAAAATTTAGAATTATAGCATAATTTATTGCGTAAAGGACCTCCCTTTAGAGGTCACCTAAGCAATGCTCTGCACAGAGCAGGTCAGATTAGAACAGAATGCTTATGCCCCATGAAATGGAATTTTCTCTAGAGATAGATTCAATTTCTGAACAGATTATCCTTAATTCCCACAACTTTTCCTCCTCCAGTGTAAATTCAGAAATGTGTAGTTTTGTTGTCACAGTAGATGACAAATCTACTAAAATAACTGCATGTAGTTAAGGGTTCAGCCTATTGAATCGAGCAGGTTGAACTCTACGTTCATTTATTCAAGATATTTATCACATTCT
This sequence comes from Excalfactoria chinensis, assembly GCF_039878825.1. NCBI lineage: Eukaryota > Metazoa > Chordata > Aves > Galliformes > Phasianidae > Excalfactoria > Excalfactoria chinensis. The sequence continues at coordinate 30,391,524 of NC_092830.1, forward strand.
TAAAAAGTGGAATTACCTACTCCATTTTATGACTTCCAGTAGAGGCTCAGTGTTCCTTTAGTCTCTGAAAGATGTGTTTGATAAATATATTTTTCCATTTAAAATGCTGACTCCTTTTGGCTAAAAATTATTTGATTTGTAGCTGCTGAAGAGAACCACAGTGATGCTGCTTGTTTTGCCTGTATCCTTCTAAGCCATGGGGAAGAAGGCCTCATTTATGGCACCGATGGACCCATGGCTATCAAACACCTGACTGCACTCTTCAGAGGAGACAAATGTAAAAGCCTTATAGGCAAACCCAAATTGTTTTTCATTCAGGTAAATATTATATCTTTCTGCTGCAGTGGGGAAAACATATTACAGCACTTGTGTGGTTGTCAGTGTCTTCAAAAGTGGATAAAGGCTGTGTCTCCAAATTACTGCATTCTGCTAAATTCTTCAGTCTCCCTGAGTAGCCTTACTTTCTACTTTCTTGCCTCTCATACATACAAAGTATTGCTAAAAACTGCATCCATTAAAAAAATCTTTAAAAAAAGCTTTATAAAACACTTCATTTCTCCTTACTGGTCAAGTTGTCTTCATCTTCACGGCTGTTTCAGGCTTGCCGAGGCTCTGAGTTTGATGAAGGTATACAAACTGACTCTGGACCTGCAAATGACACTCTGGAAACAGATGCCAATCCTAGATATAAAATCCCAGTAGAAGCAGATTTTCTGTTTGCATACTCCACGGTGCCAGGTAATAAATAAATAAATAAATAAATAAATAAATGGGGGAGTAGTAGAGGCAAGAAGCCTAAAAATTTATCCTATCTTCACTTGCCAGTCAACATTTTTCATCTATAATGGTTACTCCGATAAAACATGTTATCTTTATAGAACTGGCTGTTTCTCTTATGCATCACAGCTGCAGTAGTACGACTACTAGCATCCTAGACTGACCCTCACTGATGGATGAAATGCTAAGGCATGGTGTATGTTTGGCCAGTGTGTTCCATCCACTACTTTTACAACAAGCTGAAATGGGAGCAAGCCCAAATGACAAAGCAGAGGCATTACAGATGGCAGAGGAAAGTGATACCAACCTTTGATAGGCTAGTTTAGTTACTATGTGGAACTTAAATACAAGAAGAGGAGGGGCTATAGCATGAACTTTTGCAAAAAATAAGCTCTATGAAAAAATAGAGAATGCTACCTCAGTATGCTGAAGGTTGGAGAGGTCATACACATTATTTTCCTTGTCAGTGAAGCAAGATTTGTGACAGGAGTAACAAGAATTGAAGTTTTTGCGTGCAGTTACTGCTTTTCCAGAATCTTTCACACAAACTTCTACACTTCTCTCTGATGTTCCATTCTTCCACACAAAGTCATAAGAAGGAAAAAAAACCCACTCTATTTTTTTTTTTTCTTTTTTTTTTTAATCTCTTTCCTGTAAGGTTATTATTCCTGGAGGAATCCTGGAAGAGGCTCTTGGTTTGTGCAGTCTCTGTGCTCTGTGCTCAATGAACATGGAAAACAACTTGAGATCATGCAGATCCTCACACGGGTCAACTATGTGGTTGCCACGAATTTTGAATCACAGTCTGATGATCCACGCTTCAGTGAGAAGAAGCAGATTCCTTGCGTGGTCTCTATGCTCACTAAGGAACTTTACTTCTGAAAGCATATTTTAATACAACCAGTAATGTGAGATCAGGATAAATTTTGGGGTGAAGATTTGATTATAAATTGCAGTAACACAATTTGTAATAACAGAAATGATGATACTAGATATACATGTTGTGTAAGCTGGGGTACCTGACAGATGGACAATATGCAATATTTTAAAGACCACCTAAATGCCGTGGATCAATCCTAGAGCTAATTCCTCATTGTATTAGAAACACAGAATCACAGACTCCATGATTCTAGTACAACTAATTTTGATTTCTCTTAGTGTAGCTGTCTTGATTTATGGGTGTTGAAGATGTTCTGAGAGTCAGTTACCTGACCCATAAAGGTTTATTCCAAAAAACAGGATGTAAAATCTGTAAAGAAAAAACATATCAAGGAAACTCCATCTTTTCTTTCACTACAGTCTCATGGAATTGTAACTTCCTTAGAAATTTGGAAAGACCATCATACAACAAATATGTCCAGAGATAAAACTGACATAGTAGCTATTTAAAAGGGTGCTTCTTAGTATAATAAATCTATTTCCATTTTAGAACACTCTTAATGAAGAAAAATGGATGCACTGTGTTTAATCTGGAAGTCAATTTAGTTATCATTCTAGCATAAGGTTAATTTTATTAGCAGATGATTCAGCTGAATGGTATGGAAATTTATCAAATAGAAAGATTTTCATTTTGGTTTTTCTAAAAGTGGGCAAACTAATTAGATAATACCTTATTAAAATACCATTATGAAGATTTTTGCCTTGCAAATGACAACTAGCTGAGAACTGCTTGACACGGTAGTAGTGCAGTTTCTCTGTTTGCAGTAATATGAATGTTTGCATGTTGATTCATAAGTTTTGAGCCCACAAAAAGTTAACGTCTAGCCTTTGTTATAAAACATTAAAATTTAACGTTGAAACAACAGACTGATGTATTCCAGTTAGAAATGCACGTTTAGATTTTACTTCTATCCATGAGGAATTTCATCAAGACTAGAAATACTTTCTTGAATCAGAAACCAGAAGTGCCTTTTTAGTTAAAATATTGTCTTGATTTTGTATTTTGGAGTTATGTCAGCGATGCTTATATTTCTACTTTTTATATTCTTTTTAAATATGATAGCTAGCTCAAAAAAGTAATTTTAATGATTTGATTAGACTGGTAAATGATTGGTAAATAACTGGTAAATGGGGTTATTCACCCCTTTCCTAGTAAATGTACACTTTATTTTTTTAAATCTAAGAAAACAGGTGTATGCTGAGTTATCTCTTTATTGATTATATTTTCTTACAGGAAATGTAGCATAGCGAGGCATATCTTTTTCATAAGTCAAATTTTTTTTTTTTAATTAAATAAATTATTATTTTGTGGAAGTCTGGAACATAATATCAATAAAGACCTGTTTTTTAAATTTCCTATGAACGTCTGCCTGTTCGTCATTTGATCTGAAGTGAAAACGAACCAAAATGCATCCCAAAACTTTTCTCAGCCTTGAATGCAGTTGTTCTTCTGCATCCTTATTCTGATGAGGTTTCCTGTGTCATTTGGAAAGTAGTTTGGAAGTATAAGCTGGCATTTGATCACCTGGGTTAAATAGGCCAGATCTTTTCATAGTGCAATCCAGAATTATTGAAAAGATTTAAATGAAAATCTCCTGATTTGCCAGCCCTTAATCTTGCCCAGTGCATAACATGTTTGTATACATTACACTGTACGTTGCTCTAGCAGTTCATTCAAAATTGCTTGTAATTAGGATGGATAATTAAATACCTTTGTCCCGTTGCTCTGCAGCTGCCTACAAATAGTCCCTGGTTCAGCTTGTGGCTGGTGAGGTTCCCTGTGAGTGGTGACAAGGAATAAGAAGAGATTAGCATTGGTTAGTTTACTCTAGCAGTAGGAAAAGCTTCTATCCCCGATTTGATGTGATGTCTTAAAAAAGGGGTGAACAGAGCAGGTCTTTACCAGATCTTGTTGTACATTTACTCTTATGGAAACTAAATATGGACAGCTTGGGAATTTCCAACTCACAAGTGAAGATGTAGCTGTCTCCCTAAGAAGAAAGGCAAAACAGTAATGTTATCTGAAGTTCTCTAATGCAGCATGCAAATCAGTACTATCAGCTTTTAAGAGATCCCTCCCAGTAGACCAAAGGTTTCCTGGAAAAAAAAAAAAAATGCTAACATAGAACAAAGGTGCACAGCAATTCTATGTGCTGATTCACAGAGAAGGGAAGAAATAAAGGCTGAATCTTAAGCAACTCTCAGGCTTGTTCAGTATGTGAAGTATACAAAGATCAGGCATAAAATACATGAAGATGCTGCCAGAGAGGAAAGCAAGCTGGACAGATAACTTTGAGAGAAAACCATAATTCCCTTATATAGGGGTCCACGTCTCTGCTAGATGGAGCATTACTTTAGATCATATCCAAGAAGCATTAATATTATTTAGCCTGCAGGAACACATTCAGAGTAAGGAAGCCTGACCCTGTGACTTGAGCAATGCCAGATGACTGAATTGTGACTTATAAGCTTCAGGGCATTTCAGTTTATTTCCCATTCAAATTTAAAAATCTTTTTCATCTAAAAGCATTTCTGTTATTAGCAGAAATAGCTGAACAGCTGAAAATCATTCTCATTAATGGCATACTGTATGTCACTGGAGGGAATGCAGAAAGTCTCCTATAACCAGGACAGACGTTGACCCTGCAACAAAAGTACAGTTAGGGCATAGGTAGGGTAAGAAAGCTCATTCCACTTTGTGATTTTTATTTAGTAATCTAAACTTGGTAACATTTTATGGCACTTTATGATCTTTTTATGGTTCTTAATGTTACTCTCTCTCCCAATCACAAGTGGATATGATCTCCCAGGCACAGCTCTGGGAGAAAGAAAGGGACTACTTAGAAACCAGTTTAAAAGAATAAAAAGTATCTCCAGGCTTTTTTTTTTCCTCTTGGAAGACATTCACAGCTGCCACAAAAGGGCATTTTTTAAGTTGTTTGTAAATGAATATTAATCTGGGTTTCCCCTTTCAGAACAGTCTTTAATTTGCTTCTCCGGGCAGAAACTGGAATTTCCTTGTGGGTCATATTTCAGGGTGTTTGTGTTTATACACCAGCTATAAGTCAGCAGTCACAGTGCAGGGTGAGGACACATCGTCTTTTGCCACAGCAAACAATACAGGAAATCTGGAAATGTTTAATGGTACATTTCTCTAAGACCTTCCACGCTATAAAGACATTTGCCTGTAAGTATTAACACACTTTGTTTTCCTTATCTTGGCATTATATTATTGAAGGTTTATAATAGCGCACTTCTTACTCGCTTGCAGTGCTTTATTTGCATTTTTGACTGAAGTGCCTCGCTGCATTTCCAAGAGTTTGAAATCAATCAAATCTCTGAATGTCAGGAATACAAAAATCTGGTGGGGTATAATCACAGAATTGGCATTGTTTGTTCTTAATTAAACATAATGTGCTTAATATGTTTCTTCCATTGAAGTGGAAAAAATGATTAAACACAACACTTAAAACTTCTTTTCCGAAATGCAGCGAGGCAGCAGTGATGAAAAGTTTGCTGTAATCTCATGAGTTCTCATCTTTCCACCTGGAAATCCTGATTTTAGTTAGACCTACATGAGACTATGTGACGAATAATACTTTGCCTTTCACTGCAACATTAGATGGGTTCCCCGCTACTGACATTAAGCATTTGACTTTTCGTGCAGTCATTTTCAGTTTTGGAAATATTTTTTTGTCCTTTTTTTCCCCTTCTTTTTAAGCAATAGATAAAAAACCTAGACATTACATTTTCTAACAGTCTGTCCCAGCAATTGTAGAACCAAAGAGTTGTACAAGATTCTCCAAAAGAGGCAAAACTGTACTGATTCCCCTAAAAAAAGTGTAAGCAGAAATGCTCTACAGAGTTCTCCAGCAATGGTCGTTCTCATTTACAGCAGAGCATTGCCTGAAAGCCCACAGTCTGAGTTGTGTCAAAGTAACTAAAGCCACTTTTTACCTTCTGAAAGATGCACACCACTGTGTTCTTGCACTTTCAGGGCACATAGAGCTTATCTTGCTGCCAAGGCAGTGTCAGAAATGGGTGCGATGCAAAGTCCCTAGGGTACAGCTGAAATGGCTCCTGCAAAGGAAGGGGCAAAATGCAGTACTGTTGGTGGGTCTCTTCACATCCTGAGCAAATCATCCCTCTGAATCGTGTGAGTTAACAGATTTTGTAATGCATCATTTTATCTTTACGATTTAAGATTAAAATGTAATTTTATAGCACATAATAGATAATTTTATAATATACTATTTTATTATAGATAGTAATATATTTAAATGAGTAATAACTATATTTGTATCTGTAGTTTCTTAGGGAATTTGTTTAATTTCCTATAGTTTAACCATCACTGTGAAAACAAACATTTCTGACATATTTGTTATTTTCTTAGGCAACCGTGCATGCCGTGAAATGTTGCTCAGCAAGAAAGAGTGAAAGGAATTAGCTTCAAGGTTTTTTCTTTCCCATCTCAGTAAAAAGAACAAACAGGATGGCTTTGAGAAATAGAAAAAACTCTGAAGGTACAAAATTTCATTTACTAAGGTTTGTTAGTGGTAAGATTTAATCAGGTTGCAAAACATACTTGTCAGTATTTGATACTATTCTCTTTTGCCTCCAGCTGCCAGGGATTTTGTTTTAAATAGCAAAAACAGTGTATTGTGATAATTCTACCCCTCTGCTCCCTCCCTTAAAGAATCTGTCCTAAATACAGCGTTTTCCATTATAACAGAATCCTTCTTGTACCTGACACACAAATTTTACTGACATTTCTAAAAACACGAAAATCCTTAAAAATTAACTGGGAACTGGACGATATGTCAGTAGCTCTAAGACACTAACCATGAAGTCTTACCTCCACTGAAGTCAGTAGTAAATGGGATCTCAGAACCAAGTGTTTCTCTCCACAAAGCTGGCTGTTGATGTATTGCCATCCTTCCCAGAACTTGTACTGGGCTGCTGGAGGTTGACTGCCCTTTCTTCAGTCACTGGATTCTTTAGAAGTATTAACTTCTCACATCAAGGTTATGGCTTAAGAAATGGAACGAGATTGCCTCACTAATGAGGAAGTTAAGTAAGACAAGACCCAAGAAGTTAAATAAGAACCTTAAATAAGACAATGCTTCATGATATCTTTTGAGCCACGTCCTTCAACACAGTATATTACATCTATCATTTGCTGACAGCTTTGGCCAGTTGTCAGCAGTAACAGTGACATCAAAGAAGCAGGGCCTGGCTCTGTATTTTATAGCTTTGATTTGTGTTTCTCTTCTCTAATTGAATGTGCTTTATGATCATTTAAGCTCAGAAAAAAAGTGCTCAGCAACAATTTTCAGTTCCAGGAGGTTCTTATAAAAGATTAATTGGCAACAAATAAAGTAATGGTGCCATTCATTTCTCTTTGATTAGTAGAAGTTCAAAACCCATTTTGCCCTGAAGGTGGAGTTTTCAAGCATGGATTCTTCATCAAGTCACCACCTCTTCATCTTATCAACTCCAAGGTACGTGAACACAGATCAATCATATTCCAGAGTCTCTTGCCAAACATCAGATACTTCCGCTATCCTGAGTTTTAACAAGAGACAAGTGACTTTTTCTTTGGCAGAATTCCTGGAAAAGGCGTTATTTCATCCTGTCCAAATCCAGCAAGGGTGATTACATCCTGAAGTACCTAAAAGGAATGTGCATGAAGGGATCCATAGCTGTTGATCAGTATGTAACTGAAATACATCATTTTTTAATTTAAATCTTTTATCAGCCATCTTAATTGACCACTAATTGTACAAGCGCTTTTTCCTGATTGAGGTTCTTGACCAAGTCTTACTGAAGACAATTAAAGATTCCCTTGGGATCTTGTAGGCCTAAGGTACAACTTACAGTGTATGATGTATGAAAGAGTAAAAGTCCTAAATATTTTGATGAAATTTTATACATTCATTTGAGCAATTGTGGTGATGCACCTGCAAAGAAGACAGGTTGGTTCCATGATCCCAAAGGCTGTATTCCTACAGTAGAAGATGTTTCTCACACTGCAAAGAAGGGTATGTTTACATGCATATATAGTTGAGTGTTTCATGTGGTTGTTTTCACAGGATCATAAGTCTAGAAATCGGCATAAGTAATTCTGAAATAATGGCAACGGTGAGGAAGATGTTCAGATGCTGTCCAGAAGAGGTGATATCCATCACTACTGAAAACAGACGTTACTACCTCATTGGGAAGAGCGGGTAGGCTGAGAGAGATGTGTGAATGCAATGTGATATTTCAGATAAGCTAATGTGGCTGTAAACTGCTGCCCCAAGGCATGATCCCACTCCTTTGCAGCTCTGACTGGCAGCTCCCAGCTCTTCCTGTGTCTGAGCAACCTGGGCCAAGTGGCTTAGCTGGATGACCCAAAGGAAAGTTGCTCTCTTCTATGCCACTTTTCCCTTGCCTGGGTTAATTTCCTGCTGTTACAGACAGCTGAACCAGCTGGGAGAGAAGGCTGATCTCAAAAGGAGTAGCTCAGGGCCTACCTGCAAGCTGCTCAGCTCGCTGCAATCCAGCCTGCCAGCAGGGCAGGAATCACTACGGTCCAGGTGGTCGGCTCAGTGAGGCAGGACATTTGGCACAGCACTTCTTCACCGCAGCTTCCCACTTCTCTTTGCTTTCCCAGCTACAGTCATGGTGGGGTTTTTCTGCCCTAAAGGAGAAGAGCACCTGATGTGTGAAATGCTGATAAGCACAGAAGCAAAACACATACCTGTGTGCCACTTGAGCATTCCACTCCACTCCTTTGCCCAGGGCACTGCTCTCACAGGTTCCATAGGAAGTAATGTAGAATTAATCCAATGAAACCCACTCGAAGCACAGAACGAGGCTTCAGGGGTGCTTTCACAGACTTTTCACCCTGCTTGCATTTCTGAGCCCCATCTTTAGGGCAAGACCAGCTGAGCAGCACTACACACAAAATGAAGCAGAAAGCACCATTTCACCTCCCCTACAAAAGCCATGGCATATCTTTTGTGCCTGGGATGCACATTTTTGAGGCTGGGTTTTTCCATCCATCTCCCAAAGGGAAGGTGCTGATTTTTCCTGATGGTTTCAACAGCCATTATTTTAGGCTTATAAGAGGAAGTAGGTGAGCAAACGGGTTTTCCCTGTGTTGTACCTAGGATTAGATATTAATTTCTATTATTCTAACCCACAGGATGGAAATAGAGGATTGGGTCACGGCCATATCTTCCATCAGGGAGGCTAAAAGAGGTGGATGCTGCCCTCAGGTGACATGTTACTAAGCTTGATTTTAGAGAAAGAATTTTGTAATCTCGTTAGAAACCTATGCAAAAGCAAGGAATTTTCTTGTCCTGATTTTGGCCTTATCATCTGTCCCTTGCCTTGATTAATCAGAAATTAATTTTCCACACAAATCCTGTACTCCAGGCTCATGCATTAAGCAGGCATTGCATAGGCTGTTTGCGTGGGGATTGTTCTTACATTGAACACATCTTTTTGAAGAGTAAGAAACATGGAAATTAGGAAGTGATTGACATTGTGCTACATTGAATTGTATCTTTGATGTGTTACTTTGAGAAGGTCTGTGTGATTCTTACTGCATGCTTTTTGACTATATGTACATGCTGTTTTACAAAGTGATACATATCTGGCCTGTCAGTGCTGTGAACCAGTTGGAGACCCTGCCAGCTCAAGCTCCAGCCCTTCAGCTGTCTGTCTTACCTTGCTGTTACCTTTTTTCTAGAACCAGGGTCTTGCAAATTCAGAGGTCAAAAACCGGTCCTTCTCTATGCCATTGTTCTCCAGTTCTGTAGATACAACTGATTCCCTGGGAAGGCAAAGCTACCTGAAGGTAAATGGATTACCCATCTTTAACAATGAGTTTGCTGCCAGGGGTGGCTGTGAAATTTGATTTATATAGTTGCTTGTTTCAATCAAAAGTTCTTCATAGCTCATGCACTGAGTGCCCAAGGTGGCCTGTACTGCTCTGTACTGAGGTTCCTATGCAAGAACTGGATGTTAACATCATCAGAGAGCCTCCACAAATGACCAGAACTGGCACATTGGTTTGTAAGTCTGTCTGTAAGTAAAGGCAGGTGATGACAGCAGTGAGCACTGGTATCCACTGTCCATCTCAAGTGACTGGCAAAAGTTGGTTGGCAAGAAGTAGCTGCAGATGAGCTCTGACATACCTTGGAGAAGACTTGTGATGATTGCTTCAAAAGCTGCTAGACACATTCTTGCTGTTGTGTGCTAGTGCTTTTCTTTGTCTCTCTGAGCAATAAAGCCTAGTGGGGAAGTTCAGCCCATTGCTTTCCTTCCACTGCAGCCCACACTTCTTGCTGTCTTTGCCTTTCAGATATTCCCTCTTAACATTTAAATAGAAAGTCTTAGTCCTTTGGTGTCAGAATGAATAGCTGCCAAAAGGTGTTGGTTTCTGTAGTCACAAAGTTGTGCTCAAATAGTTTTGATAGAGGAAGCCGAATGCAGGTAAAGCATCTCCATTGTATCTTTAGGAGACAACATTTTTTTCCTCTGTATACAGGATGATGGTCCCTCAGAAGATAAGAACAGGCCAAATTCAGATCCTGGCCCTCATCAGGCTCAGAACGACTCACCACAAGGAGTTTTTCAAAGACTGGTGAGCACAACAAATAAAATTGCACTTGACTTGCTTAGTCTGGAGAAGTGACTACTGGCTCTCATGTCACCTGACTGTCTGTAAGCTATTGTTTATTCACCTACTTTCCCAGCACACTGACCTGGCTTTCATTATAAGGGCTTCTTAAAGGTAGCTAGTCAGTTGTCTCAATTTAGCACTGAAAATAATCTTCCAAGAACTTGCTCTAAATACCCTTTATTTACTTTGTTCCTTGGAGGCAGATCCTCAGAGTTTCCACGCAGTGATTGCAACTTGAGGCAGCTCTCTCAGGTTTTGTAGAAGAATACTATGAAGCTGCACTGCTTGAGGATTTGTCTCTCCTGTCATATTTCTCAGCTGTGCCACACTCTTTGAAATGGCTTCCTTCTACAGCCTCTACAAGCAGCAGTTGAATCAGAGTAATCAAGCTACAAAACAAAATCAGACTGAAGTACGCCTTAAAGCTGACGTTGTATCATTATAAATATGACTTCCAGTAATTTAGTTTTGCACTGGACTATGATCTGGAGGAGCTGAGATATAGGGAAAGAATCTATTCTGCTATCACTGCTAACAGGACAGCAAATCACATGCTACAATCAACATCTATTTGTACAGGCTGGCAGCAAGTATGATATAATACAGTTTGATTTAGTGGATTGAAGTGAAAATAGCTGAAATTACATTGCAATGTCATGGGTTGTTGTAATAGTTCAGCTGAAGCACTGTAATTTGTGAAAGTGCGATCACTCAGTTATGAATCTGAACTCTGAAATGCATTGTGTTAGCTCTTAGTTTGACCTGAGCTACTGCTACACTTGGATTCATACCTAGGCTCTCTTTCTGCTTTTCTCCTATACATGTCATTTCTGTCTTTTTCATTAATCCTTTATACTCACAGTGACTCTGAGAGCACGTATTGTATGTAACTGGCCAGAATAGGACAGGCTGACAAGAAACAGTCAAAGATAAGGAATTTGGATTTTCCTGTTCTCTTTAGCCTGAAGCAAAGGGAGTATCAGGAAGCTTATATTGTTTCAGCATGTGTCATAATAAATAACCTTCCCATACAGCTAGCAAGGAGTAAAAACATTTCTGCATTTGATAAAAATACTACACTTGACTCATAAGTTTAACATCCGCTAACATCTCCGGATCTATTCTCTGCTCAGTGATGTCCAGACAGCTGACTTCCACATTAAGCCTTTGTATTTACTTCCTGTTAGAATTATGACTCTACATTTCTATTGTCTGATTAGTTTTGCTGTTTATTGGCAGTTCCATCATCCGGGCCCTGATCTTGAAAAGTGGTCAGAAACCACAGTTCATGCAAACAAGCTTCTTGATGCCAGCTAAGTTTGGTCACACAGGCAGGGACCCAGCTACCCAGGAATGCTTTTGAGAGTTTGGTTCCCTTTCAACCCATGTTTTTGAGCTACCGAACCACACCTGACTCAGCAACTGAGTACTAGTTATTTGTGCATGCGGCCTTTAATATCTGAAATGCATCAAAATAAGGAATCCTAATTTGCATCACACCATATGACAGGTACCTAGACATACTGGTCAAGGTACCAGTAAATGATGGACATGATTTTTTGAAAGAGAAATTCAGGGCAGCAAGGAGAACCAAGGATCCCAAAACTAATAATTACCCAGATGATTTCCAGGTATCATTCACATTTTTTGCCATAGCCAATTTCCTCCATAATGCACTGGTTGTAAAACATTCAGAGGAACGCAGATGTCATCAAACTTCTTCAGGAAAACGCAGTGATGCTGCTGTTTAACCTTCTCCATTGTTCCCCATAGTCTGTGATGATGATGTGGAGAGACACATTTGCTAAAAGTGGCCACTGTCAGCAATCAAAAGCTCAGTTTGGGAAGCTGATGAGTGCTGTCTACTCCGAGATTTCATAGGAGTTGGAGGATCTCAAGTCTTAATATCACCTCCTCTTTTCCCTCTTCCCCAAGCATTAACAAGTTTGATTGGCCCAAAGCCCCCGCAAAACATCAATTGGAAACTTGTTCATGACTTCAGGTCATGACCACAGAGCCAGTCTTTGTTCCCAAAGGAGTTTTGTTTTGCACTTCTTGAAGGGACCTTTCGTTGGTTTGTTCTGACTGCTGCAGCGTGGGCTTCTTTTTGTGTCATTTACACCAACAGAGAACAAAAATACATTCATCATCTTAAATTTCTATTCAATGTCAGTTTCTTCTCTTTACATCTAAGAGAGTAATTAGTTTAATTTACTTTACCTTGAAAACAGTAATATATTCTGTGGCATATTTAGCAATTATTAAAATGATCACCATGGAAACCAAGGATCTAAGTAAAAAGATTAGAAATGGTTGCATTGCAAACATGGCATGGAGAATTACATTGGGAGGCAGAAGAATTCTAATTACTATACTTTTCACTACAAAGAAACATTAAAATGACTGATTTGTATTTAGAAAGGTTTGTGGAAGGATCAGTTTCTCCTTGACTTACCAAATAGCCGCAGCCTTAATAATTCAGGTATTAATGAACCTGTGAGAATATCGTTCAGGACATAAAGGATTCAGTATCAGATCTTCAGCCTCCTGGACTATGTTCTAAAAACGAGAGTTTATAAACTTTCTATTAGTCAGTGAAGTCCCAAATGTATTCTGTACTTGATAATATTTAAAAGCTGCTTAAAAGTGACAAATATCTCCCAATCCACTTCTAGATTTCCCATCGATTTTTTTCCTAGTGTAAGAGCTTTAAGATGAATAGGAGTTTTGCCCATAAGCACATAAAAGCATGCAAAATCACAAATATATTATTCAGCCTACTTGATTTTTAAATAAAATAACAGTTTTTGAACATGAAGTCAATTGCAACTGCCCAGTTACCACAAATCCATCTAGGAGATATACCAATAATACCAGTGCCTTATTTTGTGCATGTGTTTCCTGGGGACATTCATTAGGAAATGCAAAATACATGTTAAACAACCCATAGAGGTGAACCTGTTCAAATAAAAAACATTCTTTTCACAGGATAAACATCTGGGAAAGACTGAGGAAAATCTGTCATCAGATTCAAACGAAGATCTCAAAAAGGAAGAAGAACCTTATTACCAAACTCCCAGCAGCCTTTTAGCACAGGTAGTTTATTAGCTGTGAGTTCTGTTTTGTTAACAGCTCTAGGGAGATGGACAAACATAAAGACCCAAAGAGGATCTGGTATGAGGAACCACTAATACTTTGCCAAAGAAGTACGTAGGTAAAGCAGTAGGTAATAAAGCTTTAAAGTGTACGAGAAGAAAAGGCTAAACTCAAAGGGTCTTTCTGCTAAGTTTCATTTTGACAAAACATGCTGCTGATTTTGTTGAAATTCTTCAGACTATTGTAAATGACATTTGTCAGTTGTATGGATGTCTGTTTTAGTAAAAAATGAAAACAGCACTAACTACACATTATACTTAGTGCTATTTTAAATCAGTAGCATCAGTAAGTGGCGTAAAACCAAGCAGTAATTTTTAAATGCTGGGAAACATTCTAACGTGTGAATTTCAGTGTGAAAGAATGGAGCGGAAAGAATCGTAATGGTAATCATAAATACTGGCACCGAATTTGAGAGGCTCAATTCCCAGGGTTTCCCATACAGTCAGTGGTCATGAGAAGCTCATTAAGCCAAGCAAGCTTCTGCAGAAGTCACTGCCTCTCTCCAAAGTCTGTACAGATACCTGAGGGCATTAACAACTTAATGTTATCGTATTATCTAAGTGCTTTAAATTAAATAAATTAAAAAATATGTATATAATCTTTTTGAAAGACTTTCCTAAACTAAAGTTAGCAAATTTTAAGTGGTCATACATGAGAATATAGCTGGTTATGTTCCAACCTAAAAGATAGTATCTATTACACCAGACAGCGTGAATTTCTAAGTTTTAACTACATTTCTAGCTTGCAGTTTCTGGGAAGTGAGTTATTTGAGGGAAACCAGCTGTACTAACTAATGGTCTTAAACAGCACAAGCACTGTACAAAACAAGGTAACTGAGATTCTTTTTTTCCATAGACAGAGCAAGAATATTTATTTCTTAACACTGTTATATGTTTCTAACAGTGCAATAGTGAAATATCGGAGATTGACCCTACAGCTGAGCCTGATATCCCTGTACAAGAGGAGCCACAGCAAAGGCAGACAGTAAAGGAGAATGCTTATGTGTCAATGAAGTCACTGTAAGTAACACAGAATCACAGAATCACCAAGGTTGTAAAAGACCTCCAAGATCATCAAGTCCAACTATCCTTCTGCCATCAATATTTCCCTACTAAGCCACGTCCCTCAGTGCAATACCTAAACCTTTCATGAACACCTCAAGAGAAGGTGACTCAAGCACCACCCCATGCAGCCCATTCCAGTGCCTGGCCATTCTTTTGGAAAATCAAATGTTTCAACCCTTCATTAAGCATCTCCATTAAAGCTTTGCAGATTACGAGTGGTATAGCTAGAGCTGTCGTTCATAGTATTTATACAACAGTACCTGAAGGCTGCATCTCATTTGAATGAGTTTTTCTTTCTGTCTTGGTTCAGAACGTTCAAGGCTTGTGGAAATACCAGAGTGAACTTCAAACTCATCACAGTGAAATTTAAACTCACATTTCAACTCAAGCATTTAGACAGGCTCTGACAAGAGGCTCAGCAGGTTTTGTTGACTGACACTTAATCCAGGCCTTAAGGACATAACAGCACACCACAGTGCTCAGATACCTCAGCCAAGTTCCAGCAACAATTCAGACAGGCTCCCTGCAAAGAAACTTGTATTAGTTACTTAAAAAAGCCAAAGACTTGTAGCATTAGCTCCTAGTTTTTCCATTAAGATGCTGTCAACAGTGTCAACCATGACAGATGCAATGTTAGCTCTAGGAGGTCAACTTCTTCCAACCATTTCTCTAAGTATAGGTGTGATGCTGTGTACTTTGAGGGTGTAGTATTTGGTACGTCAGAGACAAAGACCTGAACATTGCTTCACAGTTGTGGTGTCACCAGGAAACTTTACAACCAGTAAAATATAGCATGGCAGGGTGAAAAAAAATGGGTGCCTGCACCAAAACTGCATGACAGTGATGAGCCAAAGGACTCATCCATAGCTGCTGGCTATGTCCTGCCACCTACAGACAGCCAGGCCTTATTTCACATAGTGGGAGGCAGTCAGAAATGCAGATTATTACAATAAATTTGTTCATCTGCATTTTTAGGAGTCTTTGTGGAAGAGTTCACTATACATACATCACAAGTCTATGCCATGGGAGTCCATATGCTACTAACCCAAACCTTGTTCAAGGTGAATAAGGGAGTTGACTATGGGCATTATAAGCCTCATCAAATAACCTCAGTATTCAAGCCTATCTGAGTCATTGTATCCCTCAGAGGAAAGTGTTGCATCCCCACAAAAGGTGGTAAAGCCAAGGGTAACAATCTGTACTCACTTATTTGTAAAAGTATGTTGTTAGCTGGAATGTTTTTGGGCTTAATAAATAGTCTTTAAATACTGAAAAGGTTTATTTTAGGATTTACGGCCCGTTTTTAGAAGGACAGTTTATTTTACTTAGCTGTAATTTTGCCCACTGGATATTCTACAAGAACTTGTTATTCTTTTCTTCACTGACAGCTATTTGATCCAGCAGGAGTGTCTGGAATGGCTAAACCAGTTCATTTTTTATCACCATTCCTTTTTCAGTAGGCTAACGTGTAGACATGACAGGCTCCATTCTCCTCCCAAAAGCCTGGAAAACAACACAAGTCCAAGCAACTTGGAAGCAGACACAGACATAGAACTCCCAGAAAGCACCACACAGCAGTCTTTCCTCAAAAGAAGGCAAAACTCATCACCACTTTCAGTAGTTCAGTTGTCTATACTGCTCAGGTAAGTGCCTCCCCCATTTCTTGTTGCTAAGAAGACAGATATGTCTTTAGGTTCCACTTAAGTTACAATTAAGAGGGTGCCTGATCTCTAATGTTTTCTCTCACAGTCAAGTTACAGATAAGACACAACTGCAGGAGTTGGATATTTTGGTCCCCCTAGCAGATATTAACAGTTACCTAAAACTTACTGAAGCAGCAGGACAAATATGGTAAGTCAAGGGTGAATGTAGGGGTGGAAGCATACACATCCATATGCAGTTTTGCAGCATAAAGATCCAGTCAGGAGAGCAACAGATCTCTGATCCTCGCAATTGTACCATAAATATAATGTATGAAAATAAGTTTTAATTTCAGCTTCTTGAAATGCCTTGGGAATTTTTATTTTATTTTATTTTTTTCAAATCTGCAGCACATACATGGACCTGCACCAAATCTAGCCCCGTTTTCCGACTGGAATCCCCAGCTCTCTCTTGTGTTGCTGCTAGCATTAGTCTTACTCGCTATCAAGATCAAGAAGTTGTAAACTCACACAGCCTAAGTGTCATTTCCAGAGGGCAATGCCATAAGTGCAATTCTGTTTTTCATTCTGCTAACAGTAACCAGTAATTGTATATCCCTTATGATTCATTTGTTGTCTGTTCTCCATATATGTTAGTGTCTCACAGTGGACTGGCCCTTGCCGACTAGGATGCTTATTTAACCATGGAGACCATATAGTGGCTGTGAATGGTCTACACCCACAGAACATGGAGGAGGCTTCCTTGTTCATCAGCAGGTCCGCACAAAAGGAGGTATGCTTAGCTAACCTCAAAGTGACAATTAAATGAATTGCACTGAATCAGAAAGCAAGATGCTTCTTGCCTTTCAGATGGCTTCATTCAAACCTGTTCATTCTGTTTTGACTGTGGTATGAATGACCTCTGTACCAAACAGTCCCTCAGCATCACTCAGCATAGCATTTCTTAGTCCTGTGCCACCCGGGGAATGGCAAGATCTGCATTATTGTGTTTGAGGTCTTGATCTGAAAGTCTGTGCAACCCAAAATTTAAATTAAAGTTGGTTGGTATTTTTTGGCTATGTCTTACGAATTGAGAACTAGGGGATTTCCAAGTGATACCTTAACGCTGCAGTAATCTGCTACATGTAGATATCTATGTCTCCCTGAGATAGGCTCCAATTTCAATACTGAAGTTCTTTGAACCGTACAGGACTATCTTTAATTTTGCTGAGAAACTGGAGGTCTTTAGATGTTGTTGCCACCTAAAGAAAAGTAAGCCAGTTTCAACAAGAAAGAAAAACTACCTTTCATCTCTCTAACCAGGATGTTTTTTACTTAGCTTGCTACAACACAAGTCAGATGGCAGCACAAATATTTACCATTAGTAACAATCTATAAAGCAGTGTCTCCTACCTTTTCTTTTTAAGGTGAAACTTACTGTATGTAGGATTCCACATTCAGATACCTTCCATGTTAAAGGCTGTTCATGTTCCTGAAAAAAAAAAAGATGTCAATGAAGTAAGTGCCAAAATTCAAGGGAAAGGATCAGGGAGAGGAATGGAATATGTAGCATATAGAGGCATTCTGCACCTTCTCTATGCCCAGAGATGACTGACAGATTTTGTCGTTAAGGATGATGAATAGAAAAGATTTCTTTTTATGTCTTAATAACTTGTTTTGGTGCAATGAATGGTTGTGTTTTTCCTATATGTATCTATTTCTGTTATTTAGCTTGAGATGAAAACAGCATCAGTAATTCAAAAAAACCTGAAATATTCATATAACCAATTCAGACTCTGTCCCTATTCAAATATTAGTTTTCACACTCAGTGTTTCCACAGCCCATCTCTGCTTTTGAGATAAGTGTGATACATCTATTCCTTATGATGGGAAAGGATCATATTCTACTATTTGTTTCGGTTTTGTTCAAAGGCCTGTTTGTTCTGAATTCTGCATAAAGACAGAAGGAAATCCTGGTTCTGGAATAACAGAGATGGAGAATGGAAGAAAAAGAATTCCTTAGGAGCCCTCTTCCATAGTTGCTATGTTATTCCTTTGCTCTAGGCTGTTTATTTTGTTTGGGTTTTTTTTTGAGCCTAACAAATCTGTTTGCACCTAAAGTGTCTGCAGGGTGGGTGGCCAGGGCATCACCATGCAGGGCTGCTTCCAGCTCTGTAACCATCTGCCCTAACAGGCAGACCTCTAGGCTGGAATCCTGAAATCACAAATCATATAGAGGTCACAAGTATCTGCTGATAACTCTCACTTAACCTTTCCTGCCTGAGGTTTGCAGAAACTCTTCTTCTGAATGGTAGAAAAGAAAACTTGAAGCCCTCCTGTCTTGTTCCAAGACTTGTATCTCTGTATGATTAGGATTTTTCTTGCTGTTTTCAGTGGGAAAGGGGAATGCTTTATTTTCTACTTTGCATTTTCTTTCAACATTTTTTTTTTGGGGGGGGGGGGGAAACATTTCCCAAAGGCATTCACATGATGTTGACCAGCAAAACAAATGCCTCCTTTTCCAGCCATGAGCAAACAAAGAGGCGAGGAAGCTTTAAAGCTACTTCCTGAAACTTCCTGAGTTTCCAATCATTTCCAAGAAGAGAGGAACAAAGAGGAGCTCCAAATCATATGAGGTGGTGAGAACAAAGAAGCCACCACCCCAGAACTTGCATATGAAGCAGACTTTGAGTGACACATAGCACCTCTCAGCTGTGGGAGAACATTACTTTTGGACAAGAAAGGGCTAGGATCAGAGATACCAAGCACAGAAGGATTCTAGAGTACTTCAGAAAATGAGATGATTATTTCTGTACTACTTATAAGCAGTTACTGAAGTGTTACATAAATTGATTATCATGTCAGTTTGCATGTTAAATGCAAATGATGAATGTTTACACAATGTATAATTCACAACACTTGCTAGACATATGACATGGACATCAGTACAGTAAATTCTGGTAGGATGTCTGAAGTTGTCTGTGCATGTGTAATTAAAAAATACATTACCACTTTACAACATGTACTGCATTACCTAACTACCTCTCTTTTCTCCCAATATGGTCCCTCCTCACCCACTAAAGACAATCTATAACCTCCCAGTAACTTCTAGATAGGTCACAAACAAGTAATATTAAAAGCAAAACAAAACAAACCTACCCTTTAAAAACAAGAACAACCTTCTGTAACATTTTTCCCCAGTGTGAAAATGGTACCTTTCTTCAAATGGCCAAATTCTGCTAAATCTAGAAGCAATAGCAAAGGGAAATACCTTCATGCACTGCATCACCCAGCACTCTTGTTTAATTCCTGAAGACCTGAAGAGTCTGTCTTTAAGCTCATGCCAGCTGACGTTGAGCAGCTAATCCTTTACAACCACCTGTAGCATATTATAGGTGCTATGTTAGCAGACACTTAGAAGCAGCTATTGTTGTGACTCCTTATTGCAGTATGATCATGTGCTGTTAAAAATGGCCTCAGCTTCTGGCCAGTGGAGGGTTCCTGACACAGCTGCTTAAATAGTCATGAGATAAAATTCAATAAACCCACAGAATAGCCCATCTTTGTAAAGCACAGTCAGAAGGCTGCAAAACCTGAAGACCTCTAGTACTAACTGCCAACATAAAATTATAGGCATGGAATAAGAGCTGCAATACCTGCAAGCTTGAATTGACTTGTGCTTGACTCCATGATCTGTGTTTAATGATTAATGTGCTCCTCACCAGCTTTATTCCTGTGTCTTTAGGCTGTTTCCCTGCCTGTTAGTTCATGGCACATTCCCATGCTGCGCTCATTTATTACCTTCTGCTAATTTCCTCCTTAACTCCCAAATATGAATCATGCTCTTTCTACATCTCTAGTACCTTCTCCAGTAGATAAGTGGCAACCATCCAGGAGAAAAGCAAGTCTTGGATAGAAATTAACAGGAAGAGAAGTCCCAAAACCGATGTGGTGAAATTAAAACAACAAAACACAATGCCCATTATCTAGAAAGCACAAAACAGACCACAGACCATTCAGCCCCTGCACCTCCTCTGGAGGACAAAAGGACTGAGAACCCAGGTTGGGGTCATATATTAATCAGAGAGCACAAGCACAGCAGCAGAATGAGTCCAGCCAGGAAGGGGTTCTGTGCTACCCTGCCTGCGTCCATCCCAACCTGAGATACAGACAAGCTCTACTCAGTGCAGCACACAGCCACAGTGTGTAGGAATGGTGTGATTTTCAGTCCCCTTGACTTGGGGTACCCAGCCAGGCATGTTTGGTGGGGCTGCGCTTTCAGCAAGTGGGAGCAAAAAAGGAGAAACTGCAATAGAGGTCAGCAATGTTATCCTGTACACCCCAGAAGAGTGGATTAGTGAAGATCTGAGGACACCAGGCACCAGTCAGTGTTTTATCCCCAGTTTTCTGAGTGACTTGTGACTGTAGAATTATAGAACAGCTTAGAACCTTACAGATCATCCAGTTCCATCCTACCTGCTGTGGGCAAGGTTGCCACCCACCATATGAGACTGCCCAGGGCTCCAACCAGTCTGGTATTGAGCACCTCCAGAGAGTGGGCATCCATCTCCAGGAACAGAGCGCGTAGCCTCTTGACAGTGGTCTCCAGTATCACATCCAATGCTGTCAACAGCTCTCACTTCCAGGATATCTCCTGAAGACATCTTCATGAGACCAGCATGATGCAGAAAGGTGGAGAGGAAGAACGTCAGAGCCCTGCACCATGGGGAGTTTCTGGGATGCCCATTTGATTCTAATGGAGAAGACAACCCTAGTGCCCAACAGGAATATGTGAGAGCACACTCACGGGTGAACAAGAGCTGGTGCTCCCACAGGGAGTTCAGTCCTGTTGTGTGCTGCTCACAGATAGTTGCAGCAAGCAAACAGAAATCCTCCGGGTTGGACAACTTTGGCCAGTACTTCATGCCCCATTAAGGGGTATGATCATATTTACAGGGATATTTCCTCCCTGGAAATGTTCAAAGTGTTCCTTTGGACATTAGAAGGAGAGCACAAACTGAATCCTCAGCACAAAGCCTTAACCACAGGGCCATCTACCTTGAGGTCTGGGAATCTGACAACATAATCTGAGTTGTGCTGAGGGCTGCTTTGGTTTGCTTCCCAGGGACAGTCAGCCCTCCCCATTACGTGCCTTTCCACAGGCAACCCCTTCCCTGCTGCAGGCTGGCCAGCAGGCTGCAAGGAACTTGGAGTATCTCAGACCATTCCTAGAAATGCCACTGGAATTTCAAATGTTCCCTTTGGTGCCTTATGATTTTCTAATTTATTGCATCATTAAAAGAAAAGTGAGAGGGCAGCCAAGGTTGATGTGAATCTTTCATTCAGCAAAAGCACCTAAAGAGAAATTGCATCTCTGTCTGACAGCAGTGAGCTCAGCAGAAGTTTTCTTGACAGTGTCTCACCCTTCCTACTCCGAAACGATAGCAGGACCAGCCCTTCTTCAGGCACAAATCCACTGTTGTACAGCAGGACAATACTTAACAGTGGCAAGAGCCTGGTCATGTTGGGTTTTCCATTCTGGGGTGTCTGAGTTCAGTTCTATGCCTGAGAGCTGGTTTCTTTGATAACCTGGCAAGGAAGAATAAATAAGTTTGGATGCCAGTGAGAGCACTAAGACACAGCTAGCAGTGGTGCTAACCTCATGGTTTAAAATGGCATGCCTGTTATGGTCATTGTAAACACTGCATTAGAGCTACAGGTTCCCAGAGCAGGGGTTTCTTCCCCAAAGAGCTCATCATCAATTCCACCAAAGCAAAACATCTGCATTGGTGCAGAGCTTACATCATCTACGGGGCTCCCCAGACTCTCCCTGGTTTGATTCCTTTCCAGACAAAATGGAGTGGAGAATATCCACCCTTGTGTGTGCTCCAGCTAACCAAGTCTACCTGAAAATCCAAAGCAGCCACATAAGCACAAAAGGTGCTGCTGTCTCGTCCCACTTAAAAAATAATAAACATAAAAAATGGACTTTTCTCCACATAGCAGAAGTTCCTCTGAAAAGCGAAATCCCCAAACACTTGTTCCAGAAGAGAAAAACAAATCAATCTAAGCCTCCATCTCTTGCAATCCCTTGTAACTGAGGAAGGAAAAAGAATAAAGTTTGGAAGCGTTAGAACATATGCCTTGTGTGCTGCATTATGAGCAGCATGCCATGAAATGAACCCATTTGGAAAAGCCGCTTACACATTTGCATTTCTCAGACATGCCTCTTTCAACCTAGAAACAGAAAGGTCTGGCAAACTGCAAGGATTGTTTGCCCAGGATTTCTGGGCTCCTGAAGTTCCCAACTCCACACAGCGCCATGCGATACACCCATCCCAGCACATCTGTGCTGCTGCCGTGGTCTCTGCAGGTTTATGTCCTTCTAAGCGCTGTTCCAATATCACCAGCGGCAGCCATAAAGGTGGTACAACTTTTCCACCAAAGAGGAACCCCTCTTTTCAAGTTGTTTCTCCTTAGCAGCCTCAGCTGAGCAGTGGCACATTCCACACCAGGACTCGTTTTGTCAAAATAACCCCATTTACATGCTAAATGCCCTTGAACTTCCTCCTGCCCTCTGATTTGCCTCTTTTCAGTTTAATTCCATGTCCAAAGCCCGTGTCATTCTTCACAGATGTCAGCTTGCTTCCAAGCAAATGTTCTTGTGCTCCTTTTTCTAGGAACAAAGGTGAATGCTGGTAGAGTAACATTTCTGAGAAATCCCCAGCGATGGAAGGCTAGATGGGGAGAGAGCACAGATAGAGGAAGGAAAACTGAGTCATGAAGAGTTGCTATAAACAGTGAGATGGTAGGAAAAAAATAGAATCAAAGACGGTAAAAGCGGAGTTCTCTGCTGTAAATACATTTTGGTTATATTTGGTGATTTGAAAACAATCAGCTTACGGTTATTCCTAAGCTTCAGATGGCAGTACCTGTTCTTCAAACCCGGCTTAAGCTCTGGAATAACTGCATTCAGTCTCTCTGGCAGCATGATGAAACATTACTAAATTCAACAGCTCTGTGCTCCTGGCACCCAGTGCGTTTCCACCCATTTGTACTTGTCTTGCTCCAGTCCTGCTGATCAGAAGAGCAGGAGGCTACAAAGAGGGCAATGAGATTTTGGCATTGCAGCAAGACAGGAGGGATTATGGAACACAACGTACCCCTGCAGAACAGAGTCAGTAAGCAACTATCTTGTCCAGGGACTACTGAGCAACAAGCTGTTTAGTGTTGCTACAAACTCTTTAGTGCTTCTTACACAGCCCCAGTGTGCACAGCAGGGCTGTTTCTGCCCAGCCCAGCCCCCATCAGGGTGTAGACTCCAGCCAGCCCTGGGCCTCCTCAGTGCCTCTTTGCTTTGCACCCATGGCCAGCAATTGGTGTCTTCCTGTGGTGTGCTCCTGCACCTCTGATTGGTTATGGTCTCTGGTCTTCTCCTGGCATGGATCCGCTTGGTCCCAGGTCTGTGACGCTGTACTATAACCTCTACAAAGAGTAAAGGAAATAGCAGATTGAGGGGTACCTGAAGGGATGACCTGAGCCTTCATCTCAGTGAATGCCCATCCTTCCTGGCTGGCTCCTGTATGCCTTCTCCTCCTGATGCTCCTTCCTAAAGAACAGCCTGGGCTGCAGCCAGATCTGAGCAGACAGCAGTGCTTTCTGTCCCCAGTGGGCATCAGAATGAAGCTGCTTGTTAGAATAAGCATCCTGGGAGCAAAGTAGAAAGCATAAAAGCAGGAAACAAGAGCTATAACATCAGCTGGCTTCCCCTGAAATGACATTGATCATTCAGTTCCATTGCTGTGAAATCCCTGAAATTTCCCTAGCTGATTTAGCATCACCTTTCACCGGCTGGTGCAGTATGCAACTTTCTCAGATATCCATTTGAGCAAGCCCTACCTCTACTTATTTACTGCAGATGCACCCAAAGCCCTTCACTGCTTTTCCTGGACTCTCTCCTCAGCCACTGAGCCTCTGGATTGGCCTCTAGCAGCACATTAACATCTCCAGTTAACACCAGTTGACACCAGTATCCCTCATGGGATTAAAATGGAGAGAGAGAGCATCTGGTGTGTACATGGGCTTTCACAGGTCCCCCACACTAAGAGCGCTGCCCCTTGTGGCCTGCTGAGAGAGTTACCTGTCCCAGGAGGGATCATGAAGGAGTTGCAGGAAAACTACGGAGGAAAGCAATGGGCTCTGAGGAGGGGGGAGCAGGGGCTCATCACCAGCCCTTCTCACCAAACTCAGCCCCAGCATCACCTTTGTTTACATGCGCGTCCTCACGTCACCTTTTCCTCACGCGCAATATTTGTATCTTTTTTCACTAAAACAGTGCATTTTCCTCTTCAATCCATAACAACCAATACAGCACACAGAAGGACAGGTGAGTAAGGTCACTTTCAAGCAGCAATTAGGAAAACTTAAATTGTTTTAAAGATCCTTATTTGAGCACTCGCTGGGAACTGGCACAAACAAGACGCTATCTGCTCTGAGATACCACAGCACATGTAAATGTGACCGAGTGGAAAAGCCTCTTCCCTGCCAAAGTATTTGTTGGAGATTCGATAATGAGGTGCCACCGTATGACAGCGGGTGAGGGTTCAGATGAAAAAGCAGGAACAAGAGGCATGCGGAGGACGCAGGGCGCTGCCTGCTGGGGCTCAGCACGAGGCTCTCCAGGCTTCCACCAGCTCTGCAGAGCAGTTCCACCCTAACAGCACCTAAGGGCACTGCATGAAGGAAAGGACAGGCTTACTGTGGCTGTTTTCATTTATCACAACCAGTCTGAACCTCACTGCCTGACTCAGCAAGTCGCTTTCCTCCTCTTCCCTCTCCCCTCCCGTTACCCTGTTCACAGCATTGCTTTTAGCTCATTTATCTGCCTATTGGGGAGATAGGTAATCAGAGCACAGAGTCCTGATGGGAAATACAAAGCGATTCTTTAGAGTGGTTGGTTTTGAAAACCATTCTGGGCACTGATCAGGCACGTGTTACTGCTGCCCTTCTTGCTTGCTTTGCCTTCTGCCCTGAGTCTGTCAGCAACGGACAAACTGGAAGTGCACCCAAGGTGCTCACAAACCCATTTTGCTTCAGTGAAATCTGTAATTTACATTGACGTGTTTAATTACATTAACTCCGAAAAGAGGTTCATTGTATCTGTGCCCCTCAGAGGACTTAACCAGCTGTGATCAGAGCTTTCCCTAAGGAATGATCTCAGAAAGGAAAGAGAAAATATCCTGCTATAAATCTGCCCACAAAATTCTTAATTAAATGGTTTTCCACATCTGCTTATGTGCCCCTTGTGGCAACCTAGGAAATCTAATCCCATTATTAACCTTCTTCCTTTACGATACAGAGAAGAACAGAAATAAAACCAACAACCAAAACCTTTCTTCCCAAGTTGAGATTCTGATTTTTTTCCCCCATATGAAGGAGGCTCAATATACAATAGCAAGAATAACTCCTAATAAGAACATGGATGACAAATCTACCTGCAAAAATAAGTGAAGGTAGGTAGAAGTGCAAATACAATCCAGAAAGAAGAGATAAGAGCAAGCAGGGGGCTGACGTATGAATAACTACAACAAAGCAGGCAACTGAAACCAGACAACAGGACCCAACAGGCAAAAAACAAATTCAGTGCAAATGCCATTCTTCTGCTGCTTTTGCTTTGTCCAAATCAGAACAATATTAACTGTATCAGCTCGGTGATGCCAATGCCAGCATCTTCCCATACACGTCATTTTTGTGGTTAGATGCAGAAATTAAAAGTTTGCTTTTGAAAGATAACAAAATCCAACCTTTGCTCTGGGTAACAGCATAGGAAACTGAGACAAGAAAGCAGAGTCCCCTTGGGGGAACAGCTCTCTCACACCTACCAGCTGCAGTGAAAGCCACTTTACTTAGGTTCTGTTACTATTTGCATAAAGGCTAACTAATTGCGTTGCAAGCCCGTAAAGCATCAGCATGATCACAGCCCACGCACTTACTCATTCTCTGCAGGGATCCTCATTCTAGAAACCGCAGCTATAAAAGCAAGAGGACGTCAGAGATGTGACTAGTTTTAACATCAGCACGCCCCTCATACTTTGTGCAAAATTAGGTAGGAAAAAGACATGGGAGCTGAAAATCATGAATAATTCCATAACAATTCAACTGTTAGAAGCACATTCCTGCCAAACAGAATCCCTAGATTTGCCCTAACTTGTGCAAGGCAGTAATTCAGGCTCAGCAGAAGCAAGCACTTCAACAGATAATCTTTAACACACCTACTCCAACAAGGAGAGGAATCCTAGGAATGGATATGCCAAATCCAGGGCAGTGAATGGTCCTTGTGATAAGGAGAGCTAGCGTAATATATGATGTGAAATAAAAACTTCAGATGCTTTTAATTGCCTGGGTTAAACAGAACCATTTAACGATGTCATATTTCAGTGATTGCACTGAAAGAATTGAGAATCAGTGCAAGTTCTTATAGTAACACTGACCATTAAACGTTTTCCTGACAAAAAAGACATTGAAGATTTCAGATCAGCTATTCTAGGAAGTTGTAGGATGGTTTTCTGTGCATGACCCAACATTTTCTATTAAAATACTTACAATTACACCAGTGTGCCTGCGTGCAACGACATAATTCAGTACCATAAACACCAAACAGATAAAGAAACAGCACCACTGAGGGAGAAAACGCAAAGTGAAACTTAGCTTTCTGTTGTTGATTTACTTTAACTTTCTTCCGGAATCCAAGGGACAAATCTGTACAAACAACCCTGCCAACACAAACTCATATGCTTCATGTAGGTTCTTTATTTTCAAAAAACCTTGACCATAGTATAGTTAGCAATGTCTTCTATAAAATTCATTCTTGCAAGCTTAAATACTGCAGAAGCTACACCAATATTCTCTCATCAAGTAAACTTTGTTTACGAAGTTGTAATTGAGACTAATTCTGGCTTATGAAAAAATGAGCTCCTCAGAAGCCTGCGCTGCTCGCACGTTGCATGAGTATAATGCTGCTTCATTTATTATAATAGCTTATTTTCCAAGAAGATTAATCTGGAGGTGGCTTCTCACCCAGCACTGTACATCCGGGTACCTCCATAATCTGAGGAAAATTAAGAACAAGTAAAAAGAATAAGATAAGAATACCCTGAAACAGGCATCTGCAAACAAGTGATAGGAAAATACATTAGTAGGTAAATCAGAAAACAAGGTACCCTCCCACCAGTCCAGTTTTCTCAGGAGAATGGCAGTGGAATCCTTCCCATGGAGTTCCATGTAAAAAGGAGCCACAGTTTCACAGGAACTCAGAATCTCCCATTCAACTTCTCTTCTTTGAAATTTTTCCTTATTATTTATGGCCACTGTCCTCAGTCATCCAGTCTCTAAAATGCTTTTCCATCAAGCTTCTGGCTCTCCAGTCACCAACGTTTACAGTGGGGATAATTTTCTGTGGCTTCAACCATTGAACAAAACGTTTCATTTCCAGGTAACTGCTGTGCTCACTGTAAGGAATCCCTGAAATGAAACAAGTCAGAGAGATCTGTTACTCTTCCACCACGTAAAAACTTTTATTTGCAAGAACAGTACAGGAGCAGAAAGTATGAAAGAAAGTCTTCATTTACAGTGTTCTCAATTACTTTCTCCTGGAGAGACCCATCTGTCCAGTTTCTCACTGAATTATCTAAAGCATTGGTTGCAATGAACAGTAGGAGTTCCCAGAGCAAAAATACAAAGACCATTCACACAACTAAATGCAATGAATCTTTATCACACATACCATAAATGGTGATCTTCCCTCTTGTCTGCGGTTTGATATCAGTCACAGAAAGGCATGAATCAGAGTAGGTCCACCCAGTAGGTTTGAAAGCCAGAACTTGATCAAAATTCTCAGAAAACTTATTCAAATGATCTTGCAACCCCTGTTAACAAAAACAGGGCATATGCTGAATGCCATTAAACTGCTCATTAGCGGAAAGACTGGAGATTTCATGATAGAGACATCTAATTAAATTTGGTTCTCATGCTTTTATAAGAGCTCTTTTCTTTTAAATACCACGTGCCTTCAAATCAATAGTGATGAATATTTACATTTGCAGAGCACCTCGTATGTTAGGACCCTAACTGTTTCATCTGAATAAGCACGTATTAATAACTATGCATTACAAATCAGAACACACACGGCATCGTCACATTTTTTGATCTTGCCCCCAAGCAATTCGTTTCCTTCTCTCAGCTGGAGGTCACCACTCCTGCAGCTGAATGGTGATAAAAAAGGCAAAAGCCTGCTTCAGTGCAAAATCATCTGGTTAAGTTAAAGTGCCACTGACATTTTGGTATCTGCTTGTGGCCAGGAACACTAAGGAAATTAGTGAATTAGCCAAAAGATTGCAGCAAGCCAATGCACGGATAGGATACAGTGTTGCTCTGATCACTAAATCGTGCTTTATCACATCTCTAACTACAGTCAAAAGGAAATCATCGCTTCAATCTAAAAATCAAAAATAGTTTCCAAGTTTCCTAAGTTCGCCTCGATGTTGTTTAAGCTGGGATTGGGAAAAGGACAAGGAGGAAGAATAAGGAATGTACAGTCCTACTCCTGGATGACACGAGGTCAGTATTATTTCAAGCCAAAACCAGAAAATAAACTTCATGTGTATCAAACCTTAAAGGTGAATTCTTTACTTGAAAGCTGTAATTTTAGAGCTCAAAATCATAAACCTTATGTCAGCAGCAGGAAGAATACAAAATAAAGCCTGCTTTTTAAAAAAAAAAAAAGAAAGGGAGGGTGAGGGGGGGGAAGGAGAGATGGAGATTGAAAGGCCGTGACCAAACACCAATCGCTAACTTAACCCATCAGACACTGGGAAGTTATTAAGAACAGAAGTGGCACAGCAAGCCTGAAGTAAAAGCAGGAAAATTAATCCACATTTGTCAGCACTAAGTGAGCTCCTTTTTTCCCTTTCTTTCAGATTACCTTTAAAATTAGAGCCTGCCGCTTTGCCTTTCTGTATTGTGTGGACCATTTTAAAACACCTCTTCACCCCAGAAATTTGTCACCTTTCCTAGGTAAGAAATTCCCACAAAGTCCCAACGCCAAATCTTGACTGAATGTGCTTTTAAATTCATCTGCTGTGAAACACCTTAAACATAAACTGGTTTACTTGCTCTGGCTAAAGAAAATACAAATAACGATTGTGTGGAAAAACTAAAGCCTGTGTCTGCAAAAAGCATCCTTCAATTCTTTTGCTGTTTGTTATTTGCTTACGCAAAAATTTTCAGTGAGTTTTAAATTATCAATATCCTCAATTATCCATATCCTTATTCTATAGCAGGAGAAATAACCTTGTTTATGCAGGTAAAAATACAAGCACAAATCCTTGGAAATTGAACTGGGAGGAACAGAAGAGAACCCTATCCCTTTCTTTTGTCAAATACCAAATTGGAATTCAGCGATGTTCATGGGCTGAAGCGCATCTTCATGCAGAGCTGCATGCAGAAAATCCTTCTAGTCTTTTCCTGCATCACATAAAGACAGGCTGAAAGCAGGAACTCAGTGTCAAAACATTAATTGCTAATAAGACAGACCCTGCAGTCATTACAGAAATCCACTTCAAAAAGCCCACACAGAGCAAGTCTTGGAACAAATCTCAGCTTATCTTGCACAAGCACCATACTGAAGTGAAATTATGCTTTCTGTGCATCACGTTTGGAGACATTATTAATGTCTAATTGCATTTCATTTTCAATATAATGCTGTATGTCAAAACTTATACTAAGTAAATATGATCTGACAAGAGGGTAATAAGCACCAAACACTGCTTGGGAAGAGCCAGCAGTTAAGATTAGCCAGAAGGTTAAACAGAGTATACTTACAGAACCTACCTTAAAATTAATTTGCATCATGGGAAGAATGTGAAGCAAAGTACCATCCCAGTTCATACTGATGAGGGAATTAACAGCTGCTGACTCCAAACACTGCAGTGTTTTGTATTTATCTCGGGACATGCTTGCCTTGGAACCCAGAACTTCAGCAATTGCTTTAGGATTAATTGAGAAAAAAAAAAAATGAACAAAACCAAACACAAATAAGTAAGTAAGAGTTACTCTGTTACATGTTTGGAGCCATTCCTAGCCACTATCCTGGGTCAGTTTTACTAGTGGGAAAAATAAACCTATATTCAACAGGATAATGTGTTAGAATGTGAAACTGTTTGAGAAGTGAAACCTGTAGTGGCTGGTAAAAAAAATATACACCAGAAAACCAACTACTCCAGCTCCTATGTTTGAGTGCCAGAATCACACATCACAACTGGAAAGAAAAGGAGAAGAGAAGCACAGTGACAAGTTCAAAGTCTTCTTTCTTTGGTAAAATCTCCGTGGCAAAAATTGGTAATCGCTTCAAAAAGGCTGGAAACATGAAGGGTTTTGGAACATACAAAGAAAACAAGCCAGTGCAACTAAATGTCAGTGCAAAAGTTATGTATTGATGACTTCAAATATACCTAAAAGCACAAAGCACAAACAGGGCACTCTAGAGTACTGCCTGCTCTAGAGTACACTGTAGTACAATCACCTTGGTTTCTAATGCTGTACCTGAGTGAAGCAAAGCATACAAGATTTTTATTCGGACAGAAAAGTTGTGTTTTGGTTTGGGGAATGCTGTGTAAAAACTGATTTATTTAAAACTAAAAAATATACGCCTCTTGGAAAATACATTATATGAAGGTTGTAGAATAAGCAGCAAAATAGAAGTTGAAGAATAATTATACCCCTCTGCTATCTTGATACAGTGAGATTATTAAAACAAAAATACATCATTTACTTCTTAAAATGATCCCAGTCACTTTTCACACCACAATCAATTAAATAGGCTTATTCAATGAGTATCCAAATATTCCTTCTGTATACTTGGGAAGGAGGAGGTGTGTGTGTTTGTAAACATGGCAGAAAAATAATTCTTACCAAAAGTTCAAACTTCTTGATTAGAAAAACAAAGAACAAGCAGTAGCATAATTACATTCCTTCAATTAATGCAATTTCTGACCATCAAGAATAAACAACCATCCTGTATCCTTCAGGAAAAAGGTCATTTAACACATACTTACACATTTATTTAGTCGTTTTATCTATTAGTATTTTCTCTTTGTTTTTTTTTTTTTTTTTACGTACCTAAAAAAACTCTTTCTTTTCCAATGGAATAGGTGCCACAGACAACTAGAGTACGGGGGTTTAAAGTCACCATCTCAAAGGCTGTATTGACAGCAAACTGGATAACCTCTTGTTGAGAAGGAAAGGTATATTCAGGACTGCAGTACCTGGAGCATGGAAACAAGATCAGACGGAAGACACCTGAGTTTACTAAGGACTTCCAAACTGCATATATGCAATAGGAAATGAAAAAAACACTATTCTAAAATATAATTTCAGTTTGTTTGAAACCCATTTATCAGAAACCACTGAGTTGCTAAGATAAAACTGAATAAAACTTACCCTACGCATGCCTTCTCCCTGTGTCTGTTCACTTGCCTGACACTGTCACTCAATTCTGTAGTTTTTCCTCTATAAATACCAAGAGCTCTTTCAAGCATATTCTAATTACATCCTTACGTCTATTTTTTGTCATGCACACAAAACCATAACATAAAGCTTTATTCATTCACAGAAACATATGGAAGAGAAATAAAGAACTGCAGCTGGACATTAGTCATCACAGAAAAACACTTACATACGTGAGTCACAGAAAGGCCTAATGAAAACCTGGAAATCTGATTTATCCACTTGGCATTCTTTCAGTCTTTCAATTATCTCCCCTTTTTCATAACAGCTGAACACTCAGAAACAACCATAAAACTCTTGTTTTTAGAGCTGAACAACCTACTGTATAAATTTTAACCCCAGGACCTTAATATCACTTACAAATAATAAAACCATGTCAACAAATGCATCTTCTCCAATATTTACTTTTCTTCTCTTGTGTTGACAGCACAACAGATGAACAGGATAGACGTACATGAACTTTGGGTTTTACATAACACTAAACAGAACTAATGAACATCAAAACAATAAGGTTATTTACACCTACAGGTATTTGGTTCACAAAGTAATATTAACTAAAAAAAAACCAAAACATTAACCCAACTTACGTGGTATCAAGGTAAAGGGTGTGGATTTTTTGACCAATCAAAGCAGGGTAACGCTCCATAGAAGGATCTGCCCTGAAGTCTCCTGTGTGCAGAATAGCAGCTCCATTGGGTAGGTAAAAAAGGATCATTGTTGCACCTGGACAACTGGAAAGAAAATACAAAAAAGAGCCATATATAAATCATCTTTCTATAGAGATGGAGTGATTTGAGACAAGTAATACGGCACCCTCCAGTAACAAGGAAGTGTGCATAGCAACAATGGAAATCACTCCTACTGTGCTGCCTAACGTAGCTGGAAATTCATAGTTTATAAGGGAATTTTAAAGCTGTCTTTAAGGCCGTAGACAAGACAGACCTGAATTCTCAGCTGAGACAGAGAGAAGAAAAAACAAATCAGCAGTAAAATAATCAAGTATTAACTTCTTTTTTGGGTTGCTCTTTTTTTGTTGGGTACAATAAAGACGCTGCCTCAGCTGCACAATCTCTGAGGTTCTGTTAAACTTGGAGTTAACAAGGACACAGAATACCACAAAAGAAGCAGCATTCTTATCCGTAAGGAATATTGCTTTATTGCAGATGCATCTTCATTCCTCTAGGACTTAATGAAGCATTTGCTTTTAAACTCTATTTCCAGGTTTTAAATATCATCCACCATCCAGAATCTACTGTTTGTAAGTACAATTCTTGGCCACAATGAATCCACTGCATGTTCTGCAGCTCCTCACCAAAGCTGTCTGAAGGGCAAGAGCTCAGAGAGGAAAATCAGAGTGAGACTGTTTTGGACATGAGTCATATAGAAAGGGTAAATGAAACCTCAGAAAAGGAGAAAACTGGCATGAATCAGAGCTAAAATTACAAAACTGGTAAACTCTCCAAAAAGTTAAACTTGGTACTTAAGGTTTATATGCATTTCAGATTGAAGCAGGGGATCAGGGAGACAAACAGGAAAAATGAGAAGGGTCCAAACTACAAAAGAAACAAGGCTTCTTTCATTCCCAGAAAGGGTTCTCAAAGGACTTCATGGAATCTTATCTCCCCAACTATAAACAAATCCTAAGATAAGTAATATTCAAACCAGCTGTGACACAGTGCTGCATTTCAATATATACTTTAGGGAAAGGACTTTTCTTCAAGCACATAGCCAAATAAGGTACCGAGAGACAGCAGCAAGAACACAAGGCTGAAAGTCAGGAGCTACTGAACCCGAAATCCAGCATAACCGCATACTGGCAGTGCATCACACTGGGTAAGAATCTCATCCTTTTAATCACTGAACCCACTACAAGTTACTTGCTGTGGCGTTTGTGGGTTTTTGTTTTGTTTCTGAATGGTTGGCTTTTGTCTCTCTCAAGAACCAAAGTACCACATTTTTCTTCAGCTGAAGATGACACTATCTTGAATCATAGCTACAGAAACCTAACAGATCTGATCATCAGTTCTAGGATGTTCCCAACCAGGCACAAAAAACTGAAGTCCCCAGACCTTAGAAAACCATCCAAACTCTCAACAAGTGTTAACATTAAGGAGATATGTCTGAATAAAACTTAAATGCTCATTATATGCAAACAAAATAAAACTAAGGTTACATTACCAAAAAAGCCTAACATTCATTTTAAAAAATAGCTCACCAATTCCAGAAGCAAACACAAGATATAAGTTTAGACTTCTACACTCCTAAGTCACTCATGAAATGTTAAGAAGTCAACTCAGGGTACTGAATTATTTCTGCCCTTCTTTTTTCAGATCCATAGAAACCTAAAAATTATGAAAAAACTGGGTCTGTTCAGCCATTTATCTTTAATATTCTACACAAACGAACACTGCATACCAAATGCAATGATACATACTGATTGGCATCAAGCAACAACACTTTGATCCCATTCACTATACATTCTGTGTCCATTGGCAGCACGTTGATGTATTGCTCTTTGACTCGAAGTTTGCTCTTCACCAGATTGCCAGTTATCTGCAATAAGAAAAGGAACAAAATCTGTAGACTTTATTTATTTTAGAAACAGGCCCTCAAAGCCAAACTGTCTGGCTTAGAAAGAAACTGTGAGAATGTGAGAAGGCCAACAAGAAGCAACAACATGATGAGTATTTGTTACAGATTGCCTAGTCAAGAAAAGAAGTTGTCAATGCTTACTTTAAATAACTATAGAAGTTTCCAGGTCACTGGCCCTGACTTTCATCATAGGGTACTGAAGTCAACCCAGCAGCTGCTGGAAGGACAATGTGGAATGCACGAATTTCAGGAGACTTCCAGAGTACCTCATAGAGAAATTTTTGATGCAGATTCTGGATGGGCGTATTAGGGAAGGTGCCTTACCATGCTAGGAGTAGAGAAGACTTGGTTGGACATAACAGCCAGTAGCAGAGTTGGCCCACACAGAGACCTGAAGCATAGGACATGCAGGACCTGGCTAAAACAACTGCATTTACTTAACCTCGAGAAGAAAGTGCTTAAGGGGAACTTAATTTCAAACTTTCTTCTCCTGATGAAATTAATAGAGACTATGGAGACATTAATTCTCCATGCCACGTGCAAAAAAATAAAATAAATAAATAAAAGAAGCAGCTGCAGTCATGAGTAGTAAAATGAGACATTTCAACAGCATGTAAGGAAAAAAAAAATAGAGTGGGTTAAGCACTGCAACAAGTTGCATGGAGACACAACTGAACCTGTCCTCTTATATTTTCAAAATGGGACTAACAAAGGCTCGGAACAATCTGATCCAACTCTGAAGTTAGTCCTGGACTAAGCAAGAAATGGAACTACATGATCTCTAAAGATCATTTAAACCTAAATTAATTCGTGGAAATAAGGAATAAGTTTCACTAATCTTTAACAGACAAACTAGGATAAGATTTCTTCCCAGATTCCCCTATACATATTATCCACTGTTCTGAACTGCCCCAACAATGGAATCTCTGGTCCTGTATTAACTTTCACCACGATTAGAGTTGTACATGGATTTGATAAGATCTAGTAACCTTGAAAAACCTTACCTTATTACAGTATAGAGGAAATACAAAGTTTTTTGTCAACCCACAATAGTGATCGGAGTGAAAATGAGTGAGGAAGTAGGCCGTGCAGCCTTCTATTTCTCCATATTGGAAAGCATCAACTGTAAACCCAGTTCCTAAAGCAAAAAGGCAAGAGAAACCAGTCAGTAAACATAATTCAGAACTAGTGAACAAGTTTCTAATGAGATTTCTCTTATATTCCTTTTTTATTTCTTTCTTCCAAATTAAGAAGGGAATACAGTTCCACTGTACAAAGTGTCAGGGACCATTTAATGATAGACTCAGTTTGCAAATGACTCAACAGTCAAAAAAAATAATAAATAATAAATAATTTTTTTTTCCACATTTAAACAAAGTTTCAGCAAAGTCTCCACGTGCAAATATGTTCACAGGTCTCCCATCTATTTGTTGCTCAGATGCCATCTTACACAGATGGCAGCTGGTTAAGCAAATCTGTATTTAACTGGCATTTGAAAGTTCATGTTTAAAGTGTAAGCACAGAATAAAATAGATAACAACAGCTTAACAAAACTTATTTTGTGATCAACCTGCAAAATCTGTTACTCTGTGTTTAATGCTCTCCACAAAACATGCTGTTGTACTGTTACTAATAAAGCGATCTGGGATTTTCAAATATGTCTGCTGAGTTGAAACTGGAATGATTTGCTATTCCACATTCTTTGTGAGGTGCCATTTGCACAAAGATATTGCATAAAGACAGCAGCACTGAAGACAGCCTTCCTCCGTGCACATGTAGTGTTTTTAATGCAGACATAATGACAAACGGTCCCTTTACATTAAGTCTTACATTTGAAAAACCACCAAATGCTGCAACGATCCAATTCATTTGGTGACCCAATGTTTTTCATTTTATGTTGTTGACATCTCCCAGCTCTTCCAGGAGAACTAGAAATAGCTCTGCTCACTTGGAGTTAGACTTTGTAACTCCACTTAAAAAGCACAACAAACCACAATTGTCTGCTAATTAAAAAAAAACAACACAAAATAAAACAAAAAATTCTCAAGTGGGCATCAACACGTAGCATTATCAGCACAGAAAACAGACTTCAGGTAAAGTAATCAACTCAAAACAAAACAGACTACAGATTATAGCAAAACAACTTTAAATTTCTGTTGCAGGTATAGAACTCTGCTCTTCAAATTTATTATACGCAGGAAGTGCTCTCAGCTTATGGAACCCATGATAGTGGTGTAACCTCGTGAAGACTTACAGGTCAATCTTCATGAAGCAGCCTGGCTCTTATAACCACTAATATATTTCTCTTTGGCTTCCTCAAATATTTATGTAAGATTAAATCCTTTGGTGGTAAACAGAATTGTGAAGCTTTTAAAGTTGCTGATGTATCGTTCCATATTTAGCATAATTGTTTGAGAAGACAAATTCCTGTTTCCTGAGCTACATTCTGCTGCTTCACCTTCATGTCTTTGCTTACAAAGTTGTAGCATTTCTGAATTTCAAATACAAAATTATTATTATTTTTTATAAATTAGCATAAGAAAATAAGCATAACTGACCAACCTGCTTTTAGGGGCAAAAGACACAATGTAAAAGATTAAACACAGGAATTAAAAGTCAACATTAACACGGGAGATAATTCAAAAACACTCCAGAAAGTAGATCAGCTCATGCTTTTGATTCTGTCAAAAATAAGCAGAAGGCTGTCCTAGTAACTGCTTTCCAGAGGCAAACATTTCTCTGCGCTTTACTGAGGAGGCCTCTGCAGACTGCTGTCCCACAGTCAGATTCTTCTGAAGATCTGCACCCAGACATGATTTTATTGACTCTTAGAGAAGAGGTCACAAAAGACTGCAGTTTAAATGGATACGGTGAGTGAGGAATAACAAAGCCTAAAATTAAGGAAAAAAAATGCAATACACAAGCCAAAATTAGATAAACACTATATAACATAGTTATCTCTCACCTGGTATTTTCTTATAGAAAGGGCACTGTTTTTTCCTTGCTCCTTCATCTGTAGTAGATGATTCTCTAAATCTTTTTCTCCACTTTCGTTGGCCACCAGAAGTTACGTCTGCAAAACCTCCATCTTTATTTGAACTTTCTTTAACTGCTTCTAGATCCTCCACAGATCCTTCAGCTTTCCTTTTTTGCTGTCTGGGCCTCTTTCCACTGGGAGCTACTGAACTCGGTGTCTGCTTTCCCTCACTCAAACACGCCTCTCCTTTGCCTTCCTCTTTTACTTTAGGTTTTAACCCAAAGAAAACACCAATGTCCATTTGTTTGAGTTCTTTGGCAGGACTGAATTTGGCATTTGTACTTGCTAAGGAACGAGATGAGACCGTTTTAGAGATGGGGCTGGGAAAGCACACACCAGTTGAATCAAGGTTTTCTTCTTTCTTCACCACAGGCTGCAGACTCTCTTGGCAAGCTCCTTTTTCAATTGCATCAGCAGTCATTTTATCTGTATTAGTTAAAACAACACTTGGGTCCCTCAAAACCTTATTTTTTTCATACAGAGGAGATCCAGCACCTTCTGTAAGCAGTTCTGATTGTGTACGAGTAAGACCTGAATGCACAGAACCCAAAGCACAGGCACCCCTGCCTTGTGACTCTTTATTACCTGTGTTAATTACAGGGGAAATCAATCCTGGCTGATGAAACTCCTCATTGCAATTAAGAGGAAAAGAGGATTCTGCTGACAGTGTCTCCTGTTGATTATCTGCACATGTTGAATTACAGCATTTGCTGTCCACGTGACTCTGAGAAGCACCTTTCCCACTGTGATACAAACAGCTTGATGTATTTATTTCCTCACTGTGTTGCTTTTTAAGTCTAAAAACTTCAGCATTAGATTCTGCTCCTTCAAAGTTCTGGACTTTGAATAGATTATTTTGTGATGTTTTTACTTCCTTCTCTTCCTCAGCTTCACCTTCACTTTCCTCACAAGTACTCAGCGGAGAATACGAAATTTCCCAGTCACTAAAGTCAGCTTTTGACTGCAATAGGCTTGGCTGACTTGTATCTTTTTGACTACAAAGATCTTTGCCCAAAACACTTTCTTGTGAAGAGGTAAAGTCATAAAATTCAAATTTACAACTGTTATCTGTGGTTTGGGTGAGCTGAAATACTTGTTGAGGCTTTTGAACATCTGCAAAAGAGGAAGTACTTTCACTGGTTATATTTAGAGACGTCCTTTGTGCTGAATCCTGTATCTCTGGTGTACACTCATTATTTGGGACATTTTTTAAGTTCTTAGATGGTTTCTCAGTCTGTGAGACTTCTACATGACTTGGAAAACAGCTGGACTTTGCAGCAGTAGAACATGTCGTCTTCCTCTCCAAAGCATTGGCTGTAGAGTTCACAAGATATTCTCCTGCTCTGCTTGCTGCAAGTTGAAAGTGGCTATAGCGCTTGTAGTGGGATGGAATGGTAGATGTGCACAGTAAACCATCAGGGCACTCTATGGAAACAATTCAGCCAAAAAGTAACGTTAATATCTCTGCTAGTATACATTGCATAATTGTAACATCAAATAAAAATCTCATAAAGCATACAGTTTTAAAGCTTTTCATATAAATGCAGTTATTGGAGGGCAGAAGGCACAAGTGCAAAGCAATTGTCAGGCTGCCACATCTCCTGCCCCACGCTGGCATGAAATGAGAGGTTTTAGGTTTTCCAGCCTGATATTAGCATAGCACTGAGCCTGCATTAATTCACCTTTCTAGCAAGATGAGCATGTTACCCTGTTTCAGTGTTGTACTTACTAATGTGCTACGTGGCTTCTAGTTTAGAATTGTCTCATGTACAAGCAAGGCTCAGACGAAAAGTGCCCAAAAAGGCTAAAGTGTGTTTCAAAACAGACCAAATCTTGGTTCTGAATCAACTTGAAATTCCACTGAAAACTGTCAGCTAGGAGACGTTTTAGATTTTAAAAAGTAGTCAGGTATTTACTTATATATATAAAGTACTCAAGACTCAGATGCCAACAGAAGATCTGTGGCTGTTCCCTGAACACTTTCTGTTGCCAGTTCACTAGCCTAACTTTTGAGAACATTAAGACAGACGCAAATCAATTGGGATTTTTTTCCCATTAATTGTAGGAGAAAGAGATGGAAACAAAGCATTAACACATCCGCCTTAAGTTAATACCACCATCAAAATCAGGATTAAAGGCTCAATTTTCGTTGTTCTGAAAAAGAAACTTCAAGAAAAGTAAAAAAGACATGAAACAGGAAGTGATTGTTACTACAGCACAGCCATATGTATTCAGGATTGTGAAATCTATTTCTGAGGAAGGAGAAATTCTGAGTCAAAAACTGCAAACCTTTAACTGAAGGATATTTCCCATTATTTTACAATGGTAAACTTTTTTCTTACCCTACTCCTACCTTTTTCAACAGATCCCAGAGTATCCAAACATTCAGCAACATGCCAGCGAGGTGTCTGCACCACCAGCAAGGAGAAGGGCATCTGACAGCTCGGGCAATATCCGTCACAAACCAGCCTTGTTCTTGGTGAGCCCTGTTCTGTCAGGCTGCTCGTGCTTTCCTGAGTGTGCACGCTGCTGTCATCTTTATATGGATCCAGATCCTTGTTCGGCCTCAATCTCTGCTTGCTTTTCTGAGGAATACTATTTTTTCCCACAGATTTCTTTTTGCTTCCATTTTCCTTTCTTTTCGGCCTGCATTTGCCTTTGGTTACTGACTGCACGGACACAGAGGTACTCTCTGTGTTGCTCTGTGGCTTTTGCTTCCTGATGGATTTGTATTCCCAAATGTCCTCTTCCAATAACGCATCTTCAGACATGGCAACATAGGAAATATTGTCCTCGCACTTGAGGAGCAGTCCACAAATCTAACTTTCCTACTGTCAATACGTCTTGTCTTCCAGCAGCGAATGGGGGATGGCACAGAAGCAATCAAACCCCATCCTACCAAAGCATCACTGGGCCCCAAACCAAACGGCAGTCCCTGATGGGACAGGAGCATGGTGGATCCTAGCCTGAAAATAACTTAACAAGCGCCTCTTTGAGTATCTGCAACCGCTGTTAAACAAGAGCAGAATCTGTCAGATACAGAAAGAAAGGCTGACAGAGCCATTGCCTTCAGCCCCCCCCCCTCTCAAACCCCAAGCCGGGCCTGGGGTGCTGCCCTCCCCGCACCCCTGACCGCCCCCCGAAAAAGACTGTATAAAAACGCGACTTCAGCTCCGAGATCGCTGCCACGAGCCGCCACGCAGCGAAGACCGAGGTGAGCAGGGAGCAGCCGCCGCCACCCCGCGCTCCGCTCCCGGCTCCGAGCAGCCGCCTCTCCCTTTAGGAGCGCGCCGTCTGCCGGCCCACGCAGCGGAGTGTCGGCGTTCGCAGATTCGTCACCTCCTCTGTCATTACAGCCACCTGCCCTCCCGAGAAATAAATTAAGAAAACCCTCCACCTTTAGTCCTGATACGTTCCACTTGTGACGTATCTTACACTTAAGAATAATAATTAAAAAAAAAAAAAAAAGCGAAATGAGCGGGGGAAAAAAAAAGGTGGTGCTGAATCTGCTGGACTGGACTGGGGATTTAGCGCGCAGTTTTCCTCACGAATGTGCTTCTGCGAATTGCAAAAGTCCGGTCAAAATGAGAAATGAATTTAAAAATCCCTCCCTTTAAGAAAGACGAGCCTCTGTGTGTTTACGTTTGCCGTTTTCATTGCTTGTTTTGCTTCGTTTTAATTACAGCTTTTCTCTCCCGGGCCGAATGTGCGACAGCGAACCGCAAGGCTAGTAAACAGCGGCGGGCTCGGCAGGGAGGTGCCATGGCGGCGGATGGCCTGGCGGGGCTCCTGCCCGCACAGACGCAGCTGGAGTATGCATTGCTCGACGCCGACACCGCTCAGGAGAAGGAGAACCTGGTCTACCAGTACCTGAAGAAAATGGACGGCCGGGAGCGGGACCTGACAGTTCCCGAGCTCGGCGGAGGTGGGTGGAGGGGCCCGGATGCGCCGCGGAACCACCGCCCCGTGGGCTGGTGCAGTAAAAGGCATTTTTCCTGGGCAGCGGGTTGGTGGAAGCACGGGAGCAAAGGAGAAAAGAACCTGTTTGTGGGCGTCCCTCTTGATTCTTCTTATAAAAAAAGCGTTTTTTAAAGC
The DNA here is from genome assembly GCF_039878825.1 of Excalfactoria chinensis. Classification (NCBI taxonomy): domain Eukaryota; kingdom Metazoa; phylum Chordata; class Aves; order Galliformes; family Phasianidae; genus Excalfactoria; species Excalfactoria chinensis. The sequence continues at coordinate 30,433,059 of NC_092830.1, forward strand.
TTCGTCCTTAAACTTCTGAGAGCTTTTGTATATAGAGGCTTTCGTTTTTCTGCAGTAAGCGGCCTCTTGAGTTCCTTTGGTTTTGCTGCAGTTCTTACTCTTCCGCCTCAGGCCTTTCTCATCCCATGACCGAGTTGTGCTTGCCGATTTTTGTGTTCCTGATAACGTGTCTTGTGCTGGAGGTGCCATCGTGGTTCAGTGATTCACCTTTTCCCCATGACTCTTGTGCAAAGCATTCGTCTTGCAGACCCCGCTCTGGGTGCTTGTGGCCATAGCAATGCTTGCTGGGGCCATGAGAGGTTACGAGGCAAAGAACCAAACAGATAAAATACAGGATTAATATTATACACAGCATAGGAGTTAATCCTGACTTTTAATCTTTGTGAATACTTTTACTGCCTGGATTTGGCCTCAAGATAAATTTTCATCGCTAATATCTTGCTTTCTCTATTTTGCCAAACTTTATGTTCATCTCTAGAGATGAAATCAAATAAGTAGCCAACACTTTATTTCCAATATCTTCCTTTAAAGCATATTTTGATTCTAGTGAAAAGGGGTGTCATGCCATTAAAGCAATCTGGTCTGCTTCTAAAAAGCAAAAAGCAAATCCTCACTCATGTACTGCAGAAATGCATGAACTGAAATTAAGTCTCCAAGTCTAAATATGTGTACCTTCACATTGTACATGTGAATATATATCAATATATACTCTGTCTGTGTACAGAGAGGGGCCATACTTCCTCATAGTGAAGCAAAAAACAAATCTGCTGAGTTGAGTAGCAATGTCTTCTGGAACACTGAGTTCATGGTTTGCTGAAACTGATGGGATGAAGATCCTGACTATTTTCAGATTATTCTTAGTACATTTGTGCACTTAAAAAAAGAAAGTCATTTAAGAATTGAGTTTGACTTCATAACATATCACATCTGTTCCCCCCACCCCTCAAAAAGCATCGAGTGGCAAACAGTTCTCTAGATCTAGGACATTCATATCTCAATACCAGAATCAGAGTAATATCAGTTACCAGTGAGAAAGCATTGCCTTCATTTTTCATATCAAGTATATGAATAAGTATCCAAGTATACTTTCCACATCTGTCTGAAAGGGTTACAGTTCTGTCACCTGGGAAGAAATACTACATATGTCATTTCAAACTGTTTAAAATGAAGAACAAAACTAAAAAGGCAAAAACATTTCAGTCATTCTTGAAAATAGTTATTTACAAAAATGTTGTAAAATGAAGAGTTCCATGAATTTTTAAATAAGTAGTCATTAATACCTATGATGTTGTTACATGTTGAGTAATAACAGATTTTGAAATATATGGAAATTGCTCTGCAGCTTGCATCTTCTGTTAATTAAAAAGGTACTTATTTAACTATGTAAGTTGTACTTTCAATGTTATATTAAATTTCATAAATTTCCTTTAGACATTTTGAATATCTGTATACATAAGGGTGAGTTTGATAGACCTAAGACTTCTGTTTTGCTTTTCTACTTGGTGGGAAGAGGTGGGGTTGTTTGCCTGAAGTAAAATGTATTAGAAATGTTGTGTATTAGCATACCAGTTTGGTACAAGCATCTTCCTTTCCCTACCCTTCCTCAAACTGTCTCTCTCTGTTCTCTGTGCAGATTTACAGTGGTTAAATACTGAAGGTCCCATTTCTCTTCACAAAGACCTTTGTGGAAAAGTTGTGGTGTTGGATTTCTTTACTTACTGCTGCATCAATTGCTTGCACCTGCTGCCTGATCTCCATGAATTAGAGCACCAGTACTCTGATAAAGGTAAAAGAGCTTTGGCTAGCACAGAATAGAATTTCCTGGCAGTGTTGCAGGTGGAGTAGCTGAGTCACTTCAGTTACTAAACAGCTGGCAGCATTTCAGGGATGCCTAAAAGTGTCTTCTAATCTTTTAAGTAGCCTGACAAAGGTTACTGGCTATGCTCTCATCACATTTTTAGGTGGGGCTAAATACGGTGTTTCTTTAACTGTACAGGCACAGAAGACATGATATGTGCTTGAAGCGTGAATCTGATATCCTCATAGGGCCATTTGCAAAATGCATGGATGTAAGTTACAGGCTCAGAGTTGCTGTATGCACATTTACCTTACAGATGAACTCTGGGCAATGAACATTGTGCAAGTGGTAGACTGGTTTAGTCTTTTTTTTAACTTCTAATTGAAATAAAAACACATAAAAACTTGGTTTATGAGGTTTTTTTTTGTTGTTGTTGTTGTTTTTTTTCCCATCATCTTGTTTTCTATTAGTAGCCATCTATCCTGAGAGAAGGGATTAAGCTCCTAAAGATTTCAAAGTCCACACCTGAAATAAAGCCCATCTCTCTCTGACTGAATGAAAATACAGGGTAATTACTATTTCAAATTTAGTCTCTTATCATTCTCATGACTTGTCAGAGAGAAGAGGTGTTTTTACACAGGAACATATTGACTGCTAAGTTAACTTGTATATTTCAGCAGATCAACCTAGTAGATAAGTGTTACTTTCATTCGATAAAATACTTTTAAGGACTAACAGTGAAAATTACATTACCTTATAATATTTACACTTTGGATTTTACATTAGCAATTCTGATTTGATTTTCATCTTGACAGCATTTATTTTCATATTTCTTGTTTTCATTGGAAAAACAGATGACAGTGTCTTTGAAACTAAAAGTTCATTAAGTTAGTTCACTCATATATTGTAGGTTTAAATACTGCTTTACAAAAGATTGAAATAGAATAGTTTACCTGCCTTGAAAAATTTTTACTGTTTGCTTTGAAGAAATTTGAGAACTGGTATAATAATTTGCTATGACAAACTTCATTAAAGTAACATTTTCATAGCCTTTTTTTTTGTGAAGGAGGCAGTTTTAAGTGGAAAATGATGAAGAAATTATAAAGGGATTGCTCTGGATGTCAGGCATACTGGAAAGAAGGTCTGCTCTGAAACTTCAGAAGATAGCATTGATCATTGAATTGATAACATCCTTAAAAATACACATTTTGAAATGCAGTGTTGTTGTACAAACATAGCAGCCATCCCCAATATATTTTAAACTAAGCTGTTAAATCTGTTGGTAACAAAAAGCATTATTTTAACAGCCTTGTGAAAAGTACATTGCTGATAGGTGACAAATACTTCTTAGATTTGAGCTATAGAAGAACTGGAGATTGGGAAAAGGTGCTTGGGAAGGAAGTGGAAAAAAAAAAAAAATAGAAATGAGAGAAGCATGTAGGAGATAAAAGTTACCAGTCAGTAACAGATGAGAGGAAAAGCCAGCTTGAGAAACGTGAGAAAAGTAAAGGCTGGAAGAGTAAGACTGAAGAAGAAAGAATGTTGGGCATAGCAAAAATACTTTAAGGATACTAAGATACAAACTTCTTTAGCATTCACCCTGATGCCAGAATTTCATTCCATTTTAATCTACTGCCTTCTTTACTTAGCGGAAGTCTGTTGCCCCTTCAGGATATGGGGGACAGATTCACTTTCACTTGGGCTGGTTTCCCCACCTCTCACCTCATACTACAAAAAACTCTATAGTATTTTACATACACATTTCATTTATGCAGCAGAAGAGTCCTCTTCCAGCAGAGTGTTATTCAGAGAGAAAAATATTTTACTCTAGAAAGTTATCTGTTTTACAGTGCATTTGGGTCTTAATCTGGTGTTAGAGTAGCTAAAAGAACACTGCCTCCATGTTTCTGCACAGCTGAGAACAAACCTTAATATTGATAATTTGCAGCAACATCTTTCTGTACATAATTTTTTCTCATATTCTAATTACTTTTTTGTCTACATGGTTTAAATCCTGTCTCATTGGGAGAATGTAGAAACTCAGTAATACAGTCATCAGATTTAAGACATCTAAACAAGAACCTGGAAGTTTTAAGGTGATCCTAAGCCATCAAATATATCTTCTCAGACAGTTCTGGAACTTGAGATTTGTCTCAAAGTAAAGACTGCTTTCCATAGGATTAAATGTCGCCTAGCGTCTTTATCTGATCTGTTCTTGTTGCTATCTTCAGTGGAGCTATTTCTGTTCTTCAAGTGGCATTCAGAAAGTTATTTTAAACCCCAGTGCATATCCAGTTCATGTTATCAGCAGTCCAGAAATTACTTCTATAAGAGGGAGTACTTTTTAATATTCAGAAATAGCTTGGCATAACTCCAGTGTTATGCTCTGTTATAATCCTTCAAATAGTGTTTTAAATGGCGTGCATTTTCTTGTATCATGGTGTAGCATCTGTTTTCACAGAAATTTTCTTCATGAAGGAGTATTATAATGTGTTTGTGCGGTATAGGTATCAAAGAAATTATCCTTCCAGCCTTAATGATATTTTTGATGGAGGAAATAAGCACTACTACTGATCTTATTACAGTGAAAACATTTAAATTGCTGTTTATCAGCTTATGATACTAGAATTCGAGTTGTCTTACCTTGCAACATGCCATGCTTACTGCAGTGGCAACAACAATATTTCTTTGGTTTTCTTGATTCTCTGTCCATGAACTTGTTTTATGCAGCTCATGTGCAGAGCTTCACCCTTCCTTGTCCTCTTCCAGAAATATTACCACTCCTCTAGATGCTGTTCTTCCCTATTAATACTGTTTTAGAGCTGAGGAGAAGAGCCAAAAGAGAAAAAATATGTCTCAATTTCTTTTTAAACAAATAAAATGCAAGTTAAAGATTAAATTAATTTCTCAGTTTTGTTCTTAGAAGGAAAAAAACTCCTCTGAGCTCAATAATTTAACTGTTTAAGTCAGGAAATAATACCCTTTCTTACACTTCTGACACAAAACCATCAAGATAATTTACTTGAAATAAAAATGAGTTACACTGCCAAAACAATAACAGCTCTGGCAGCCCTCCATTTTTAGAGATCATTCATCAAGTGCTAGCAATGCAATGTGCATTGCTGCAGAAAATTTATTTCCTGGAGCAGGTGTCAGACAACCATAATGTACACTAGAATGCTTATTCTTTCATAGAAGGGGATTATTTACAGTCTGGTTTTGTACACCATAATACTTTTGCTGCATTATTTGCAGTAACACATCTGTTCAGTAATCCATATTATATATTGGTTTAATCTTTAAAGCCTCAAAAAACACAGAAAACCCCACCCAAACAATCAACCAAAACCAAGCTGTAGCACAGGCATCAGAAGCAAAGTAGAGTAGAATTCTTCACATCAGGAATGCTTTCCTACGGTAGCATTTGGGCATTGTAGAATAGAGCAAGCTAAATACACATTCCATTACATAAGTGGTCATGTAGGCCAAGAAAAAACAATGATAGATTTAGAAATAAAACATTGGGTTGGTAACATATATAGGACTATGCTGCAAAGCTTTAAGAAATGTAATGGCTTTATATCTGCTGAGTTGTAGAGATTCTTTAAGAAAATAAGGAGAAAAAGGTTTGACATTTCTGCAGAAAGTATATTTAAATAAAGTAACCACTGAGCAACACAGGAAGAAGAGATTTGCAGGTGTGCTTCTAGGTAGTCTGAGAGTAGCAGATACAGCAGGTGAGCACTTTGTGAGGAAACTAGTAATGAATATGCCAGAAATATGACTGAAAACGTAGTCTTTTCCAGGTTAAACTTGTGGTGGAGCTATGAAAGATTCATTCTGCCATAACAAATGGTAATTCTCAAAAAAGTGCTAAATGGTCTTTTAATTATCTGCTGCTACAAACAACTGAACAGTTCATGCTCTGAAGCCTTACTGAAAATTCACTAAGAAAACATTTGAAGTTTGTCTTTCCCAGTTTAGTGACCTTCACCATATTCAAGTCAACACCAAATAAAGGCACTTAATTCCTTAGGGATTCACACTGCACATCCACTTTTATCCTTTAAATTTTTAAATTGTATCCTCCTTACATAAATTTATTAGCCATTCAACCAAACCTGTTTTGCCTGTAGCAGTACAACACACTTTTCACTGCAGTATTTGAAGGAGCACAAATTAATCCAAGATGTGACTTAAGATAAATGTCATTTAAGAGCCTCATTAAGTTCTTCAGGGCTCTGTACCAGTTGTATATTAAAGTTGAAACATCAACAGAACTGGATTTAGGTTGGATAATTTCTCCATCTGTGACACCTGTAGAGTCTCCAAGTCTTCACCTCTTTTATGATATTACTTGTATTGATGATAAAAATAAGAAATTCACTGTAAACATAAAAAAAAAAAACACTAGAAGGAAACACTACAGATATTTGAATGCAAGCAATAAATAAATGCTGAATATTTATATAGATACAACTGGAAAAAGAAGAAAGAACTCGTTGTTGTCAAAGTATTTTTTTAATTTAGAAAAATTAGCTAAAAAGGATATCAACCATAAGGGTATTCCCCCTTCCTATTTAATTTAGCATCTCTACTCAAACTAAGACATAAGGGTAAATAAAAGATGAAGTAGTAGAATGATACCAGTTACCTGTGATTATAAAAAGCTTGCAAAATCCAGTAACACAGGTGATTTTTCAGTACATAGTAAGGTGCAACACAGTGATAAGTGCAATAGGAACAGCAGAGCAGCAAGATCCCAAGCTGTAGCAAGTAAGGCCCTACTCAAATGGAGCAGCAGGCACAGAAATAAATGAAGGAATTTACTTACCTTCAGAAGGCCTCAGATGCACAATAATCTGCAGCAAAATAGCAAGCATTACCTCCCTGGTCAACCTTTAAATGAGGTCTGGGAAGGGGTGGATCCTGGCTCCACCCCTTCTAGTCATTCAGGGGCACTGCTTGCACCTGAGCTCCCCTGAGTTGGCTCTGCCTTCCTACCAGGTGCTCAATCACTTCTTCAATATATGACTTAGGTCTTCCACTGCATAGGGTTAACATCTAAGATTTCAATTATATCAACAGTTTGGGTTTAAAGTTATTGTACTGCAGCTTTCTACAACTGCATGGTTGTTACTGTCGTTATCTTCCTGGCTTCAGTAACGAATGATCTTCAGTGTCTCATTCTTTTATGGTGGCTGTGAGCAACAGATTCTAGAAATGGAATGTTCTGCAATTTAATCAAATGTCATGGTTCAGATAGTCTCATTTATTTTACTCGCATCTCTGAATTTTAAAATAAAAATAACCCAAAACCCAAATCATCCCACATTTGACAAGTTACTTTGACTGTAACAACATGATGTTTATGGCTGAGTATTCTTTATGCACAAAATGAAACAAAATATGTTGTTGATGTCATGTACATTGCTCATTTAATTTCCAAGAGATTATGCTAGAAGGCATAATTTAAAACACTGAAAGAGATCCAGAATTGTTCGTTAGAGCGTTTGAGGTTTAATCCTCCTAGGAGGTACCAAAAAGTGACTTTGCTGAAGGCTTCCCATTCTTTCTCTGTTAAGTAGGTAGGGGGGTGGAAAATTTAGGACTGCTGGTGAAATTATTTACATGAAGTGAAAGTATATTTATGTTTTGTCCCATAGAGAAAAGCAGATGAGTTCTGTTCTGTAGATTTTCTGTTGGAGTTTCACTGAAGTGGGAAAATAAACAAGCATTTAATTTGTGTGCTTTTTGATCAATTTATTGCTGATGCTGTCTATTCCATGTATACAAGCTGAATTATTTTACTTTGTGCTTATCCAGTACCTTCATAAGATCACAGAATCAAAGAACAGTCTGGGTTGGAAGGGACCTCAAGGATCATGAATCTCCAACCCCCCTGCCACAGGCAGGGCCACTAACCTCCACATTTAATGCTAGACCAGACTGCCCGAGGCCGCATCCAACCTGGCCTAGAACACCTCCAGGGACCGAGCATCCACAGCCTCTCAGGGCAGTCTGTGCCAGCACCTCACCACTCTCTCTGTGAAGAACTTCCCACTGACATCCAATCTAAACCTTCCCTCCTTGAGCTTAAAACCATTCCCCCCTGTCCTATCACTGTCTATGCAAGTAAAAAGTTGATTCCCCTTCTTTTTGTAATCCACATTTAAATACCAGATGGTGATAGTGAGGTCTCCTTGCAGCCTTCTCTTCTCCAGGCTGAACAAGCCCAGTTCCCTCAGCCTGTCTTCATAGGGGCTCCAGGCCTCAGATAATGTTTGTGGCCCTCCTCTGGGCCCTCTCCAACAGCTCCACATCCTTCCTGTGCTGAGAACTCCAGACCTGGATGCAGTACTCTACATGGGGCCTCATGAGGACAGAGCAGAGAGGGCCAATCACCTCCCTGTCCCTGCTGGTCACCCCTCTTCTGATAGAGCCCAGGGTACCATTTGCTTTCCAAGCTGCAAGAGCATACTGCTGGCTCACGTTCAGTTTTTCATCCACCTATACCCCCAGGTCCTTCTACACAGGGTTACTCTCAAGGTGTGCTTCTCCCAGTCAGTATATGTATCTGGGGTTACTCTAACCCAAGTACAGAACATTGCACTTTGCTATGTTGAACCTCATTAGTTTGTCAAGATCCCTCTGGATGGCATCATTTCCTTCTAATCTGTCAACTGCTCCACTCAGCGTCATCAGCAGACTTGCTGAAGTTGCACTCAAGCCTATCATCAGTGCCATTGATGAAGACATTGCAGAGAACCTTCATACTAGGAATTCAAATGCAGTATCTCTATACTACTGATTATTCTCCAAATATAGATATTTTGTTATAAACATTAAGAAGAGGGATTAAAATTGGAGATTAAATTGATTTAATCCACTTTTTAAATTTTTCATGGTTTCCGGTGCTGCCAGCTTTATGTGAAACACGGGGTACTGTTTTGATTTTAAGAGCCTGTACCTTTCATTTCTTTACTTTAAAGTTCAGTGTTATATTTGCGGTTCCTGGTTTGCAATAGAAAAGTATTACTTTTCTGTAAACACCATAGTTGTGTAAAGGAATCAGACGCCAAAGAGGTATCGTGAATACTTGAGAAAACAAAGTACCAGCTGAACTTCTGCAGCTTACCCATAATTATTTTCAAAGCATTTTCTGCCTTAATATGCAGAGGTTAAGAAGAACTATTTGTGACATATTATTCTTTTTACTTGTTCATCCCTCCTCATTCTGAAATGTGCTTAGTTACGTTGGAGGGTAACTTCTTCGTTTTTACTATTTTAACTGAAATACAAATATGTTTAAATGTAATAATTCACTTTTCCTTTCAGATGGCCTTGTTATTATTGGTGTTCATTCAGCGAAGTTTCCAAACGAAAAAGTTCTGGATAACATTAAGAGTGCAGTTTTGAGGTATGACATTGGCCACCCTGTTGTAAACGATGCAGATGCAACACTGTGGCATGAACTAGAAGTGTCCTGCTGGCCAACTCTGGTCATTCTTGGACCTCGTGGAAACATGCTGTTTTCGCTTGTTGGAGAAGGGCACAAAGAGAAGTTGTTTTTATTTACTTCAATAGCACTGAAATTCTACAAGGACAGAGGACAAATTAAAGATAACAATATTGGAATAAAGCTGTACAAAGACTCCCTCCCACCTTCTCCCCTGCTGTTTCCTGGCAAAGTGACAGTAGATAAGTCAGGAGAAAGGCTGGTGATAGCAGACACTGGACATCACAGGATTTTGGTCACTCTGAAAAATGGGCAAATTCTACACACTATTGGAGGTAAGGCTATGTAAATTTTGTTATGGACTTTTTTGCTTGGGGGTGGACTATATTCTGTGGTGCACTTATGATCTGGTGATTCGTGAGCATTGGTAGAATGGGTTTTTTTCCTCAGAAAATCACTTTTACTGGACATGGGAGGGATAAAGCATAGTACTATCAATGAGAGACTATTATGCAACTGGTTGAGTTGTCTCTATTTTTTTTTCTTTGTTTCATTAACTGAGTTCTGTATTTTTATGTGACAGCCAAAAAAATACAGTTTTTCTTTCTTCTGAAAGAGCTTCAAATGCATTTAGATTTAAGTGATCTATATTTACATCTGGCAGCAAGATAGGGAAAAGATAAGAATGCTTCCCTTTCCAAGAGGAAAAAGAGAACATTGGATTATGGTGGTGGTGTGTTTCAGGGGTGCTTTTTGTTTGTTTTGGAATGAAGATCATCACTCAGTAGGATCATTAAAACTCCCTATACCAGCGGCACAAACAGTGCGCTGAGTCATGATCCAAGTGAACCTTGGTCAAAGCATCAGTCCCAATGCTCTTCTACAAGAAACACAAACAGGGTTTATTATGACAGAAGTCAGACAGTTTGGCTTCTGTTCTGTATGTGAGCTGAAGTCTCTGCCAGCAAAGTACCCATCAGTGTTCTGGGATGTTCAGTAAAGAGCAGCTTGGAGGGAAGTGTCCTGATCTCTGAGTTGGTACCTCAGTTCCTGATGGCTCTCTGTGCTGTGCTGCGCTGTGTCCTAGTTAGGGGACTACTGGAATCCAGCACACCTCAGTATTTCATATTTGCTCATGTCTGAATTGTATTCCAGCAGTAAGTCGTAAAAGTTTGTGTATTTTAGTGACGCAGTTAAATAATTCCGTGGGCAGAAAATAGTGTAATTGAGTTGAGAATACAGTAATAAATGTGAGCATGCACAAAGGTTGAAATTGCTATATTTGCATCATACATCATGTTGCGCACGTAACTCATGAATCTAAATGTCTTCTGCTGACACACAGTGCTGATGCACTTTAAATGCTACTCCATCTGAAATACCATCCTTGCACTGATACTGTTTTATTGAGGTCACATTCCTCCCTATTTCTTCACTGTGCTATGCAGAAGGATGTCACTCCATCATTCTCACTGTTCTTCCATGTGATTTGTTGTGTGTCATCTTTTTGCTAAGTTTTTATTAGTAATGAGGAAGTGCTGCTAGTGAAATACTGGTTTCATTATATTTACATTAAGATCAAAACCACTGAAATGGAATTGAGGTTGGAATGTGCAGTCTTTGCTGCTGACTTGCTTTGCTGTGATTAGGAATAAAGTTTAAAAAAGAGTTTTTGGGTGTTGTCTTCTGCACTTACTTTTGTCTCTTAGCTAAATGCAACTAGAGCAATGTAGAACCCTACTAAGACTTTTCTCTGAGAGTTAATCTTAAAGATGTGGAGAACTCGTGGAGAACAAGTTCAAAACTTAGTATCAGGCTGTAGCAATGACATGTCACAGTGACTAAAACGAGGCTTAACAAAATGTACATAATGTGAACTGTACAAGGCACCATGGAAGCATCTTTTAGAATATGTGATTATCTTACAGGTTTAATCAGATTGTTTATTGTCCAGTTCCTTTTTCTAAAATGAATTTTGAGTTTGCTTTGATTCATTTTTAGGTCCAAATAGTGGAAGAAAAGATGGCAGATTTTCAGAGGCAGCTTTCAACTCACCACAAGGCGTTGCTATAAAAAATAATGTCATTTACGTGGCTGATACAGAAAATCATCTAATTAGAAAGGTAATTTTTCCATACGAAAATTTAATCTCTTGTGCCTTGCCCTACTTACTTGAAAATTTATATCAAGCGACTTAATCTACAGATACGCTCAATATCAAGAAAGAAATTTGGCCTAATAGCTTCCTAAAAAAGGCTTTTGAATGGTGGTTTTATAAATGGCCGCATATATCTTTGGTATTTCCTTTCAAATGAAGCCATGCACTGCTTCTAGTAACTCTTACTTTCCTGTTATAAGAAATAACTATTCTTAGTGCTGGAAGCAGAAGTGGTTTTTGTTTCACTTCCAGTTGTGGAAGATTCTTATCAGAAGTTATTGTACTCCTACTGTTTGGTGGATATCCAAATGTTTGGGTCTACAGTTTGCTTTGATCTGTGTGGGGTTTTTTTTTTCTGTTTAACACTTGCAAGTTTTTAGAGCATAGAAATGTTGCTGTTAATATTTAATTGGAGTTGGATCTCAAGCCCAGTGAGGTCAAACTTAGAATAATGAGAAGTTTGCTGAAGCAATATTGTATGACCTGGTTATTAAAAGAGATATTAGAAGTCACTTAGAATATAAACAAAAGGGGAAGAAAAAATAAATAGATTTAAATTGCAGAACTAAAAAATATTTTTTTCCTCCAAGGCATGAAGTGAATTGCAAAAGTAATTTCCTTTGTATAGATTATTTTATCTGCTGACAAGAAATAATTTTACAGTATCTGAGCTTTTATAGCATATTCCTATAGAAGTTTAAAATATCCATATCCAATGTCCATCTGAAACACTTCTCTAGCAAATTCTAATTCTTTCTGCTAAAATTGCTGACCAAATGAGTGTTAATTTTTGGTGCATCTGCAAGGAAGTGCAGTCAGTTGTTTTCCCTGCTGCCTTACCCTCCTACCACCAGCAGAAAGTATTATGGTCAGATTAACAATTTTCCTTCAGAAACAAATACCTGAAATTTATTAGAATCTGTGTTTTACTTGCAAAGATACTTCATTTTTTACATAGCTAGCTCAGATTATCTGTATTACTTCTATTATCTACGGTTGCTGTTGTATATTTAACGTATATATTTTTACTTCTTACAGATTGACCTGGAATTAGAAATTGTGACCACTGTAGCAGGAATTGGGATCCAAGGTGTTGATAAAGAAGGTGGAGCAAAAGGAGAAGAACAGCCTATCAGCTCTCCATGGGATGTGGTCTTCGGAAGTTCAGGTGCAGTTTCAATTGAGCTTTTTAACAAAATCTCCCATGCATGAGTGTTTGCTTAATGTCTTCCTGTTATGGTAGTAACCTGAAGCATGAAATGTTCAGATATACTTTATAATTGAGTCTAAAAACTGGTAGTTTCATGTGTATAATTATCACCATTATCAACTGAGTGTAAATTTCTGATGTGAATCCTGAAATAATGTGAGCTGTTAACCTCTCCGAAGAAAAAGTCTTTCACAGAAAGTTAGGTATTTACTCAGTCAAAATACGGAAGGAAATTGTGATTGCCTTTGCTAAGCCAGTGCTTTATGGCAGGATGACTGAAGAAGTGGCTGCATTTTACAGGAAGTGGACATTGTCTGAAGATCCTTTCCTTGCCTGGATGGACATCTCATCACTTGTAAATATTTGAGTTTAGGAAATAACTTTTATCTGATGACTTCTGCGTATTCCTGTTTAGATGACGTGACATTGTTAGACTAATAGGTTATGATAGATTCAAACAGATAGAAGAAGAACACCTCAGAAAACACCTTCCAAGCATCAAGGGATAGTAATGAAAGCTTTGCAAGATAGCATGCAAAAAATCATCTTCTGAGGATTTAAGTGGTTTTCTTTCCTGATCAACTTAATGCACTCCTGAGCCTGAGATCACATAACTGCCATGTTTTTAAATGTTATTAACTAGGAGTTAGTGTTCTCCTTTCTTATGTTTCCATTTCAGTATAATTTGGAGCTTGCAAATGCAAGTTCCTTAACGACAGCAAAATGATTGTCTGTGGCATAAAACCTTTGCATCAGGGAGGAGAAAACACTCCAATTTAGTATAAGGTAACATGTAGCTAGTTCACGAATGCTGATTGTATAGTAGTCATGGGGCACAAATACATTGTCACTATATACAGTATACTGCCAACAGCCTTGACTACTAAAGTAAGCCACAAGCATCAGTTTTATGTTTAACAGTGTCACTGACCCTTAAAGATGAAGGGTCCTCTGGAATCTTACTTAAGGAAAGCTGAAAGAGGATCTCACCAGATTTGGATTGCTGTGAATGACGTTTACCCAAGAAGGGTAATGAACTAGATCACTTCCTGAAGCCTCTTTAAGACAGTGTTAGAGTGTGGAGGATTTGCTGTCTGTTCTCCTTGGAGTATGTTGTTGGCATTTATGATAACAGCTCTCAGAAAATGGCACAAAACAAAACTGAAGGCTCCTTTTCACCATCCCAGGCTGCATCCCAGGCCATGCTTGCCTGCTTCAGCTTTCTCCCATGTTCCTTGGGCTGAGCACGTCCTGCAGACAACTGCCTCATTTCCTTCCCCTGATGTTCCTGCAAGAGTCTCTCAAAACAGCCTTGCATGTCAGAGCAGCAGCCTTGGGCTGGTCCTCTCAAAGCAGCTTTCTTGAAAGGTGTTTCTGATACCTCATGTTATGGTGTCTCATTTATTTCATTAGATTTGTGAAATGAAGTTGAAAACATGTAGTTGGAGTTGAATTCTGTGCAGCAATCTCTATGTTTCAGGTTTAGGTAGTCTTTCTAGGGGATTTAGTTTACTGGACTAAAATGAAACTTGTCAAATTGTAGACGGCACTGCTGAGCAGTTGGTAAAAGTGCTTACTTATTCTTGGTGCATGTGCAGTATTTTTGGGAGTGCCATAGAAACTGGAATGTTTTCAGGGGATCAAATTTGCAATTAAGTCATTATTTTCAAGGAAACTGGAAGAATCGGAGGAGTTTTGAACAAGCGAATGAGTGATGCTCGCTGTGATCCTGTGTGAAGATGAAGCACAAAAACAACCAGATTGTGCACAAGGAGCGAGGACTGTGTGTTGTAGTTTGTAGCACATATGCCTTATGGCATAGATACAGTCATGAGCTGCATTGAGCTTTTTTGTCTTGTTTTGTTTTTTTTCCTTAGGATTGTTAAAAAAAACTCATTGGGTAGAGTTTGTCAGAGTTGTACTGTTAATGCAAGTCACTTGAATGTAGTAGGATATTCTCATAAGGTCGATTAGAATGAGATGGGATGCATATGTTATTTGGTAAACCCATATGAAGCTAACCTCTATTGGAAGTCTCTACTAAGTAGAGACCTGTCCCTGAGCAGAAATGCAGACTTCTGTTGGTGACTCTCACTGTGCTGTCCACAAGTTCTCAAAACTGTTTTTCCCATATATGTTAATGAAGTGATTAATCACTTTCCCAAATGATTTTTGTTTGCATCTGCACAGTAGTGCTTATTTCTGTAACGTAGCTGCAAGCTGTGGGAGTTTATATGTGTTTGAAAAGCTTAAGGTGCAATATTCCAAATTTTGTCATTTATAATTCTGACTTTTGCCAGTACTGGAATGGCATATGGGAAATAGATTCATGCTTCTCTATTTTCTATAGATCTATGTAATTCAAAGTGTAAAAGAAACATTTTTTTTTTTCAGAATGTAGATTTATGGATATTACAGTTATTAAACAAGTGATGCTGCTGTGAGTTTCCTTTCAGTGCCCAAAGCCATACTAATCAAAACATGAGATGAAAGCAGTATTAAACAGCCTCTGCTGACCTTTTTCAGGGTGTCAGAAGGAAAGGTTATGTCTTGAGAGATTAATATTTTCCCTGTATCAATCATATCTCCTCTTCCTACATAAAGCTTAGAGTAAGTATTGATCAGTTTAAAGGCAGCACTGTTTGCTTCATAAGTTTTTAATGTATTGTTTGTTGTGAACTTAAATTCATATCGCGGTCTAAATAAAAGGTGCCGTGCACAGAACCAAGAGAAGCCCTCACTTAATCCTCCAACGTTGTGTTCAAAAGTCATTATCACTTTGAGGCAGTAGGCACAAAGGTGTGAAGTAAATATAAAGCTTAGTTGTAACATTTCAGTTGTCTCATGGATTCCAGACGACATTAAGCCTGATTCAAAGCCCACTGAAGTCGTCAAATCTGTTGCTGACATCTGTTGTGACAATACAGAAAACGGTTTCAGCGAATACATTTTTTTGTGTTAATTCACCTCCCTGTATACTTAAGAGTGAGACTTCTTAATCCCAAGTGCAGTTCAGTACTGTGGTTTGTGATCATTTCTGGAAATCTGTATTCATAAGGGTCAAGCTCTCATTTAATCAGATGTGCAAAGCCAAAGACCTGAAAGGATATAATGTTATCCTTATCAAAGCCAGATGTATCCCCACTGATAGACAGTTTTGTGTGATAGAATTTGCTTTCTATATATATTTGAAGAGTAAAATATTGAGAGGAAAAGTTAACAAAAGCATAAGTAAGTTCATCTTTAGAGCAGATGTACTTGAAGCCGTCCTGACAATACTTCTGAGATAACGAGCTTCTGTTTCCCATTTTATACAGATGCTGAAACTTGAGGCAAAAAGGTTAAGTGACTGATATGCCCCTTAATAGAAAGGTGATAAAAATGTCTTTCTAAGGTAGAAGGGTTTAGACAAACATTGTGCTGGGATTCAGATAGCAAGTTTTCTTCCCTGCCATCTTTACTTGATGGTAAAATTCTGTTTTGCCCTCCCCTTTTGAAAGTCTTGAATGAACTCCCTAGATTAAATTCTGTTGGTGAAAGTGGTTCTGGAATTTGAATTGACTTAGATTATGCAGGAAGTAGACAAAACAGGGGAAGGGTCAGCAGCTTAAAAATACATTATTAAATTACTGTGTGCTTTTTTAGCTTTCTCTGTTGTCCTCTTCTATTTTTATTCAACGGGTGTTGAAAGCAAGTGATGCTTAAATGCACAGTTGATCTGAGTGTGAAATGTTCTTGATAGCTGCATTCTTGCTGGGAGAAGGACGATGACCTGTGCTTGGTGACATAACTGTGTGTTTCACATTCCAAAATCCAGTCTTAAGTTGTGTGATTGTATCCTATTTATAGATCCTCCCAAGCACAGTGTTGACCACGCTTTCAGTAAACTAACTGGAAATTGTTAAGCCAATGTGGGATTTACATAGATATTATTTAAATGGAAGTACCGTACCTTATAAGACGGGTACAATCTTTATAGCCCTTAAAAGGCAAAAGTATGTACAGTTTTTTCTGGCGTTTCCACTCGACAATCATTTATTACAAATGCATTCCCAAGGAAATACTCTTTGTTTTTTTTTCTGAATTATTCCTAGCAATTCTCCCCTAATTTTACAAACAAAAGTACAATAAAGCAATAATCACTACAGCTATAAGTAATTAACACTACTTGGTGAACTGTGTCTGAACTATCTCTATCTTGGAAGCATATTTTTCTGCATGTCAGTTTTCTTTTCCCTTCCAGTTTGGTCTCATTCTGGCATTGAGGCTCCAGACTCCACTGCCTTGTGAAAGGAATTTTCCTTAGTTACAGATGAAGATTAAAGGGCTCCTTAATGATATCATCAGGCTTTAATTAGGAAACGTTTTCCTTGATAACTCAAATTTGAATTGCTCCAAATGTATGTTACATATATGATATGAGTGCATGAGGTATCAGTGCGGACTCAGTTGAAATGCAAAAGGCCTTCTTATCTCTTCAGGGGTTTCCAGTGCAGAATAGAAGCTCAGAGATACACCGAGCTTTGGGCATCATCTGCCCCTGTAGGATTGAATGGCACCAAAAGTCACATTAGAAACATTGCTGACATGAGACTGCTGTGTCTGTCTTCACTTCTCAAACTGGATCCTAAATCCACTTGTAAATGGTTGTTAAGTGATTAAAGAGTTTATGGTGTTGCTGAATAGTAATATCAATAGACTTTAATAATATTTTACATATTCACTGTAGATTTAGTGCAAGAAATTTGATACTGATATTAGTATAACATGCCTTTGATATGAACATAATATCTGAATGGGAGTTCTGACTGGATTTCCAGCAGAAATTTCTATAGTATATTCTATATTTCTATATTTCTATAGTAAAAGAAATATTTGGTTTAGCAGATACCATCTGAACAGGTGTCAGACTCAGTAATACCTTGAATTCCATGACTTTTCAGTGCCCTCTGTATATATAAAGTATGGTATTTGTACCTGTAATTATGGTTTCTTACACAGTTTCTTCCTTCTGCAGTGTATAGGTCTTGTTTGTGAATTAGAAAGATGTTAAAACTGTCAGATTCCTGAACACTTTTAGGTATTGGATGCTGTTTCTGATGTTCAGTTCCAGATGGAGATCCACTGAAAATAAACATCCCTGAGAAACCTTAGAGAGGCTTTGATGAGCGTGTTAGGGTCAGGATGAGTGGCTTCTGAACTGGCCTGGTTTGATGCTGAAACACCTTCCAATGTGGGAAGTTTGTTGAGGGGGAGTGCAATACTGACCTAAGCTTGAGTGCATGCGGTTGTTTTTCCTCACAAGAATGAATAAAACATGTAACCAATCTTATGTTTCTTCATATGTTGTTGTATCCCAACAGTAGATAATCTAAATTAGTACTTTAGTGTTAATAAAAAAAAAAGCCATCAGATCATAGCTGCTATTTTTAGTTCCCTTTTATCTCTCAAAGTTTGACATCCCCTTGCTATTCATGTGCACTGATTTCCCCTGGTTAGAGGTTAGAAGTAGTTTACTTAGGAGGAAAATCTAATCTTGTTTTGCTTCATGAAAGCTTGTGCTGTTTGCACAATGCAGAAGTGTGTGAAGGAGAACTGGGTAGCATGGGAAAAAAGAGAACAGTAGTTTTTACTCCTGCAAAAAGGATGAGGTGTACATGCAAGAGTCCAGACTTAGAGTGCTAAAGCGTTTGTTTTTTATGATTTGCTGTCCGTGTCTCACTGGAAGAAGAACAGCAATTCTGTGCCATTGTGTTAGTCAGATTTGAATTTAGTTTGCTAAACTTCCACTGGCTTAAATGGGGACAAGACTTATATTCTTGTGTATACATACACAGCATACGTGTCTGTAAGGGGAGGGGGCTGTTGATCAGCCCTTTATGCCTGCTGGGGTTTTGCGCAAGTTGAGTGTACCAACAATCTTCTTTGTTACTATTGCATTTTATAAAGATAAAATTACTTGACACGGATAATATTTTCAAACTTCAGTCTATTTAGAAAATATCAATGGTACCAGCTGTGAGATTAACTTTGATTTCCAGACTTTTAATTCACAGACTGGAAGGAAGCACGAAGTCCCCAGACAGGCAACTGGAAGTGTGTGGTAGGCCTGGGAATGGAATCTCTTCAAGTAGATGTTGCCTGCTACAGAAGATAGTCCATTTGGTGTGTTCAGATTAGTGTCTTAAAAAGGTCAGCAGTATTCCTCAACCATTTAAAACAGTGTGTGTACGAACAGGATTATGAGTTATTAAAAAACAGATATGTAGCACAGGCAGACTCAGGAACTTAAAAAGCACTGAAATATTATATACCACATCACACAAATGCATTCAGAGCTGTAGTTTATTACTGGTGAATCTTTATAACATGAGTATATCACTTTAGTAAGCCATACTCTGCTTTGATACAGGCAGCACTAAAGATAAGAAAGTACATACCCTAATAAGGAGAAACTACACTGGATTTTTAAAGCAGCTTGAGATAGTTTGGAATGTGGTGCTTAATTGAATAAATGTAAAAGAGTTGCTTTGTTCTTTTATGTTGTTTTATAATAAATTCTTTACAAATAAATTCTTTCCAGTCATGGATGATAAGGAGTTATGGTAATGTTGGCATTATCCTAACTTCAGCAAGAAGTTCTCCCCGGTTCCCTCCTCCTGCACGAACAGTACAGGGATGACAGTGGTGCTGCTTTATCCTCAAACAAGAGCCTGAGGTTTTTTTGATTGTTTTAATTTCAGAACACGTAACATTAAACTCTGTACTGTCAGGACCACTGTGTGATTAACAGAAAATGGTTTCTGTGTGGCCATTGGCGTTGGTTTTGCTTTTCTAGTTTTGTGTAGGTTTTGTTTTTTTTTCTATTAAAGCTCTGACCTATTTACCACAACTCAGTATGCTTGTACTGTTACTGTGCTTCACCCATTCCATTCCATTTGTCGTAGCTACTGTCCAGAAGAAAATATTTGTTACAGCAATTCCTTCTTATTGTTCTTATTTACTTTTCCTCTCTTGATCTCCAGATGAAGAAGGGATCGTATCTCTGTCGGTCTTGCATATTCTGTAAAATTTGAAATTAATGTTTATACTTATTTTCCTGTGTCTTGTATCTGATAAGCCTTTTGATGTGCAGAATTAGAGTAAGACCCCTTTTAATGTTCAAACCTTATAGCTGTCACAGGGGAGCAGCAGTGGGTGGAATTAGAGAAATTAGATTTTGTGGAATAGAATTTTCTGAAGTGCTCAGCTTTAGTCTTACTTCTTCATTTAATTGTCGGGTGAAGAGTAAGTAATGAACAATACTGTTTTCGACACCCCTTAGTATGAACTGTGCAGCACAGCAAGATGAAAAGCTCACTTTTAGCATCACTCTGGGATCCTCAGAATTGTAGAACCTGAAAAGTGCGAACTGTGCAGCAGACTGACACAAAGTCCTGGAAGCAGATCATGCACTGTATAGGAAGTAGTAAAATGTTTTCTTAATCATTTTCTCAATTAAATCTCTTAGGAGCATGCTGGAACCAAAGGGGATTCTGTGTTTTGAGGGGGGGGGGGGGTTGTTATGTGTGTGGGGAAGGGCGCTGATATTGCCAATGCTTTGGTAATGTCTATGATGGCTGACAAAATGCTTGTTTTCCAACTCGTTTTGCAAACATTCCGTCTCATCAAAAAGCATTCAGGCACTTCAGAAGTCTGACTTTTAGTCTTGGAACTTCACTGTGAGTGGAAAACATGGAGCTATGTGGAAGTGCAGGAGAGGGTCAGCAGAGTTCCTTTGATCACCGTCTTGGAAACTTGTATCTTCGTCCAAGAAACAGGAAAGGCTGAACCAAAACTGCATTATATTCATACCAGTTCTACTCCTAAGAGAGCTCAATGAGCAGATTGATGCTGAAGATGGGATGCTGTTCTCTTCTGCTTGCAGTCTGCAATGCTAAGGAAGATTTAGGATTGAAGGAACAGCAGCAGAATATCAATTGGGGCAATAGTGGCAATTTCATTTTAAAAGACTTCACAAATCTAAGATATTGGCAAGCATTGTACATATAATTGCTTTTGTTTTGGAACCTTTAAATGAGAGGGAGTGAGGGCTGGTCCAAGAGGTTGTTTGAAGGAATGGCTGTAATATGGATGTTGTTTTATAAGCTCATGCATGTTAAAAAGTACTAGTGATCCATTTAGAAGTGCTTTTCTGTTAAGCTAGTAGTTAATTTCAATACCTGATTCATCCATTTAGAAAACTATTTTAATGTGTCTGACTAAATCAAAGAGTGATATTCAATGTGTACAAACTGGTATGGTGTTAGAAAGGTAACTTATTTCTTATGTAGTGTGATATATTTTGAGCTAGAGAGCACTCAAATGTTCTGATTCTATTTCTGTCCTTTTATTTGTGATATATTATCCAGGAGAGCTTTGTTTAATTACATAGATTTAGGCTGGTGAATATGAGTGATGGAAGAAATTACATGCTTGATCAGAACGTCACTGTTCCATATCTCTGCATCTTTTGTGTGCAGTAACAGATGTGTGTGCATAGGGAGTACAACTTGGAGGCTGGACAGCATCAGTTTGCATTATGTTAAAAACACTGCACCCTGTCTTTATTGTCATTAGTGCTCCACTGGGTTCAATGGGTCTGTTAAGTGTAATATAGTATGAATATGTGAATTTTCAGGATAAATGACCAGGAATTAACACAAGCATTTGAACTAAAAGGTGCCATCCTTGTTATTCCTCTCAAAACCTGTAAACAATAATGAATTGCTTTTGGTAGTGTCTGATTTTGCCACTTTAAAACAAAACCAAAAAACCCACCCTGAATTCCATGCTTAGGAAAAATAAATACATGTTCGTTAGCATACAGTCCCAAAGAGAAAAGTGAAACATGGACCCAACAGCAGAATCCTCCAAAGAGCAAATCCCATGTGAAGTATTGTCTTTTATAGGGAGAGATACTAAAATCATAATTCTGTATCCTTGGGAGGAGAATGTAAGAACAATAGCAGATTTCTTGGTGAACTGAAGACATTCTCTTGCTCTCTTGCCCTGTGGCTTATTTGGTTGGTTTTTTGGTTTTTCCTGTGGCAAACAGTGAGGCAAAGTAGTGGGGATGTCAGGATTGGTTTGTTGGCTTGTTTGTTTTATGAAACATTTACAAAGGGTGGTGTTTGTTTTTTGGTTCTTTTTCATCCGTTCTTATATATCCTATTTTTTTTAAAGTTTCAGGGACCCAGGAAGACGATGTTCTATGGATAGCAATGGCAGGCATTCATCAGGTATGGGCACTGATGTTGGAAGGTGGAAAACTTCCCAAGGGAAGGTAAGCAGCTGCAATAAGAGACATGTGAAACTGCCGTTTGTCTGGATAACTAGCCTTCAAACCCCAAAGAGACACATAAACCAGTTAAATTGATTGATCTCAACCTTTATGTAGCTTAAAGCTTGCTGTTGCTGTTCACACTGAAAAGGCTTCTGTCCTTTAATGTCTGTATGCTTTTACCCACATCTGTTAGAGGAAATGAAATATACTACCTTTGCTAAAAAGCTACATGACAGTAAGGTACAGTTGTACAATTTAATGTTACTTTTCATTCCATTTGAATTACCTAGTAGTGAATGATAAACCAAGTCGCATTAAAAGATAGCATAAAGCCTTTGAGTAATTTCTTGTGCTGTAATAGTACGGCTGTTTTTATAACTCACAAGTGGTCGTCCTGTACTTTGCGTTTATGCACAACATCTGAAGTATGTAAGACTTGTTCTTGAAAATAAGTACTGTTTTTCTTTAGTGATTTAAAGAAAGGAGTCTGTCTTCGATTTGCTGGGAGCGGAAATGAAGAGAACAGAAACAATGCATACCCTCATAAGGCCGGCTTTGCACAACCTTCTGGACTCTCTCTGGCTTCTGAAGAACCATGGAACTGCCTTTTTGTAGCAGATAGCGAGAGCAGCACTGTGCGAATGATCTCTCTGAAAGACGGAGCTGTGAAGCACCTTGTAGGAGGAGAGAGAGATCCATTGGTAATCACTTCAAACTTCCCCACACTGCCCTACTAATATTTCTCAAGCCTGACCTGGAGGAACCACTTTTGGGGTGAGAGGGTAAATTAGTTTCTGTGGCCGTCAGTCTCTTAACTTCACTGCTTGGAATGCAAATGTGTGCCAGTTGTGGTGCTGAGATTATAGTGCAGACTGTTGCTCCTCAGATACAAAATAACTTGACTTGTTTATCAGATAGTTGAACTGAAAATGCATTGCGTGGTCGTTAAAGCCAGCTGGATTCATACCGATAATTTAAATGTGATAATTTCCATTTCCATCATTAGCATCCTCGCTTCCTCATTTTCTATATCCTTTTTTTGAAGTTGTCTTGATTTTTTTATTTTTTTTTTTGTCAGTGAATTTCCATTTAATTCTAACAGTTTAAATTAATACCAGCACTGAATAATCAAATCATTTCATTTGATAACGTACTTCTTCAGAATTTGTTTGCCTTTGGTGATGTGGACGGAGCAGGCATAAATGCCAAGCTGCAGCATCCCCTAGGAGTAACATGGGACAAGAAAAGAAAACTGCTCTATGTGGCAGATTCCTATAATCATAAGGTAAGCGTGTAGCAGCTTGATGTGTACATGATTCACAATTCTTCACAATTGTTACTACTGTAAGAGATTATTTTCAGAATGTATGAATAGTGTTCTTGGTTGAGCTGAAGAAACAAATGATAAGAGTTCTTTTGTGGGTTCTTTTTCCTTCCTTCCTTCCTTATGAGTCTTTCTCTATACCCATTGTTTTGTTCCCATACGCTGCTGTGTTGATATGGTGGCCCCCTGAGGAAGGTCAGTTTTGTGCCATTCTAACTAAAGACTCATTCCTAATATCTTTCTAAAGGTGGTGAACAATGGCAAAACAGCTAGGAGTGTTTATTCAGGCATACTGCAGGTTTGATAAAACTGAGAGAGCAAGAAGAGTGCCTTTTTCCTCAGCCATGTTTTGAGTTACCCCTTGGAATTCAAAGATGAGACACTGCTGTTTGTGATTGCTTTCACATGACATTGTGTAAGCTTTCATAAAGTTTCTAGCTGTACGTTGACTAATTGCATTAAAAGCAAGTAGTTTGTTTTACTTGAAGACCAAGGTAGGTATCAATCATTAAAACCTCAGGAGCAAATGAGATTTTGTTCAAAGCATTACACACCATCAACTTTTTTGATATTACTTTAAGAAAAAAAAAAAAGAATAACTTGCCCATTTTTAGAAAAACATATTTAAAAGTTTGCCTCCCAGTTTTGTTGTCTTCCTGTTTTGCAAATGTTTTCACAGTGGCAACAAACACAAGGAAAAAACAAGCTGTTCAGCATATGTTTATACCAAAGGGATAGGTGCCTTAAATAGAGAAAGCTGAATGAAGTCCAGGAAGAAAGGAGGGAGATGCCTGTTGGCAAAGTATGATAACCTGTCTTATAGGACACACGCTTGTTAGCTAAGAGAATCAAGTTTAGCACTGTCTTCAGAAAATGTGGGATATAATATAATATAATAAATTATAATGAATTCTGGTGGCTTTTTTCAGAAAGTCTTTGTCATTTTTTGTTTTTTATGTCTTTTTTTAAATCTTAGATTAAGGTTGTAGATCCCAAAATGAAGAACTGTGCTACCCTGGCAGGCACAGGAGAAGCAAGCAATGTTCTTGGCTCCAGCTTTACACAGTCGACTTTTAATGAACCGGGAGGTTTGTGCATTGAAGAAAATGGCCGTTTGATGTACGTTGCGGACACAAATAATCACCAGATTAAAGTGCTGGATTTGGAAACAAAAATTCTATCCATGGCAAGTGATATTTAGTGAACAGTCCAACAGTGGCGTGTCTTGGTGAAAATTGCTATTACAGACTTTGGCAAATGGAGTAAAACATCATGTAGCTAATAAACTTTTTGGTAACTATATTCACATAATGTTCTGTGATGATCTGACAAACAAACATCATCTGATAGGATGCTGTTCAAAGCCCTAGTCCTTGGAAGGCAATTTTTGCATGAAAACAGTGATTACCCTCTATTAAGTAATAATAATAATGAAATACGAGCTATTAAATACTGTAGCCCAGTTTCTCAATATGAAAATGTTGTGAGCAACAGCAATACTCTTAATAATGAATGGAATTAAAATCAATTACAAGGTCCTCTAATTAAGGCATAAGGTGTGGTTTGTGAAGGCCATTGACTTAAAGTGTGGTACGTAGTCTATCCCAAGGATAAGATGGCAATCTGATGTGTCAGTTTTGCCAGATTTCATCTGTTCTACATTTACTACTGCATAAACTGTTGTACTGCAGGGCAGAGCTTACCCTTTGTTCTTTGTGTATTTCCGTCTAGCTTATTGCTCTACAGCTTACTTTCTCCCCACAGTGTTTGTAACAGCTTCTATATTTGCTGACACTGTTGTCTCCACTTCTGCATCTGTGTTTCTGATCTCTAAATATACCCCAAAATTTGTACAATGTTGAGAATATAAAGCACAGAAGCAGTAGCTTGCTGCAGTTATCTGGAGAGAAAAGTCACCAAACATTTCTATAACATAACTGCTGTGAGGAGAGCAGAGTTGTTGCCATCGCTTGGCTGTAGTTCCAAAACCAAAAGATTATGGTTCCAAATATGTCAGAAATGTGTACTGTGATGTCTTAATTTTATTGTTATGGCACTGAGCTTCCAAACTTACTTAAAGCATGAAGTTTTTGTGTGTGCCGTGCAGAATTTCATGTATTCCTTATCTGGGGCTTTCAAGTTGCCAAATGAAATCCACTTTCAAATCCAGCAGTGCTTGGTGTGCTTGTAAACATGAAAGCAAAACAGATCTGCACTGCTGTCCATCTTATAATGGCACCACATTTTAATGTTCTCATAAATATATGATGTAATTGTCCTGCTGATTTCTTCTAAGTTTCTTGCATTTCACAGTATGCAATCTTCATGTATGTGTGTATTTTCATGCCATGCAACATCTTGGTTCATTTTCTTGGAAACTGCTGTTTGCTTTGCTGTGTAATCTGCAGAGTTACATTCTTGGACTTGAGGCAAATGTTGAAGATTTCAATTAAAGTAGTGGGTACAGTAAAACAGGGATGGATTTTATGATTTTAATAGTAAACATTCATCTAGGGATCAGTGAGTTTCATCCCTCTAATTTAAGAAGTCATTTCATCCTTCCTTTTCTCTGCCTGTCACTGCAGTATTATTGCACTCTATCAGAGTTTCAGTGCAGTAGCTGTAGATGTGTTAGTTTTCCTAGTCTATGTCAGCTATGAAAGTATGATTGTGTTTGGAAAGCCTCTTTGCTGTACCAGTACAAGGGAAAATTAATCCTTTGATTTCTATTGATAGTTGCCTATCCTGAATCCAGAGACCCGCGATGTTACAGATCATCCGTCTGTGCAAAAGGACCAAATAGCAAACCTTCCAAAACTGCCTAAATCTGCTCCAAACATTCAGCTTCCTTCACTGAGTGCAGCTCCCGGTCAGACAATTCAGTTTCTACTGAAGTTGACTCTCCCTCCAGATTCAAAATTGAATGAAGAAGCACCTAATGCTTGGTTTATCACTGCAGAAGGTAAAGTGCTTATGTTCTTTTATCGGTTGAACAGGTGTAGGTAAGATGAGAAGTAGATTTTGTCTTTATGTGCACATAGAATCATAGAATCACAAGGTTGGAAAGGACCTACAAGATTATCTAGTCCTACCATCCGCTACCATGAGCCACTAAACCATATCTCGTAGCTCCTCATCCAGACGCCTCTTGAACACTGCTAGGGACGGTGACTCCACCTTTTCAGTGTCTGATCACTCTCCGAGAGAAAAAGTTCTTTCTTATGTCTAATCTGAACCTCTTCTGGTACAACATGCAGCCATTTCCTCAGGTCCTGTTTGTTGCATGGGAGAAGAGGCCAAACCCCTCCTCATCACAGCCTCCCTTCAGGAAGTTATAGAAAGCAATAAAGTCTCCCCTGAGCCTCCTCTTCTCCAGACTAAACAATCCCATCTCCCTGAGCTGCTCCTCATAAGACTCGTGCTCCAGACCCCTCACCAGGTTTGTTGCCCTTTTCTGGACACGTTCCAGGGCCTTGGTGTCTTTCTTGTAGTGAGGAGCCCAAAACTGAACACAATACTCAAGACATATAGGAGGGATCTCAGACTGATGAACCGAAGAGTCCCTCCCAGTCTGTGTTGCTATTGTGATATGCCATTACATTGTGATATGCTAAATTCCATCCAGAGTTGTTACATTTGAAAATGGAAGTGGGAAGAATTAAACAAAAATCAAGCAAATAAAAAAAACAACTCCAAAGCATTTGGTACAGCAGACTGCAGCTTTTTGCTTGAATTAATGCATGCTGTGTTAATTTTTGTAAAACTTCCTTGAAAGAAACAGCCAGGGAGGGTGTGCAGAGGTGCTGCTCCCAGAACAGTTGAGATTTTTCCTTCTCAGATGCTTGCCCTCTTTACTCTGTCTCTATGAATGGCTCATCTCAGTCTCACTGCCTTTCTCTGGCAGAAAGCTTCTTGAGAAGCTGAAATGGGAGTCCTGAGTCTAAATTAATCTCTCTCAATAAGTATTTAAAAGAACACATGGAACATGTTCCTATTGCACGTGACTGGGTTTAATTGTACCCATCATTACTGTCCTTACTCTGGACACTACTTTGTCCGTAGTTGTGATTGGTAGACTAGATTGTGTGAGCATGTCCCTTGAAATTCTCTTTGGTACAAAAATAGTAAGGTTATCTGAAAAGCCTCGCAAGGGGTGACCATTAGTGAGTGTTTGGAGACAATGTTTTCCAGTGTTCCAGCTGCACTCAGAAAGGAATATCTGTCAGTGCCCTTGGAAGTACCATTCCAAAGTAAACCTTTCATATGGAAGTACCATTTGAACCAACTACCATATGAAAGACCATTTACAAAATAACCCATGGCTTTGCACATTCTTTATGTGTTAACACAATCTTGCCTGGCTCTTGATTTAATCAGGTATGGCTCATGTGCTTTAACACTGATGTGTTTAACTTATTCATCTCTCTGAAATACCCGTGTCTCTAAGTAGTATCATATAGTAGGTGTTGTGTGCTTAAGTAAGGCTGCCACCATGAACTGGTCTTCTTGGAGCTGAAGGGATGACATTTAGTACTCAGATTGTGTGATATGAACACATTTGTTTTTACACTCTACGTACCCTAAAAGTCAGTGATGTGCAGAGAGTTGTCACCTCGTGGGGTAAGTTAATAAAATACCCACTAAGCCATTAAAGAGCAGAACAAACCTTGCTAAACAGTTTAAAAAACAAAAAAAAACCACCCTCGTATATCTTCAGCTTCCTTGTCAAATTTTAGAAGCATTAAACAGAACATATGTATTTCAGTTATTGTTGCCCATTTGTACTGCATTGAAAAGTCATTCTTTGCTGAAACGCTGCTGGATTCTAAAATTCTGCTGAGTTTTAGCGGTTGTTCTCAGCCTGAATGTACGTGCCATATTGACTTTTACAATGATGAATACATGTTAATAGTCATTACAGCTTGTAGATGCAATTAAAGCGATCTGAAACTAAACATCACATTTTGTGACTCATGATTTTTTGGCCAGCTTTCAAAGCGTCAAACTCTCCGTGTGATAGCTTAATTAAATTGATTGTTTGTAAAAGCATTCAACAAAGACGGTAGAGCATCCGCAATTTGTGGATATACCTCACGATTTTAGGTAGTTTCTCACTACTGTTTGTGCCTTTGGAGTACCAATAGAATATTTTCAGGGCCGTCAGAACACCTTTTGGCCTTCAGCATCTCTAAATATTGTTGAGGTGGGGATCTACGTCAGAGTTTCAAGGATTAGTGAAGCTGGAGGGAGCTGAGTGACTTAACCTCGACAAGTCGTTTGAAGCTCATAACTTCCAGATCCGGCTTTGATGTGTTTTCTGAAAAATGCCAGAAAGAGCACTTCATCCATCTCACTCCGGTCTCAAATGCAGAGAACAATGCAATGACTGTTTATTGTACGGTTTGTTTTTAAGTTCACACGCTCTTAAATAATAAATGCCAAGCTCCATTTGTGCTGTGACTGTCTGAACATTGGTAAATTTCAGCATGCTGCTCATGAAGCCAACATTTCTGTTTGGAAGTGTCATGAAGTGCCTTCAGTTCTGTGCATGTATGGCAGTTACCTTACCTGCAGTATTAGACCTTGGGTGAAAACGTGTAACAGCCCACTGATCTGAGGAGTTTTGCTTATGTATCTCAGAAAAAAATGTATTAATATCCTATAAAGAGTCTATAGGACAAATTGCAGATCACTGTATTTAACAAAGGTCTATTGTATGTGTGCCCACAAGTTTGAAGCAAAGCTATGGATCTTTCTACCCTTAAACAACTGTAAAGAAAGGCTATGTTGTTCCATAGGTAAAATTAATGTTTTCTGTTGGTTTCAGATATGGTGTTAAATATCCTAACGATAACATTTGTTCTTTTGCAGATAATAATGCATGGCTGCTTCAAGGACAGTATCTATCTGGAGAAATTAAGGATGTTTCCTGTCAAACTGTCATTCCCTTTCAGCTACCAAGAGTCTGTCTATCAGCTGAAGCTGTCCTGGCTATCAAAGCATGCCTCTACTATTGCAGTAAAGATAGCAGTGCCTGCATGATGAAAGGAATCTCATTCAATCAGCCTTTGCAGATAGGAAGTACAAACCAAGGCAGTTTGACTCAAGTTGAACTAACACATTCGTTTATAACTAACTAGTGCTTGGTTAAATGAAGCAGAGTTTCTTATTTTAATGGGAAAATTTGTAATCACAACCTCATTTCTTTTCATTACAGTAGCAGCACTGATACTGTAAAGCTCTAGACTCTATTGCCAATTGTGAATATACGGGACTTGTGCCATTCTAAGTAATGAGCAACAAGTCCTTCTGAAAGAGCTAATATTGCTTTGTGACGTTACTGTAAGAAGTTCCTTGCATTGTACATTGGATTACTTCAGACTAACAGTTCCTGATTCCTTCTGTGCCCTTAAAATTTAACAGAATGTCAAAATTAATGGTTTCTTTCTCAAGGCAGCAAAAGAAGCATCTTGTGTGTTTTTCTGAACAGCATCTATGGCACGTGTGTGTTTTGAAAGTAGATCTTAAATTAAGTGTAGCTCTGATATTATTTAAGGTGAGTGTTTTGCTTAACTCAATCTGACTGCCTTATATGAAGAGCGCAGCTTCATGGAAAAATTCCTGTGACAGGAAGTGTTTAAGCTCCTCCATAAATGAATCACACTCATTTCTAGCAAAGAATGTGCCTCCTTGATGTATATTTGTAAAGGAAAAAAATATCATAAAACCATGCTGGAATCTTTCTAATCTGTACTGACTTACATTTTATGGTAAGTGATAGAAAATGTTTGATTATCTGAAGTGCAAAAATTAAATGTCAGCCATTTCAAGCAAGTGAATCACTTTCTCACTTTTAGCATTTCAATGTAAAACATTGTCTGAAGATAGATTCTTTCTTGCAAGCTTAAAATATTTGGAGTAACGCTGCCTTCTTGAAGTCCAGGTCAGGGTTTTTTGAAGTCACTCTTTGTCCACACATACATTTGTTATGGTGGCCTCTGAGTCAGAGCTATGCATGTGAAAATATCATGTCTGGAGGTTCTGATGTTTTGCTGAAGATCAGTGATTTCATCTTGGAGCAAAATACTTTGAAGTCGTGTTCCTGAACTCTGCCTTTGGTGCTTCACTGTTTTGCAAGAAAAATGTGATCAATTTGCCACAGCAAGTACCAGGAATACAGGAGGATGTATGAGTGTCTTACCCAAATGGGAAGGATTTCCACAGCGCTTAAGTGGCAGCTGGATTAGGGTCAGTGCTTTGATTATGAGAATCAGTTCTAAGAAGATGAATTTAAGGTGGAAGATAGTATTTTTGCATATAGTATGAAGTGTGCTCGTGGAAGTATTTTTATGTGGTATTTTCTAAAGCAGTCATCATGGTTGCTGACACCTGTCAGTCATTCCGCAGTATGATCTGTCATTGATGTTTCTTACAAGCTGACTGACACGTGGGTCATGAACTCGAGGGGCTTTTGTTCAGGGGGACCATAAGGATTGGTGTGTTTTTTCCTCCTACTGAAGTGCCAGGCTATCTGTAAGTTCCCTGTAGTAGAAGAAATGGTGATTAGCTCACCACCTGTCAGCAAGGCAAGGACTGAACTATTATTTCTCTTGTGTTTCTGTTGTTTGTTTGCTTTCTTGAAGCCATTTTTTCTTATTCACTCTTCCTTTGGATAAGCCTCTCAATCTCGTACGCCGTTCTGAATAAGGGTAGAGCTTTGCTGCTTTGTTCAGAGGTTGCAAATACCGCTGGAAGGATGAAGCTAAAGAAATGGATTGGTGCATTTATCATTTCTTACGTTTTATTACAACTCCTTCCGATTTTATTTGGTGTTTATCTAACTTTGGATGGAGGCCAGGAAACCATAGCTCAGCATCCAGCCAGATCACAGCTTTTCTGCTGCTTACTGAAAAACACCCAAGTGTTAGTTTCAGAAGTTCAGAATAACGAATCGAACTCTTAATGTTACCTTGAGTTCGTAACTCAGCAGTTAGACTGATATAATATAATTTTAATTGGAAATTAGAGAAGAAAAATGTGTTTCAGTTGAACAGGATCATAAAATGCTGCCTTCTGTTCTCATACCCAGGAGAAAAAAAAAGCTGCAACAAATGTAATCTGAATTGTAATGCTGAAATATAGTATTGTAGATATGTCTTCTGTCTAAACATGCATCTGTCAACATGTGCTTAAGGGTCATATGTTTTTTGTTTTCAAGATTCCCTTTTTAGTGTGGTAGGCACATTCAGAGCCACTGTAACCTTATTGGAAGGGAGTGGTAGCAGATACTAAGGAAAGTGTTGCATGAGCATCCAGCTAACATCCAGGCTCAGATGTTAAAGGACCTTTAAATCTGTATCACAGCCAAATTTTAAGTAATTGTATTTCAAGGAAAACGGTAGGAATATGTGTTTGATTATTTTATTTCTCCTTTAAGTCTGTCTTGCAGCAGTTGAGTGAATCCTGTGTAAACAAGGAGTGTATCCAACACAAACTTGGGACGTAGCAAATTCATGCCGTTGTTAGTACATTCCCTGTTACTGCATGTAATGACTGTGCTAAAAGAGGCAGAAGGTGTGTGAGACCATCTCAAAAGTACATTTGTCTTGTTGTTTACAAAGAAAAGATGGATGTCACAAAATGCTTTCCCCACCTGCATCCTGTAAGTCCTAAACCCCTTTAGAGTAAAAGGGAGAACTTCTTAACCCTGATCTGTCTCTATGGCTTTCACACAGGGACACTGCTATAATAATTCTCCCTTGTTGTCTTTGGAGCAGCTGATGATCAGCGTGCTCCAGCTCTCCCTGATGAAGTTACTGGGGTTTTTCTGATCCTCGCTCACTCTGTGTGTTCACTATGACTGGCATCTATCACATTAAGCCTGACACTATTTTGTTTGTCCAGGAAATAGCATACAAACTCACTGAGTCCCTACTTATGTTTCACTTGTGGCATCAGCTGAACAGACATTTGAACACTCTATAATTAGCATAATGTGCTTTTTAAGAGCTTATGTTGTTTACTTTTATCCTACGAAAGAGATGCTGTTTCCATTGCTTTCTCCAGGGCTTACAGGGTGCAGTTACACTAAAGCAACAAGCACTGTGGATGTAACCAGACAGGATGTAACTTGTACAAGCAGCAGAAATTTCAGTTGGGTTACCAGAAAGAATCCTTGAAATACTATTTAGAAAAATAGGACATTTGATTTCTGTCTGTAAACACTGAAAAATCAGATGGCTGCCATCTCTTTGTATGGCAATTCAGCTTGTAGTATTTCCCGATACAAAAACTGCAAATTACCACTGATTTGGTATGGCTCAGCACTCACAGATTTTGAACTTCCAGCTCCAGTATGTAATTCAAAGCCTTTTCACATCGTGTTTTCTCACCGACTTTAACAGGTTTTGCATCAGACCTTAATAAAGTCACAAATTACTGTAGCAAATCTCTAAAGAAATTTGCTTGCGCTTGCACTCTACAGTAGAAGACAGTTTGCTTTCCTAGAACAGCTTTTGTTTGTGAATGAATATGTTAAAAGTTCCAGGAGATGTTTGTATTTAATTACAGTTTTAATTTCACTAGGAGAAAGATAATGTCATTTCAGAGAAGGAGAGTAATACCTTCTCATGGCTTTTCGCTCTGTTTGAATTCAGTAACATCTCTCTGTAGTTTATTCTTCTCCATGGAAGGTAGAGGAGGAATGCTGACTGCCTACGTTGTGTTATTGATGGGCATGCATTTTATGCACACATTTTTAGTTCATTCCTTTTTATATTAGATCCTCTCATGCCTTTTTGGGTTTTTCTACTGGTTCAGCTTTTCATAGTTCACATTTTGCCTCACGTCTTCCACTTGTAGGGCATTGTGCTTGTGTAATACTGTGGTAATGTGATACAAAGCAAGTCCGGACCAGATGAGTAATACATGAGAGAGTAGTTTACAGTTTCATGTAAATGCCTTATCTGCTTGGCCTGAGAAAAGGTGTGTAAGTATGTATTCTTCATCCACTTGTTTTATTTCAATGATCAAATCTTGTGACTCAAACCATGGATAAAACTGCATTTTGTGAGAGCATCAAGAAAGACTCATTCCTAATCGCTTGCTTACAGGAGGGAGATGATCAGAATGAAGTGACGGAGGCGCATCTTTCTGTTCCTTCAATTATTGGCTATTTATTTTAGTAAAGAGCATTGTACTCTCTTCTACATATGATGAGGCAGTTGCAAAACTGCAGCAAGGTGAAATTCGGGCTCCCCAGGGATAGCAGCAAGTATCTCCTGGGACAGTGGTTCAGCCCAGCGTGACAGAAGTGCTGGGCTTTCATTGCATCAGGATGACCGAAGGAAAAACATCAGTGCCTTGAATGAAAATACTTGAAAGCGTGTCTTCATAGGAATGCTGGAGTACTGACTGCAACAGGGAATTTATTTGAGCTTCCCGATTTGTGAGTTTGGGTTTTGGTTTTTGTTGGTTTGTTTTGTAACTCTGCTCATTCTGAAACTGTAAGGATCGGTTTTCCTGCACTGTTGTGTTTTTGAACCAAGCTGAAGTGCAGGTGCTTTTCCTTCAGCCTGCCCTTATGAAGTACTTCAATCTCAAGTCTTTTTTGCAGTCTTGTGAACATGCTTCTGAAGCTGTTCTTGAGTGCACGTGAGAGATAGGAGTAAACTTGGCGGGGTGATTTCAAACACCTTGCAGAAATTGCAGTGCAAGTGAGATGGAGGGCGAAACTTGAAATGGGCAAGGATGACAATTCTTGGTATTCTAGGGGGAAGGTTTTGGTCTTTGGGGCTTTTTCTGTTGGGATTTTTTTCCCTCTTCTTACAGATCAGCAAAGATGATTTAACTGGAAGAGAGGTCTGTGTGTAGAGGCAGCTATGAAGGGTCGGGTACTCTCACAATGAAACCGTATCACTGCATTTGGGTTCTGATGTTGGGATGTCTTCGCATCCAGCAGTACAACAGTAGCAGACGAAGTCACAGTCGAGCACTTAACACCTTAAAAAACGTCTCTGCATTCTTCAGGTGGAAATATGGGGATTGTTTTATCTTCCTTAACAATATTTGTGGATTATGATCCTTTTTAAGTAAAAGGTAAATGTCCTGTAATAGTAGGAGAATAAATAAATACACCGGAGAGGAAATGTCAGCCTCAGATTTCAGCGAGCAAATGAACAGCTACTGAAGAATGTATTCTTTCTCCTGTGAAACCTCTTATTCCTTGTAAGGTTTTTTTCATGGAAAAATATGAACATTAAAAATGTTATCTTTCATGATCTGATTTGTTTGTCAGTTTTTTCATCAAGAGAGACATGGAAACAATGAAATGTGTATGCCATAAGGCGTTACAGTGGAGTTATACAAGTATAAGGAGTTACAAGTGAGTTGAATCTGTTCTCTAACAGGCACCATTCATTTCACACTCCCTTTCCTGCAGGGCTGTGCAGCCACAAGTGTCAGCTGGCCATTCATGGACCTGGGCTAAAACTCTGGAGTCGCAAAGACTCTCCATCTTCAGGTTTATTCAGCAACCTGGAAAACGAGATCTGGTTTCATTCCATTTCTGCACATTAGACAGATGAGAAATGTTGTGCTGCATGAGTCATGGACTGTTTGCACACTTCAGCTTGCTGCAGAGATCCCAAGGGGTAGCTTAGCTTCTGCAGCACGTCTATCTCCTGCTTTGGTGCCCTGTTAGCTGTGTTACTGTGTGTAGAAGGTGATGTGGTTTGCAGCGTGTGGGTGCTTGTAGACACAGCTATTCTGCACACTGCACACCCCCCGCAAAGATTCTGCAAGCAAATGCTTGGTTTGACTTCACCCAGACCTTAATGTAAAGAATGAGAGAATACACCCTCGCCCATTTGTTGTTCATGTTGGGAGGTGAACATTTTGTTGTGCTGACAATAACAATCACAGTAAAGATGCTTCATTGTGTCTGAAGCATGCTTTAACAGCAGCTTCTACCAATTAGAATTGTTTTGTTACAACCATTTCACTTTAGATAACAGTTTTACAGCTTTGACTAAGAACATATGGAGCTGGAGCACTAATACTGGCTTCCTGTGCAGTCATTCAAGTGAGGAGCACTACCAACATACCTACGAATATCATCTGTTACTTACGCTTCTGCTCATGGCCTTACTGGTACATTGATTAATTGCTCATGAAGGCACTGTATGCCAAAAAACCTTGTTTGTTTACTATAGGTAATATTGCTAATGAGAGTAGGGCAGCTTTGTTGATTTTTTAACCTTGATAAATATCATTGCTCTTATCAATGCAAACATTTTAAACATTAATACCTAATGCATAAGCCTGTATGTACAAACCTATAGATGCTCACATGGTACCATTATGTATAGTGACATCTCTGACTGAGCTGGGTGCATTTTGCCAGAACCAAGGAAGGCACCACTCCTTTCTGTGGTCTCAAAGTGACAGCTCTAAGAATCATAGAATAGAATGACAGAATCATAGAATGGTTGGGTTGGAAAGGATCCCAAGGATTGTCAAGTTCCAACCCCCCACCACAGGCAGGGCCACCAACCTCCAGATCTGGCACTGGACCGGGCTGTGCAGGCCCCCATCCAACCTGGCCTTGAACACCTCCATGGACAGAGCATCCACAGCCTCTCTGGGCAGCCTGTGCCAGCACCTCTCTGCTCTCTCTGTGAAGAACTTCCCCCTGACATCCAACCGACATCTTCCCTCCTTCAACTTAAAACCATTTCCCCTTGTCCCGCCATTATCTAGACAGAGTTGAACTGTCTCTAAAGGCAAGGGGAAGGAGCCTTGCGTTTGAAATTTGATGAGAGGATCAAGATGTTTTCTAGCTGTTGCAAGAAAATCTCCTGGCAAGAACTTATCCAGAGGTGAGGTAGGTAGTGGCTTTAGAAGGCCTCTCCCTGTCCTTCCAATCACACTTTCCTGTGGCCATTCAAATTCATGGTCCTGCTGTCTCATACAAGTTTTATCTTTTCTTCCTGTCAGCCTGGAATTTTGTGCACAGTCCCAACAGAAACTGAAATCAGTGTCTGATGGCTATTTTTATACTCTGCTGTGTGAAGCAAAATTCTACCCTAGCTGGACTGGGGTTTTCTAAGGCTGGTTTGTTCTCCTTACCCTCTTTCTTTAGGTAGAGAAGTGAAAGCAGAGTGGGAGATTTCAGCTCTCAGCTCTACAAGTAGCTTTCTAAAGTACTGCTACAGCAATAGGTGTTGTTTCCTTCTTTTCTGGAAAAGCACGAGCACTTGGTAACCTTTGGTTAAATCTCTGTATTTTTCCTTTCTCCTGCATTGCCTTAAGCAGAGTATGTGGGCTTATCAGTGCTCAGAGATCCTATCAGCAGGCTGTAAATAATAGATATGCTTTCCAAAAGCTGAAAGAAGCTGCAATATACGGAGCGGTAGTTAAGATATTAATGAAGAAGCTGAGTAAATCCAAACAGCCAAAATTACCTTTGTGCTTCATATTTGCTTGTAAATTCATAGTGTAGATCCACAGTGTTGTTTTTCTGATGCTAAAGCTGCAATTCTTGTCAATGAGAACTGAGACGTTGTTCCAACATCAACTCCATATACTAATGAGAAGGTAATTCATCAGTTTAAATATCCTCTTTGTACATCCTGGCTGGGAAAGCGCACCACTTCCCCAGCGAAGGTCTGAGGTGACAGCACGTCAGTGTGAGGTGCCTTAAGCAAAGCGAGGAGCAGTCAGCAGTCTGCCAGCAGCAGGCCTGAGCTGTGGCTCAATCACAGCCTCAGCATTTTCCCTTTCTCTCCATACACAGCCTGACACACCGGTGGCTTGACTGGAGTTGTACAGAGATCATTAAGAATGAGAGATGGAGCTGCCTTTCAGCATCTTGAATGGGATCACGAAGGAAAGCATGAAATCGAAATGTGCCAAACAGCACATAGGAGCGGCGGTGTCGGAACGGCAGTTAAATCCAAGGGAAATTTGCCGGGGGGTACTGAGAAACATCATTTACATTTCTCTCTCCTTTATGCAGTTGAGTGAAGGAGAAGGGTTTAATTAGCATTTTTGCAGGGCGTTTAGCAGTGGAAGTGCTGTAAAGTTGTCATAGGCTTGAGTCAAAGGAGGCACAGAGTGGCAGAACTTGTCAGACTACGTGTAAGGTGCAGAGGATATGCTGGGATGCTGAGATGGGGTCCTCAGCAAAGGGTGGCAAAACTTGCCTCTTGGAACTGTAAACTGCAACACTGACTGACTCACAACGGCGTGGTTAGGGAATGAAGCTTAGCAGGAGGCTAACATTTTTTATTTGCTTGAGGCTGCTGAAGAGCAATTCTCTTTATAGTAGGCTTAAATTACATGTATAAAATACAGGAGAAATAACTTTACCAAGCGAAGACAAGAAGTAGAATGAAAGCTACTTTTATAGAGTTGCATAAGAATCTTGTTCTAATATACAGAGAACTTGTTGATTCTAAAAATAAAGGTTTTGAAATGGTAGTGGATTGAATCTCAGTGACTTTGTGACCTAGTTTGGGTCTATATAAGCACATACCCTTCCATGGGGACAGATAGTTTACAGACACTCAGTGAATTGTCTCCTCCTCTCATATGCCTTTTGTATTTTGAATGCTGACCAGTCAGGTGAACAATATGCTTAGGATGGTTCCTATCCTAACCCACGATATTTGTTATCCTTTTGTCGTTGTTGTTGTCAGCCAAGGAAATCAGTGAGGAAAATCCACTATGCCTATGTAGCAGCACCTCTCAGCATTAAAGCCTACTGAAAACTCTGCGTGGGAAGAGGCTCAGATTCAGTAGTAAGTTTAACTCGGAGATATAAAATGTGAAGGCTGAATCCTTCGGTGGAATTAATGAGTCCTTCTCTTCAGCAATAATTTATCACATCGTGGTGGCTCCTGAGCACTTTCACTCATTCACTGAGAAGGGTCAGTGCAGCCCTGATGTAACCCAGCAGTGAGGGGCAGTAGGACTGAAGCTGCCATTGCCTCAAAGCACGCAGGAAGATGCTCGAGGTCTTCATGGATGTGCACCATGCTGGTGCCTCTCACCTCTTGGATAAACCTTTCTTTCCACTCACATCTGTTGTCAGCCTGTATCTTCCTTTCAGCTGTCCAGCTGACGAGGCCAAGTGTTTCACATAGCTCTGTATGCAGAGGTGATCCTGCTGCAGTCTGAGCAGTAGATTGATACATTTATCCTGGCCAGAAAATGGATGCATTTTCCACCGCTTTGCTTCAATCATCTCTTTAATCTCTGCTGAATCTCTTTTTAATGACTATTGCTTGATCCTTTTCACTCCACCTTCACTACTCTTAATTAGTTCTCCCAAAACTCACAGCCCATTGACTATCCATTTGTACTTTTCCCCCCAAAAAAGAAAACCAATTTAGCTCTTTTCATACTGGAAAGAATATTCCTAACCTGCACACCCCTTCCATTTTCTTTTTGCACTTGTGAAACGTTCTATTAACAAGAGCTCCAACTTCCTCTATTGCACGTCTGTATTCCATTCCCACTAATTTAGCTGTCTCCATGCTGACCACCAAAATTGCTCTCAGCAAGGTTTCTAATAACATTATGTTAGCCAGATCTCTTCAGGCTTCTTGACCCACTTGTTACTTTCAACGCTTAAACCAATCTTTTATTTCTAACATCTTTGTTTCTGTTTGCATCTGTTCCACACTTGATCCTGGCTCTCTGCCTGCTTTGGAAGCAGCTCCTTCATCATGCTGAATAGTCCTCGTCTTCCCAACCTCCAGCTTCCTGTGGGAATTTCCCTTTATCCTTCCTAGGTGTTTATGTATGTAACTCCTAATGCAACGGAGTTCTTTCCTGAGACAGAGTCCTAGACACTATGGTGATATAAACGATAATAACAGTTGGTATGACAGGTTTATTTCCCTTGTAGTGTCTTGTCTTACGAAAACAGCTCTAAAAATAGATTCAGCAACTGGAATAATAAATGACTTCTATGAAATTCGCAATTATTCTTCCGTCATACCAGAGACTTGCTCTTGCTTGTTCCTTTATATACAAATCTCTCATTGCTTTTCCTCCCGAAGCTTCAGAAATGTGTAAGCAAATAAATTCAGGAACCTTCCTAAACTGGGGGGATTAAGTCATTAGCACAGGAATTCTGGAAGGGCACGTGGAGTTCAGCCGAACTAGACATCTCTCCAGCTTCAAGCCTTAAAGGGTCCAGAGATTTTAATCTAGTTTTTTTTTTTTTATATGGATGTTTGATCACATGCTGCAAAAATGTTGAAGTTGGCCAGAGATGCAAGTCTTCACATATTTATTAGCTCTTTTTGTTTGTTCTAGTTGCTAAAGAGATGATTGATTGAACAGATGAAAAGCAAAAGATGATTGAAGATGGGGTTTGATATTATGCTGTGATATGTCTGTCTTTCACCAAAATACAACTGATCCTACACATGTGAGTGACGGGATGGCCCTTTTCATTGCAGGCCATTGTAGGCCATTGCAGAGTTGCTCAACTCTTACAAGTGTCCACTAGATCTTAGCACAGCCTTCTTAACAAGAAGCAGCCCCATCACACCAAGCAGCAGCTGCACGCTGAGGTTGTGGCAGATAAATGCAGTAGTAAATGCAGTCTGAGACGTGGCTGCTGCAGAAGTACTGGCCAGCCATAGCAATCAAAATACCTCTTGGGCCTCCCTGCACTTAATTAGGGTAAGGACTAGAAGAATGCCACCATAGAATTGCATAGAACTTCCATAAACTCTATTGCATGACACACATTTAGAGCTGATGTCTCTAAACTGGAGCTGAGGTTGTGAGCTGACAACTGCAGACTGTTTTAAGTGTAATTAGTGCAGTGCTCTGAAAGGATACTTTCCTGGCTTCTTTATCATAAGCGTTGAGCATCTTTATTTGAGTGCTAATTAACAAGTGGGAATCATCACTTGTGGTTCCATCTTTCTCTCATCTGGGGAAGAACTGGACTGCCAAGGCTGAGTTTGGATTATCTGTAGGAGCTGACATCCTTGGCATTATTTCGTTCATCTAGAAGTTTACTCTCTGGCTTTGAACAGAGATGTCTCCTGAACAGGCTGTTACCCTTACAATGGAATCTAAATGACTGATCACTGTTCTTTTTCATCAGCTGACTTTTGTATGTTTGGCATAGAAGAGTATGATTATTTTCATGGATTTTACTTGATATTCTGAGTAGAGAAATTTATTTCCTCAGTCACAAGTTTTCTGTGTAACCTTTCGTCTCTACACTTCTCACACTTCTCCTTACTTGGTGATGCAGTGGCACAGGCTGCCCAGGGAGGTGATGGAGTCACCATCCCCAAAGGAGTTCTAGAACCGTGTAGATGTGGCACTGAGGGTCAGTGGGCATGGTGAGTGTGGGTTGGGGCTGGACTTGCTGATCTTAGTGGTCTTTCCCAACCATACTGTTTCTATGATTCATATATATTGCATGGCTGCAGTCCAGGCAATGAAAGACATGTATAACACACCAGCAGTCTGCCAGGACTGAAATCTCTAAATCAGATGCATAAGGAAAAAGGCACTGCCCTGTGATGGTGCTGTGTGGGAGCTCAGTGTCAGGAGGGCTCCAGGTGCAATGTAAATACCCAGAAACAGATAGGCAACAAGCCTTTTCTTGGGGGAACTTCTGCAGCCCTGCATAAATCTGCTAGCATGGCCTGGTTTATTTTTACCTTTAATCCTGATGAATTCCTGTCTGATGTTCTAACCTTGATTTCTCATATTTTATTAGAACCAACTTACAAAGCCTCGTTCCAGCACGCGTGGGTCCTGAGCTCAGCTTTCCACCAAGAGCTGCCATTTAACTCTTTCACATCTTCTCCTCAGCGATTCTCCTTTTAAGATGATGCAGTGTCTGAGGGAAATATGGGAAGGAAAAATACGTCAGTTTCTCTTATCTGTAAAGGACCTTGAAGCAGAGCACCTACCACATCTCAGCCTCCTAATTCTCTAAGCCATAATTAAGCACCTTTTTTGTTGGTACCATCTTACTATGCTTTCGAGAGTCTTTTCTGCCATCCTCTGCCACCCATCTCTGTCCCCTATCACAGACAGAAACCTCACATGAATTTGAACTCATTCCCAATGTCACTACAGCCGCACCTACACTGGGATGTATATTTTGGAAGACTGTGATCCTTTTAGGGTCTACTCCCAAGTCTGCATGCGTGCTTCACTGTCCAGGAGCAGAGCTGCTGTCAGCAAAGAACTCATTCTCTGCAGTAAAGGTCTGCTCATAAGTACACAGCTGCATCAGCATGCACACATTTTTTTGTGTGCTGAGCAAAGTGGGGCTCCAGCCCAGACTTGGGACTGCAGAGTGCTGCTTCAATAGAAATAAGTGATGAAAATCGTACATTGTCTCTTCAATGCCCATTATGGCTTTTTAAAATATCCTACACTCTCGCTAATTCAGAAATGTTGACTGCAAAGCGCTTCTTCTGCAAGAGAGCTGACAGTGTCACAAGCAGGCCTCTGTGATGGCAGATACTTGATTGCATTTAAACAGCCCTGCCAGCAAAGGCTTTTCCTACCTTGCTCTTTGCGCAACACTTGAATGCATTCATTGCATTTGCTGTGTTCTTAACGAAAACTTTCTGCAGTGTGAAAAAAGAGTAAAAAGCCCTGAGCTAAGCCTGTATATATATACCTTACATCATACAAAATAAACACATAAAATACAGAAAGCAAATCCACGAAAGTTTCTCATAGTAGCAAAAAAATGCAGCAGTCGGTTCAAAGCACAGATGAATTAGAATCTCTGTCCAAAGAAAAGGCTCATGATGCTGATCCCAGGGTCCTGCTGTTTGAACTCAGCAGCCTCAGAGCTGATAAGAGCATGTTATTATGAAAGCTATCAAAGTTTATTTACACAACGCCTTAAAACAGATCCTTTCAATGCTATGGCCAGGTGGTTAACATCTATTGTCAGGTTTTTTTATGCGTGCCAAGTCATTAGTACTCATTCTCCATCCTGTAAGCAAGATATTGTCCACCACACAGTGCTGTCATCCTAAATCTGAGGGGCTCTCATCTTTAAGCCCCTGGAATCTTTGCTTTCCTTTAATTTTGAAATCTATAAGCACTTCCGCAGAGCACATCCTTCAGTAAATACAATATCAAGCATCTTAAACAGCACTGAGTTGAGAACTGAATTATCTGTCAGGCAGGAATCTGGCAATGTGACACGAGTCTACCATTAAAGTCTTTCATCTTTGCAAGACCCGAAGCACTCCAGCATCCCCAGGTCATCAGGAGGGTGTCTGCTCTAAACATTTAAGGTGGTTTAAATGATACCTCAATTTGATGGTTTGAGTTAATGATCACTCAAATGCATTGAATTTTTGAAGGAT
Organism: Excalfactoria chinensis; assembly: GCF_039878825.1. Classification (NCBI taxonomy): domain Eukaryota; kingdom Metazoa; phylum Chordata; class Aves; order Galliformes; family Phasianidae; genus Excalfactoria; species Excalfactoria chinensis. The sequence continues at coordinate 30,475,712 of NC_092830.1, forward strand.
GGCCGCTCAATGCTTTCAGAACAGCAGGCTGCTTTTCTGCTGCTATCTATAAACAGCAGCAACAAAGATCACTCATCTCTTTTTTTCCAAGGGTAGAACAATTTTTAATATATTTAACTGCACCAGCTGTGAAATGTTAGCTTTCCTCCTATGTTTAAAAGGCTTTGCTTCTGTATGGGATATAAATCAGAACAGAATGTATCACTAAAAATGGGAAACGGAGACACCAAATTGTATATACAAAGGAAATACTGGAGGATTTATTACCAGTGATTTGCTTAAATCTGCTTAAACACTGCACTGCCCACATTCTCCAGAATGGATATGGCTACAGCGTTTCGTATCCATACTGCAGCAGTTTGTGGGGGATCCTTGGAGAGCTCTGATTAAATGAGAAGTGACAGGAATGAAACAACTTCCATCGAGCTCCAAACTGCCATGGACTGCTGGAAGTACCATCCCAGCTCTCCTGAGAGCTCAGGTGTCACACCTGAACCCGCTGAAGCCGTGAAGGTGACAGCGGGAGCTTTCGTGCGTGTTGATATCGCTGTCACAGGAACAGAGCTCTCAGAAGGGAGCTTTAACCTTGAGCCCTTGACACATCAGGTCAAGTGTGGAAATCATGACATGCCCAACTTTAGATCTGTGGCTGTTAACACATCATAGACTCCCTTTATATTTGTATTCCCGTAAAATTAACTTTACAGCTTGTATTTGTATGCGATTAAAATTAACTTTGCAACAGCGCTGATTTTTCATGGGATTACTTTGACCCCACAATGGTGTAATGTGGAAATCTGTGAGTATTTTCATCATCATGCCCAAAATCTTTTCATTCTGTGTTCAGTTTCCAAGCCCTGCAGCCCTTTAGAAATTAGAGTAGTGATAGAATGTCTTAAGCCTTTGGAAATAAGTTAAAATCTTCCCACGCCTTAAGCCAAGTCAGAGCAGCACACTCCAATCTTTTTCAAGGCCAGGCTGGATGTGGCTCTGGGCAGCCTGGTCTGGTGGTTGGCAACCCTGCACATAGCAGGGGGTTGAAACTGGATGATCATTGTGGTCCTTTTCAACTCAGGCCATTCTATGATTCTATTCTACAATCTTCGCTTCTCAATGGCTGTGGAATAAGACCATACAGTGTCAAGGTGGCAGCAGTAAGAGATGCAAAGTCACCTGAATGCAATGGAAAATTCTCACTCAAGCATAACTGAGAAACTGTAAGCATCTTGACTGTTGGGTTTTTATGTTTGTTTTTAAAAAGAATGTGCTAGAAGAATGCTGCTGCTTCTGAGACCTTGAACAGCATAACTAGTTAACAAACACTGCCACAACCTCAGAATCAAAAAAGGGTTTTCGCTTCCCTGTCTCTTTTGACATTGCTTCCTCTGACAGTGATGAGTGCCTCAAAACTGCGTATCGCTTCTATCTAAAGCTCGACCTTCTCTGGTGGTGTTGTTTTTTTTTTTTCCTTAATAAGTAACACTGCTAAAATTATGCAACTGACAAGAAACAAAATGAATCATCCGGCTGTGAAAGAATTACCTTGAAACTGTAGGAATATATGCATATATATATATATATATATATATATATATATAGGCATGTGGTTCTGAAGTTGATTAAACCATCACATTTGCAAATCCTTAGCCCATATCTCACCATAACGTTGATTAAAATTCTGAGACAGACCTCAAGCTAAGTTTGCAGGAGAGCACGTAGCAGACAAACACCTATAGGCATGAACAGTAAAGATGTGACTTCTTGCAGATCAGGTGGTATTGAGGAGGACCAGAGCACTCATAGTACATTGCAGGTTTACTTCACGTAGGTTACATTTTCATATACCAAAAATATGCTCATTCAGCTGAGACACCAGAACCTTTGTTGTCTGGAAGACTTCCAAGTAGGAAGCAAGGAAGAGCTGCTTACCTTATGCCTATTTAAGATCAGGATTAGCGGTCTTGTTCTATTCTCAGGAGTCACATGGCCACCCTCCAAGAAAACACTATCATAGCTTACACATTTAAGCTGACTTTGTGGAAGGATATTGAAAAGAGCAGAAGTGCCTGTGAGCTGGTCCTTCCAGATTTGACTTGAAGTACTATGCTGAAGAGGCAGTAACAGCCATTTTCACACAGTACTTCCCATCTACAGGTGTGGTTAATATTTAACGTCTGCTGCCAGGACTGGGCCTGTTCTGTGCACAAGAGGACTGCACTTCTCCATCTCAAACCAGAAAGAATGTGCAGAAAGCAAAGATACACAAGCTGAATCCAGCCAACACATTCATGATTTGTATTTAGGTTGGCAAGGTGAAAGATAGAGCAGATTTTCTGGACTATTTTGGTAATTAGAACAATCTAACATGGCTGGGCAACACAGCATACAGACCTGAGGCTGTTCTGCCAGCTTATCAGAGCCATCAGCTGCCTCAACACTTGCGGGGTGGTTACTTAGTGTTCTTGGGGTTGAGCACCTCAGCCATGACGTTTCCCAAAACATTTCAGTTGGTTTGGCTTTTGTCATTTAATAAAACCAAGAAAACATGTTCAAGATGTGTTTGGATGACCACTTGTCTTGGTGGTCTGCTCCTAAAGTCGGACCAGGATGCAATGACCAGCCAGTGCTACCTCAGTATCAACTGCAAAGAGAGGTCTCTGGGAGCTGCATAGTTCTGCATTTCATGGTAGTGCCAGCATGACATTTAAAGCTGAAAATGTTGAGTACTGCAAGAGAATGAGCAGGTAGCAACACAGGATATGAATTTTCACTTGGGACCTGCCACACATTCTACTGCAGAGCAGAATTTTTGTCTGCATGTAAAGTGTTTCTCCCACTCTTGAGGTCTGGAAAGAGCAATGATACTGATAGTGGCAATTAGGAGCTAAATGTTCAAGCTAAATTTTCATTATGACTGCTGCTTGTCACATAATGGGGTCTTCTTAGAGGTCAGTTTTAAGCACATGCACAAGAATCTGACCTTGTATCGCAAACTCACTTTCACAAAGCCTTCCCTCATTCAGCTCTGCTGAAAGTTTGGCTTGAACATTCCAGCAATCAGAAGAGGAGATGGTGGTTGGGCTCTTTTGGGGTTGGGTGCAGCTAGAGCATGAGCAATCCAAATTGCCTTCCAAGACTGGACTTACTGCCACCTGAGTAAGCAGTCTGAATTTCAAGCTTAACTGCAAGTCCTTATTTCACTGTTGTCCAAAGCCTATCTTGAGCTTTTAAATCCTTGCCTTTTGATAGCATACGTGATTTAATAACCCTTTTAGAAAAAATAATAAGAGAAAAAGAAAAAGAAAGAAAACCAAGGGCCCAAGTTTTGCACAGTAATGTCAAGTGCTTGGTTTCTTCTCCAAGCTGAGCTCATCATGCTTGGAAAACTCAGGACATAGCTGCGTTGGTCCAGCTTTTCTTAAAAGAGTTTTAACCTGATGTCCAAAACAAAGCAGTAAATTAGATGAATCTGTCAGCTGAAATTCAAAATCCGTGGCTGAAACTTGGCATGTCGCTTTGCCAGCTCAGTTATAGATTTTCTTGATGACTACTTGGCCTTTTATTTCTCCCTGTGCCTTTTTAAAATTCCTCGTTCCTTTTTTCTGCCTTAAAATGTACTTTCCATTGCAATAGTGGAGCACAGAAAAGCACCACCTTCCTCACGTTGCTAACGTAGCCATTTTTCTTAAGCATTCTAGACACCAGAGACATTTTCTATTGAACCTACACATTTCTTTATTTCTTACTGCCACTGCAACACGCCTCTAAATATAGATTGCTCTGTTTCAGAGGTGCATAGAAATGAACTTAATGTGGAAATTCATTTTGCTCAAAGAAGGCAAAACAAACCATTAAAACAGGTACAAGAGCATACAAGCCTGAGCAACGCAGGGACATTGAGTTCATTTCCATTGCTGAGATCGGTAATTCTAGGACCTATGAAATTAATTTCCCCTGGTAGATCTCAGTTTAAGCACTAAATAACAACATATTTTGAGGATTTAATTTTTTATCTTTTTTTTTTTTTTTTTTTAATGGTTTTGGATACATGGTTTGGAATTACTGGGGAAACTTTTGATATAGTCAGTTTGTTCCCTTTTCTTTCTCATCTGGAACTCGTAGTGATTATATCAGCACTTTTAAAAAGCTCATCTTTTCTTGCTTGTAGCATTTGAGATATCATGTCCTTACTTTATTTGCAGGCCATTAATACCTAGATAGCTGCTGCCTATTTTCTATCCTTAGTTGACTGAGAGCAATGCTGATTGCCAAGGTGCTTAGAAATATAATATTATTCCTCTTTCTCTGGCTTCTGGGGCCAATGGTGCTAGCAGTTCTAAGGAAGCCATGATTCTCTGGCACAGAGAGCAATAGTTACCATCTCTTCTTGAACTTACAATACTTTCTCACCAGACTTCCTTGAATATGAGTAAAGAAAGCAGAAACAAGCAAAAAACACCTGAACTGAAAAACAGATCAGGAGTTAAAATAAGCTCAGTTGGCTTTCTGAAGGTGGAGAAACTGAGCTGAGGAAAGATGGCTTTATTAAATTCTGCTTTAAGGTTTGACCTTAAGTTAAGTTCTGAATACCAGCAGCATTTCCATCGACACGTCATGTATGTGCCTTATTGCTGGCTGACTTATGTTCCTGATGAACCCTGAGGAGAATTACATCATACACTTTCCTGTGGCTACAGAGTTTGAATCCCATTGCATCACACATTTCAAAAGTGTCCTGCTCACAAAAAGGAAGAACGTAACAGAATTCAGAGTTCAATCCTCACTGTTTCATCCCATGTTTCAGTGTAAGAGCTTCTTTTCTTTTTTAGGGCTTAGGAATTATTTGAATCCGTAGTTTTTGCCACAAAAAATTCATACAAAATGTATGAGTCCACGTGAGGAAGAAGCTGCCCTTGGCTACTTTCATGAATGGTGACTACTCAGGACTGGATTGTATGACTAAGATGCATCTCTAATCACACCAGCAAAGCGGATGCACCAGCAACAAGCAGACTTGAAAGCAGGAGGGAGAGCATTCTGCCCCTACTTTAGACCAAATAAAATTGGTTAAATTGAGCACTACTATATTATCACACACCAACCTAAGCTTTAGAAGTGCAAAATACTTGTATGGTCTTCCTCCTCCCTTCCCTTTAAAAGTCGAGACTAGCTATTACTTGTTATTTTTATTCTGGTTACATGTCTATATTAGAGTTTTCAGTGGGAAGACTCATGCATCACTAGTTGCACATCTTCCTCTTTTCACGGCTTTATCATTGTGTACCTTTCTTATTTGCTTATCCTGAAGTTTGAAAATGAGGAAGATCCTCCTGTTACACACCAGCATTCCCACTGGGGAAAGTGAGAGATGAAACGTCAAAGCGCAGTTAATGCGCAGAGTCTTAAAAGGGGAAAATCACAAGCTGCAGCTGAAAGCAAATTGTAAGGACATTCATGTAAACTAACCAATAGCTCTCAGAGCATTTGAAAGCCCAAAGCACTGTTATTTTTGTTGTGTTGATAATCCTATAGGCAGTTTTTAGCAGTTCATACACAAACACATCTTACTAATTTTTAGCATTTCTGTAAGACACTATATGTCCTACACATGAAAGTCTCTCCATAACTGCTACCTACCACCGTTTGGTAACTTTAGTGTTGATCAAGACTAAAAAGAAAAGCTGATAGTTTAGTTCAGCACTACAATTAGGAAATGGGTAAAGTTAACTCCCTGATTTTCTGGAGACTCTGCCCTTTTCCTTTCCTTTCTACTCTTTCCATGGTTATGAAAACTTGCAGGTGAACAGAATTGTCTGGAGAAAATTACCTTAATGACGGTGCCTTTTCCATAAATCAATGATGCACATTAAAGATTCAGAACACACGTTACAGCAACCTTAAATGTGGAAAATAGCAAGGTCCCAGGGCGATCCCCCTCAAAATAACAATCTGAGCATTAGACCCTGCTCTCAGCCACACAGTTGCGAGCCCATTAACTTCAAGTTTACCCTGTTGTGATGGACCTCAGACTTAAGATAGGGAGCAGGGTGCTTTGCAATGCTCACTGCAAGAGGCAAGTGCCTGATGCCCTGAGCTGTCCTACCAATTGCTCTCTTCTCCACCCTACTGAATTATGACATGCAATGAGATATTGCAGGGCCAGCTTGTTATGTTGTAGTGGAACATGTGGGGAACTGGTAGATGTAACTGTGGGTAACATAGAAGAATATTTAGAAATCTGGTTCAATTGCTCCTACCTAAAGATCCATAGGTCCCAAAGGCTTGGCAGAACGTCATGCAGGGCACTTTGAAAGCATTAAGCCTAATGTTGGTCTGCTTCAGTTTGCCATAAACAGATCTGGAGAACATCCTACAAAAAGACAAATAGAAAAAGGATGTGAAGCAGTCATCATCTTCTCTTTTTCTGCACCACACGTTTGATTTCATTTTATTGAGATTTACATTGGAAAGCCTTCCACTTAAATATTTGTATAAGCTTTGACATAGTTTTCAGCATTCCTGTTAGACCCCAGGGAAGCTGTTGATAGCTTTACAATGCATGCTAACAAATCAAATCTGTTCTTAAAACCCCTTTTGCTGCGTCCTTGTGATTTAGAATGGGATTTCTTTATTTTTTAAGGGACAAGAGAATGACATATTTAAATTATGCATTGCCGGTGGAGAAGGAGCTATTGTGAAAGAACTCTGACACTTATTTGGATGGATCAACAGCAGAGGTAAACTGAAAAAAATGATCAGAAGCCAACACTCATGTCAGAGGGAGAATTAAGTCATACGCTCTGAGAAGCTGAATGTGTAGGATAAAGGTGCGTGCTGTTGATAATATCACTTTTAGAAATACTGAAATCCCATCAAGAATTGGCAGGTTTTCTCTGCAGAAATGAAATGTGACAGAAAGAAAGATGAGGAGTCATCCTTTATTTTATTTGAATAATTTATGGCACTTGCTATCGTAAGCATTGGACTGTTGAGGTGAGGTCCGTAAATCCAGTTTTGCTAACTTTTGTCTCAGAGCTTTCAAGCAGTCTGAGGAATTTTCTGGCTTGAAACTTCTAAGCAAAGAAAAACCGTGCTGTCTCTGTTGCGTTCTGCAGCTACTCCCAGATGCCTTCATCCTCAGACAGCACAGTCTGTATTTGCAAAAAATTTAGATTTAGATAAATTTGTCTGAGTAACAAAATAACATGAGGATTAGGAATTGCCTATAAAATATGAGCTCTGGTAATAAACCAAAACGTGTGGGAGTTCTGCTCTAAGGCAGCAGCATGTCTCAAGGCAAGCAGACTCAGAGAATAAAACCATTCCAGCATGGCATTAAAACCAAGTTCTTACTAATTTTGGCTTGGCTTCACATGTATGCGCTAGATGAGAATACATTCATTTTCAATAGGCAGGAAGGCTGTTCTGGTAGTAGTGGAAATGACAGTACGTTAGAAGGCTTTGAGAAGGCAGAGGGAGAAAGCACAGGTCTGAAAGTCATTTTGCATCCAATAGCCCATCTGAGATGCTGCTGCCTCACCTTCCCCCAGGTTATGGGACACGCAGCAGGAGGTGATGCACATGCTCTGAAATGTCCTGTCATAGCCTCCCCAAGAAAAAGAATGGAGCTCATGGAAATTAGCAGAAAAGACCATTAGAGCTCCTTCATCTTTGTGCACAAAGGATTTTATGCTTCTGAGCCTAGTCCTGCTATCAAAGAGGGAATTCCAGATAATATGATTTTAAGGGGGAAAAGATTTAAACAATTTGCTTTGGTATGCCAGAAACTGGCCTAATTACCCAGAGATTTGCTAGATAGGCCTGTAAACCTTTTCAGGCTGAACTAAATCCTTTTGAAAAGCCACGTCTTATTCCCCATTCCTGTTCCTTACATCTGAGCACCCTGATGAGCTGTACAGAGTTGTATTAATTAGGCCAGTTTTCTGCCTCTTTGTTCTGTTCTTCTCTTTGTTCTGTTGTTGTTTGGAGGACAGAGGCACAGTGACACAAAGTGTCCCAGGAGACAAACCCTTTCACTCCTCCTTCCCAGTGAGCATCACCATGGCCACTCGTGGCAGCATCAAGGCTGAACAAATGAAATCATGGTAAAGAAGAAACGGGCTCTTGAAAGATCTGTTGTCTTTTATCAAGGGATTCAGAGAGGAGCGTAAGTGAGAGGGAGGTGAAATAGGAAGTATGCAGTGCCTGGGCTATGGGTGATGAAGTGCAAAGCAAGAGCTGTGTTACACAGCATTGCAATTCCACTCCAAGTTTTGCCCAGCTGGCTGCAGAAGCTGACACCTTTCATGTTCCCCCTGTGCTTTCTCTTAAAATGGAGTTCAAACTTCTGTTTGGCAGTTTGTATTCACAGTGTGCGCCTGTTGGATTCAAGTGATACTTCCCAACCAACGCTCCTCTGGTGACTCAGCCTGTTTCCAAAGAGTTTAATTGAACTAATTGTTCATGTCCTTTTGTATTGAAAAGAAAACTAGAAAGCTAACAGAGAGGGTTCTTTCTCCCGAGCTCTTAGCTAGGCAGAAGCACTAAGAGGAGGGCTTGATATCACAAGGAAGCAATGTTTGAGAAGCATGGACTACCCAGTGCCACCCTGTCAGGCACTGGTTCAATAGCCTAAAACCCATCTTCACAGACACAGTAATGGCCATAGGGGCCTCCTGCTTCTATATAATCTGTCAGGTGAAGGTCTGTGCAACTGAAGCTGGAGAGTTCAGGGTCCTGGTCCCTCACAATTACACATCCACAAAGGGGACCTCACTGTGTAAGAGCTGCACAGCCACTCTGCTCATCCCTTCACTGCCAAGCATTACCTGGAACGTGTGGGCTTTGATACACCACCTAACGAAACCTGATTAGCACCTGTGATACACTCAGTGTTTTTGTCAGGCACATGGAATCATAGAATGGCTTAGGTTGGATAGGTCCTCAAAGCCATGGCCTCACTACCCTCTTACTGAAAAAATTCCCTGAGAACTAATCTAAAACATCCCTCTTTTAGTTTAAAAACATTCCCTTTGTTCTATCACAAACTACCTGCATAAAAAGTTGCCTTCCCTCCTACTTATCAGATCCCTGGGCTAGGGGCTGCCAGCTGCCCTGCAGGCTCAGGGCTCAGCGAGGTGCTGCCTTGCTGCAGGCTGGAAATGTTTCCTGTGGGTTTAGCTCCATGATTTAATGCCATGCTAATATTATACCTCCACTGTAACACAGTGTTGATCTAAGCCAAGCAATAATTTAGGAATATGTACGTGAAAAAAGCTGGGTTTTTTGTTTTTCTTCAATTTTAAGGCTGCAGACAGGATATAAAGTAGGACTGGGAACAGCTTGTCTCTGAGGTCCCAGCAGTGACTTAGAAACTAGAAACAACCTTTTACAACAACAAATGACTTTATGAAACAGCTAGAGATCTGCAGGGACAGCAGCCCTACTCCACCTGCTTTGCTCTGTACCACATATTCAGTGGGTGCTGGACCCATTGGTACCATATGGGTACCCATATCATCCATTGTAGTTGCCAGTGACCATCAGATAACTTCTGATTTAATAAAATATCTTGTTATTCTACTGCTGAATAGAAATTTGGGGCATAAAGAACTTGTATTTCAGAAGGTGCAGCAGAACAAAGTAATGTCTGAATGAACCCATGACAACCTTCCCATTTATATCCTCATTTACTTTCAATGAGAGTCTCAGATTGGAAGAGGCAGGCTTTGCCTCATTTTCTGCTTCACTACAGAGAGCAACTTGCAAAGCAAGTCAACATAAGGATTCAGAAATCAGAATCAATCTGAGATATCTTCCTGAAATCTCAGTTTGCTTCTGGGTTTATCTGCATACATAAAGCTGCATTTAAATTCCTGGTTTCTTTTAAGGCTGTTAGAGGAAATCGTGGGACTTCATGAGCTTTGGCACTTGTATGCTCTCAAATTGCTTGAGTCTGAGAAATGGCAGAAGTGGGACCTATTCCATGGATGCACAGATCTGAATTTGAGTCTACTTTTACCTCAGCCACCTGCCAAACTTCATGCTGCTTGGTGGTCTGGTTCAGGCCTGTCTGGGATCCAAACAGCAGAAGTGAGCACATTCAGGAAAGGAGACATCAGTTAAAAGAGACTTCTTTGGTTTCTCCTGGAGAAAGCCATACTTTCAGGAAACCAAAAACCATTCAACTGACATTTTAGAGCTGCTACTTTCCTACAATAACAGACACTGGCCATACTCAATTTTTCATTCTAAACGTGAGCTACTAATTATGGGACCATCCACATTAAAATTGATTTGGCCATAATCAACCTACCAGGCTAAACTCAACTTACTGTTACCTGCAATGGTAATGCCAGAAATTAAAGCTTCTGATTTCCTGAACCCCAACTACATGGTTGTATATTAGGTGTCCAGAGAGGTAAGCGTTCACACACATAAGCACATAAACATCATGGAATCATAGGATCATTTGCATTGGAAGGGACCCTTGAAGTTCATTGGTGTCCAACTCTCCTGCAGTGAACAGGGACATAATATTTGCAGAGTCTTCAATTAAGGCCTACAAAATACTATATGAAGTTATTATTAAAACCACCACTCCCTTGACATTTTCCAGTGTTCACTTATATATCTTACAGGGATTTTTTCATGTTGTTTTAGAATAGTTTTCACGTTGCTGTGAAAATGAAATGCAAATTACTCTGTGCACAGGCTGATTTACCCTATATTTATATTAAGTAATAACATACTAACTGATTTGCAGAATAAGCTGTGATTTCTCTTTTGTGTTGTACTTGTCATCTGCTTTAATAGTTACTCAGGTAATCTGTAAAGGGAGGGCTTGTGGATGTGAACACATCTTTTGGTTCATGACAAAGAATCAACACTCCCCCTGAATGTCATCTTATCCGGAAACAGTTGCCAACTCCCTGATGCTTCAGTCAGCTCTCCTAAAGTTTTCCAGCTATCTTGTTTTATACCTCTTCCAACTTTAACTCAAAAGCAAAAACAGATTATCTCATAGCTCTGGGTGCTATTTCTTTGTCCTTTCTGGCCTCATAAGCCTTTGCAAGCAGTGCGCGTGCAAACTCAGAGCAAGCACCTGCCATCACGTAGCATGTCTCTTTGCCACCAGGGCTCAGCTGTGCAAATTCAGTGTCTCACACCCCCAGTGGGCTTTAGAGTGGGGAAGGAAATTGGTTGACCGCAGTTAGTGTTGCATTAACAGTCACAAAGACACAAGCCTTTTGCCAATGGCCCCAGCCCAGCATGGTGTCACAAGAGTGACACTCAGCTGTAAGTCTGTCCACTCAGGGGAGTGCTCACAGGAGGTGATGGAGCAGTTGCTTTTCATGCTTATTCTTCCTTCAGCCTCTCCACTAAATGCAATAAAGAGATCTGCAACGCAGACAGATGGCAATTAAAAGCAAGTGTAAATTCAACACATTCCCAGAGACTGTTTTGCTGCCTCAGATGAAAACAACTGCTGACCATAAGAAAGAGGGATGGCATCCAAACTGCTGTCCTGACAGCACTGACTTTGGGCACTATGCATCTTGTTTTCCAAATGTAATCATTTCATGGCCACCAAATGCCTTCTTTTTGATACAACCAGAGGCATTCCACCTCACTGCTACTGGAAGGACAGGAAAAGCATACCATGGCAAAAACTGCTCTGAGGTTCAGCAGTGCTGCCTCTTTTCCACTGCTGAACAACAAACAAACATATTGTGTTTTTCAATCTGGCAAGTACCTCAAGATGCAGATGAAAGCTGCTCATGCTGATCCCTAGTGCGATCAGCGCCCTGTGATGGGCAGCTGTGTGGACAGATGCAGCCCTGTTTTGGTATCTATCTCATTAAGAACCAGCTAGATGCACAGGGTTGGCTTGAAATGCATATTAGGTTGGTGTGATTCACAGACATTAGTGATAGCTTTTTTTTCTCCCAGCTCAGTCTTGGTCTTCCCACTCACTCAGTTGAGGCAATTTTACTGCAAAGGCACTCAGAGTGAGCTACTGACATCTGAAATCTTCAGAGCTAAAGGAAAGCCTTCCAGACACGTATTGCATAAAAGAAAGAGAACAGCACCAAAAAAAGATGTTCTTCAAGATATTTACCATCTAAAATGTTTTACCAAATAGATCAGATATTGGGCAAACAAAGAAGATGGGACCAGGAAATAAAAAGAATGAAAGGAGAGGCTGTCAGGAGGAGATCATATTTTTCCACACCACTTGGTTTTGTCACCCAGGTCACAGAACATTCAGATATTTGCTATTTACTTTGTAAGAGCTAAAATAGCAATATCATACCTGTCTTTGTTTGAAGTTGCTAAGTTATGAAACCACAAGTTTCATTGGAGAATCACAGATGAGTAGGCATTTCTATGGCCTCAAAGGTGTCATGTAATGGTCAAGCAGAACAGAAACTCAGGTCAGGTAAAGGAGACAAAGGGCACAGCCATAAAAAGCTATATCTTCTTTGGAGAGTAGTAGCAATGCTCTAGTAATACAGCTAGGATGCAGAAATATGAAGCAAATGAAAAAAAAAACCCACAAATCAGAACATATAGAGAGTCTGTGAGAATATGAGCATATATTACATAAGTTGTTTTCTCCAGGTCCTTTTTAGTTTCCTCAGTTTTTGTGAATGACTGAAGAGTTTTATCGCGTAAGAGTTTCCCAATAATCTACTCAATGTTACCCCCACTCCTTCAGAATGCTGTTAGAGATGGATTGCTCACTGTTACAGTTCACTGGAATCTGTTGCTCCCACTGAGATTTCTGGCAGTTTTGTAATAATATAAGACCAGTGTGGAAGTTCAGCTAGCACAAGATAGGGAAATAGTAACTTTTAGCTGAGACAAGCTTGATAAAGTCATATTTCAGAGCAATTGATCTTCCTATGACAAACTGCAGTCAGTCTTATCTAAAACTGTGAGCAAGGCACCTCTCTGGCAAGTCTTGCTGTAAACACTCAAGTAATTCATTGGTGCTATTCTCGTCTCTTGATATGAGTCACCAAGCATATTGGTCATACCTCTGTACACAGACGGAGGCAAGGAGACTGAATACTGAATAGCTTGTGTTTAAATTTAGTAAAATATTTTACCTTGGGCTGTTAGTCAGCTTGACTCCTTTGTTTTGACAGCAGCGCCAGGAGGTGTGTCTGATCTTTCATAGCCTACTTCACAGGTGCAAAACAAGTGACCACACCTGTCAGTGCCACACTACAACTATATTCATCTTCCATTAATTGAGGCATGCAAGGAAGCACCTCATCTGCTCCCATCTGGCACACAGATGCTGTGCATATCTGCCTTAGGTGGTCTGTGGTAGATGGAACACCCTATATCTTACACCATCATATGCAATATTTTCACAGGGATTTGAATGATTAGGTTCAGACTAGCTGTCAGGGGTTTCCAGTGCTCTTACTGCATTGCTTTCCCCCATCCCAGAAACCACCCACATGTTCACACATCTGTTGGCATTAGTTGGGCTAACATAAAAAATATTTGTCAGTTCTTCAAAGTCAGATTTCATGGTTTGGCATAATAGTGATGGAGAGAACCGTGCCATGAATCACAGTTCAGGAGTACTCAGTACTTGAAGTCAGCAGTGAGAGCTGCATCTATGGGTCAGACTCTGCTGTAAAGCTTTAATGTCCTTGTATAAACCCATGAATGCAGTCAAAGTAAAAATCCAGCTCCAAAAAGATGCATACCCACAAATGCAATGAAGAAGAACTCTTTAAAATAAGTCCTTCTTAATGAAAACATTTCAGAGTCCACAGAGAGATTCTGCCTCCCTGAATTTTCATACAACAGAACTCTTCAGACTACATAACAACGTAAATGACGCCCATCATCATCCCAGAAGCACTGTGAATGAAAATAAAAAGGAAAAAGAATGCTGTTTGATTCTAACAGTTTCTGTGAATCCACGATGTCTTTTAATACCCACATTAACCACAAGACAGCTTTCTGAGGATCTGCTTTGCCTCCATCTCATAAGACACAGTTGCTGCATTTTTCCCAGTTGAGAGGAGAGGTACTGTTGCATCTCTTATTGGAACATGAAAGGATTTAAGTTTACGAGTAGGCTGTTTACCACTACTAAAGACAGGTATGAAAAACACTGATCTCTTTCAGAATACTTTAAATATAATTTCTCTTTAGACCCTCCAGATTTTCTACCATTTCAAGTAAGAAAAATACTGATTTCCTTTTGGAAGCAATAAACATACAGATGTGTATATCTACACTAAAATCATAGATGCTTGACTGCCCAGACCTTAATAAACATTGCCCTTTTGCCCACTGCAACAGTGATTACTTCATTAGCCCAAGAAATACAACTAAAATAAACCAGATATACCCCAAGATTGTTCTGGTTTTGGCTGGATTCTAAGCCTGTGGGATCCGTTTTACTCTGAGAAACATGCAATATTCTTTCTGTTTGCAAAACTAGTGATAACTTACTGCACAGAGGACAAAAGCCTTACGTTGAACTTGATTTCAAAACACAGTTTAATCATAGGGCACTATCTCACATGGTCTCTTTTTCAGCTGGGGTTCAAGTTCATGTCCCTTTGATGCTGTATATGGAACATGCCAGGCTCGCTGACGCAGTATAAAACGTACTGTGTGCTTTTATAAGAACAAATTAGCAAATTATCTGAGAGTTAACGTGCTCTGCTTTACGTGCTGAAAATTCAAAGGTAATGACTTTATACGCTGGTTTGTGTTATCATTCCTGGCCTAGAACTTCATTCGTGTTATCATAGTTGTGTGTTCTGATCTAGACTATCTGGTTATCTCTGTGAAGTTTATACACGTGAGGACCACAAAGCTCAAGTGATAAAGGATGCATACCCTCCTCCCACTGTGGATCCCCACAGTAGCAATTCACGTAGGAATTGAAGTGCCCATTGTCCTAGGCAACCTGATCTAGGTAAGTCTGCTTGAGCAGCAATTTGAACAAGAGGATCTTCAGAGTTCCTTCCCAAATCCAACCATTCTGTGATTACGAAGCCCTCCCTTCAAGAAGGAAAGTTTAATCTAGAATGACTGTTCTTTTCTGCCTAGAGTCTTATTTACCATATTTTTACATGGCATCCCTCCCCAGTAAAGGAAAAAGAATGAGAAATCAGTCTGTTCACTGCCTGTGTCAGTACAACTACAACATGATTACATCTCCAGGGCCAGTCAAGCAGATAAAAAAGTTGTTCAGCACGGGACTCTCTGTTCCAAGCCAATTGCTTTGATACACACTTTTCCTCCACAGCTTTCTGCATTGTTACTTCAGAGCATTTCAGGTTCTGTTCCTTATCACAGATGAACTGTGAGGTTCTACGTATTGTCCTCACCCAAAAATATAACACAGCACACACGAGACACATCTGAACTACTTAATACAGGCCCATTTGCAGTAGGTAATTCTTCAGGAATTATATTTTTCTACATCCAAGTCACTGCAGCAACAGGCAAGAAATTGCATCAAACATGAAGAAGATGCTGAATTTTCAGCTGCAAGCTAATTGCTGCAGTGATCTTTTCTCCGTGCTTCTAATGCTAAAAAGCTGAATGTTTCCCAGGTATCACAGCTGGTTGCTGAAAATAGAATCACAGGCTGAGGCACATATGTTGAAAAGATCTAGACAACAACCTAAATGCATGGGCAGCATCATCAGAGATAAGAATCCTGCCTTTTCCTTCCAAGACAAGTCATTCAGGTGATATATGGTGAAATGCTTTTGGATTTCATTGCTGCAACCATGAGAAAAATTCTGTCCCAGAAAAAAAATCAATAATACGCAGATCAGAGAACAGAATGATGAATTGTGGACTCCACTCCCATTCCCTTCCCTGTATTCCCAGAGTTATCTGGAGTAGTAACATCATTCCCTATATCTTGTTCTTGTAAGAGAAAGAACCATTCCTTGTCTGACAGAGATCACAGACTAACAAGGAGGTACTGAGGTTTATCACAGAAAGACTAGGGAAAGATATATTCACAAAACTTTAAAGGTGCAAGCTCAGCTATAACCCTCAGAAAGACTATGAGCACATAATTCCATTATGATTCAAACAGCCACTTACATGCCACAGAAAGCTTCAATCTCTTGGTTTTTTTGTTTTGTTTTTATTCTGGACTCAAAAGCAATGCTAGAAGCGTAACACCTACAGCACCTATAGCACCAGGGGTGTGTTACTGTTCCTTGTACCAATGTATGATTTTTATGAAGAGAGTTAAGGAGACCAGGGAGCATAGAAAGAATTTTAAAAGAATACTTAAAGTATTTTGAGCAATGCAGATAATATTTACTTGTGGTTATTTTATATTTATATTTCATGCTTAAGATTTAGTGTTGATTTTTGCAGCAAGCAGCCGCCATCTTTAGTTTCTCTTCTCTTTCCCTTCTTAAGTTCAGTCTGACAAATCAGAAAACACAATCAACTCAGCAGATACAGCATCACCAGTGTTGCTTCAGAGTTGGGAACGTGCCCTGGTAGGATTAAGCTAGCTGCTTGGCTTGACTAGTCTGACAGCCTGCTTGACAAATTATTTTTCTTCTATCTAGTTAGAGGTTCTTGCCTTTTAAAACCTTAGATGGAGAATTGTGTCTTTATTGCCATACGAGGAATTATAAGTGAGACAGTAAAGGAATTGGGAAAGTTAGTGGTTTCAGAGCTGTTCTGATAACACCTATTTCTCTTCTGCTCTGCTGTTTGTTATATAAACCTCACATCAGACATGGACCAAATAGGATAGAGAAAGAAATCTCAGACAAGAAACACTGAGCAAATCCTACTTTGTCTAGTATTCATCTGAAGTAACCTGAATTCTGGCACCTCAGACTATCCAAGATTTATAGCAAAAAAAGAGGAGGATTTGGATATTTGTTCCTGCATTTGTTTATATTAGATAATATACATTTATTTGTGTGTTTCTTTAAACTGAAGTCTTAAGTAGCATAGTCTGACTTAGTACTAATCTTCCCATAGCACAGAATTTCCTAGGAAAAACTTCTGCTTCCAGTAAGGTGGCTGACATAATGCAGAGAAATTAATACTGTAAAAATATTCACAACCTTAAAAGGAATGAATCCACAGCTGAGTAGGTAGGGGTTCGTGATTCCTCTTCTGCCCTTGAGATGCTCTGACTTTCTGTCTGAGTGACCCCTACACCTCACAGGCATTATTCTTCCACAGGCTTTCTGTTGAGGCCTGGTTAAGCATGGATCACATCACATGAGTACCATTTGCAACCTAATGAATGGATATCATATATAACACACAGTGGCTTTTGAACAGTGTGGATTGAATAACATTCTCAAGGCTCCAAATAAAGGCCCAAAATACAGGAAATAAAAGACAAGCCCCTGTTATGAGTATAGCTTAATCAATGGTGTCTGACTGCATAGACTTCAAGAAGAAAAATCAGATATTTAAGGCTCATGATTTGCAGGAGTTTGAACGACTCCGGCAGTACACATTTATGTTTGCGTTAGGATGCTGTAATACAATGCAAAGCACAGCAATAATAGTGGGGGTAGCAAAATCCTAGGCTACAGCCAGTGAGGATAAGCCCAAATGCAACAGCCGTGTATGCAGAAACAAAGGAAAAAAAACTGCTTACCCTAGGAAGGCCTCAGGCATGCAGGGATCTCCAACAAGATACCCTTGCTTCCACTGTCAACCCTTAAATGAGGTCTGGGGAGGGGGTGGATCCTGGTGCCTTTCATGAACCTGAATTCCCCTGGGTTGGCCCCGCCTTCCCACCAGGTGCTCAATCACTGTTTCAAGGCATGAATTAGCATTTCTCCTACAGATGCAATCTTTAATTACACAGTTACATCACATGTTCTTTCCACAAGAATCCTTCCCCTGGGGTGGAAGGCAGCCATAGTAGTGCTAGATATACCAGAAATCCTCCAGTCTATTGGCAACATTTAGGAGGAGGGCACAACCACACTCACACAGCTTACACCAAAAAGATCTTAGAACACACAATTCAGCTAAGAGCATGAAAAGTTTCTCTGGCCAGTCTGACAGCTTTAGGGATGTGGTTTAGTGGGCATGGTGGTGACAGGATAGCAGTTGAACCAGAAGAACTTAGTGGTCTTTTTCCAACCCTTAATGATTCTATGAAATCTGTAAGAGGGACTGATGAACAGCAAGGGTTAATTGAACAAGGGAAGCTGTGGAGCAGTAGTCAACATGGTCATCAATCATGTCTGTTAACAAACAGTAAGAAAAAGTTATAAGAAATTTACAACAAGATTATGATGTCTCAAATTTACTGTCTGGTTCATTATCTGGATGGTCTAGGATGACATTATAGCCTGCAATATTTTCTTTGACATCTTGAGATAGTACAGAATTGGTATAACCACAGGTGGATCCAGTCAGAATTTGAATTCCACCCTTGGCTAAAATTACAGCCTGTAATAAACTCTCATCTACTAAATGTGTCAGAAACATGTGTGAAAATATATGTTAAAGTTTATTTGAGAACAGAAGTCACCCAACACAAGATTCACAGCAGTAAATGTAGTTGGGAGAACAAACTGTCAAGAGCTTTCTGGACTGAAATGATTGAGTTATGTGCCAGCATACCCTTTTACATGTAACCGTGACTGAAAGACAAAGCAAAGCCAACCACAATTCAAAGCCAACCACAATTAAACGCTCAGAAGGAAAGAGAAGGGTATCTCCATGTTGCAAATGTGAGGAAAACAAATACTTTGGATGTCAGGTAACCAGAGGTGAGAACAAATTTCTCTGTTGAATGTGCATGATGTAAGTGGGTAAACACGAACACTTTTTCCTCACGTATTTTATCATGCACTCATGACCTTCTTTTCTAAGCTTTAATTGGGATATGTTCAGAAGGGACCAAAGTGGCTTCATATCATCATCCCATGACATTTTAATGCTGCACAGCAAGCTCTGTGTTAGACAGCTCTTGACACCATAAATGCCTGGATTATGTGTATGCAGTAAATAATGACAAGCTAATGAAAAGTAGAACTGCCAATTAACTTTACTGTTTTGCTGTAGGAGAAGAGGTGAAGACCAGGAGAGACTTCCTTCTATTTCATGGGCTTTCCTGCTTTGCTTTGTTTCCATACTCTAAGAATTTGGCCAATTTGAAGAAGATATAGTGGCAACAAAGGTCCTAATTAGGGCTTATGAATTATGTTTATGTTTTGTTTCAGCCTCGCAAGAGTGAAATCTAGCTTTATGGACTAACTGCATCAGTATTCGACAACTCAGAATCCTCAGGCCTGGAATCAATCCTGCCCCTGGTATCAAACTATCCTCATAAGTTCTAGGAAATTTGTTTTCCTCTGGCACTTCTTTTGAGTGAACTGAAAAGAAAGGGCCAGAAGTTTCCCCTCTCTGCCTTCATACTCATCTGTTTCCCAAGGTGGAATTGAACAGATACTCACAGCATCTCTGCAGCCAGACAGGATTGCATGGAGCTGCTGTGCATAACTTGTGGGGCAGCATAAGGTACACAGACTTCCCTTTTCACCAACATATGTGGATGTTCATAAATAGAACAGGATAGGAGACACACTCACTGCCTTTCAAAGAGCACACTGGTTCATTCCACTATGAAAACACATAGTTGGCTGTGCACATGCCTGTGTAGGACTTCTATGTAGGAAAACCAGGAGGTTATCTAACATGTCTCTCTACTAAGTCCTGCTTTTAAAACTTCTGGCTTCTTTGTAAAGACCTAAAATTGCTGGATATACAATATTGATTTGGATATTTGTTGTTCTGGAAAGAAATTAAAGTCTTCATTGACATGAAAAGAATCTTCAAGATACAAGCAAGAGAAACAGCGTAAGAGGAATTTGTGGTTTGGATATTTAGTGCTAATGAAAATGTCACTAACCACATAATCATTAATGAAACCACACACTTCTGCTTACACAGAGCGCTGTGAAACTATAGAGTGCAGCTGGAGGTGAGATGCTCACTGACAGTGGCTCTTTGTCAATAAAATATTCCTGTGATTTATTTGGTGTCAGTAATGGTACAGCCTCCAGCTAGGGCTCGTGATCCTGTTCTTCTAGGCTGTATGAATATCTTTGGAAATGAAAAGAACTTTCCAATATATTTCCTAAAATTTACTATTTTAGCACTAAAAAGACAGGCAGACCCAGGCAGTCTGTCTTGGCATACAGCATACAGTACTGTATGTACCACAGCACTACATTACACTGAGAACAGGCCATGTACCAAGGCTCTCATCTAGACAAATCTCTGTGGTGTATTTTCATAGCTGTCAATGTGTACCCTATTCCAGTTCCCAGTTTCATGCCTTATCTTTACACTTCTTACTAAATATTTACTTCAGTTTCTGGTGAGGGCTCCTTTTCCTAAACTCAAAGTATAGATTGGATATTAGAAAAGCATCTCTTCTCAGAAAGAAGGTGAGGCATTGGCACAGGCTGCCCAGGGAGGTGGGGGATCACTGTCAGGCAATGCCAGGTGTTCAGGCAATGGGGAGATGCAGTGCTGATGGTCAGTGGGCACAGTGGGGGTGGCTTGGCAGTTGGTCTGTTTGATCCAGAGGTCTTTTCCAGCCTAGATGACTCTATAGTCATGCTTTCTTAACAACCACCTTGCTCAGTAAGAAGTGGGTAACTGATGGCACTTCAGGCTCAAGCAGCCCCAGCATCCTCCTCTCCCTGCATTACATAGGGGAGTCACCTCTAACTCTTGCTGTGAGAGGGCTTGAAGGAAACACAGCATCTGTGCTGCTTTAGGGAACAGACTACTTAAATATAACAGTGCCTACAAGGCTCTAAGTTTTCCAGTGCCGCTTCTGTTACTCTAAGCAAAAAAGAAAACAGAAACCCCATGATCTGCCACTGTGGTCCCAGCAGGTCCCTTTCCATGGGTATCACCCAGCATGGAGAGCAGCAGCCTGTGCCGGAGCTCAGCATGGCCACTGAAATCCTGTAGGTCTCAGGGACTTTGCTACACTCATAATGGTTTCAATACAAATTTTTGGTTATTCCGCAGCCACTGCTACGGAGGAAATCACTCAGAGATGAACTGGCAATTTTATGTGACAGCCCCACGCTTCTCACTGGTGTTAGCCAGTTTTTAGCTAGGGGGCAGTTCTCCAAATAAGCCTTCTGCAACTTGCTCATCTCTCCTACCATAAAACTCAGCTTCCCCTCATGACTCTCTCATAAGATATCCATACAAAAAAATCATGATAATTTCATCTTATTCTAATGTGAATCTTTCATAAAGCCTCCTCCAGCTGTTAAGCCCTCTTATCTGAGCTCA
This sequence comes from Excalfactoria chinensis, assembly GCF_039878825.1. Classification (NCBI taxonomy): domain Eukaryota; kingdom Metazoa; phylum Chordata; class Aves; order Galliformes; family Phasianidae; genus Excalfactoria; species Excalfactoria chinensis. The sequence goes on from NC_092830.1 coordinate 30,497,039, forward strand.
GGCTGAGATTCCTCCTCTCACACCAACTTCTGCTGATTGCAGCTACCTCAATTTCCTTACATCCACTCAGAGTACATCAAAGAAGGTCCATTACTTTCCTCAGTTATACCTCACACATTGAGATGTCTCTGATTTATTTTTACTCTAAAGGAAAGGAAAAAATAAATGCCTGCCTGGGTCATTATAATGCCACTGCTGCTTGGAAAGAGCAGTGCTGTTCCATACAGCAAGGCCCATTGATTTGAATGACCTGAGTTGAGTGCTAAGCATTACTGTCATCTTTGACTAAAAAGGGAAAGGCTTCATGGTGATAACTTCCAGGTGTTCTGGAGCTTTAACTCCATCTGTCCCTCATCTACAATGAGAGATGACAGAATTTACCATTATTGTGAATGTCTCAAAAGTTTCACAAGTCCATTATTAAGAATTAGAGCAATATTCAAGAGGTGTGACTAGGAACAGAAATCATTTCCCATGTAGCTCTGACCAGTATTCAGGAGGAACACAAATCCAACTCCTTACTTGAATGGGCAACAAAACCAGGTTAATATCACTGTGGCCCTTAGAAGAGAAAGGAATCAGCATTTTGATCTCTTAGTAATATTATTAGCAGTTTGTTTGGTTTTTTTTCCTCTAAATAGTGGCAAAAGACCAACATATTCCCCACAAAAAGAAACAAAAACAATAACCGAGTCTCTGAACATGTTCACATAGCACATTTCAGAACAAGACTGCCTATTTCTGATCACCTGTCTTGCAGTCATTTCCTTAAAGATGAAGAAGAATGTAACTTAAGTGCCATTGCCATAAGTATTAAAAAGATATCAATATCATTCTTCCTGAGCCCAGTGAACATTGATCAGAATCTCTTGTGCAAAGCCACGATTACTTCTGTCCATGAGGTCTCTGCAGCCACACTCCCACCCCATGCAGGTCACTTCAGGGCAGAGATTATTTCCCAGCTGTGTATGAGCAAAAATAGTTTCTGCTCTACAAGAGAATTGCATGGCCAGCGTTCCTCTGCTTACTCATCAACTGAATTATTCCTGGCTTATTATTAGTGAAGAGTAAGGTAAGACAGAACAGCTTTGACAGCTGGAAGGCAGTGCAGGTGGACAGGTCAGTGCTAAGCAGGAACAAAAGAAGGGCAACACAACAGCAGTCGTGATACGATGCTGTAATGTTCTGACTCGTGCACAAAGCATCTTGACTATACCCTTCGCTTATGAAACTTGACAATAACAATAGCATCTTAGACACAGTAAATCACCAGATCATTAATACCTTTCACACCATGGAAGAAAAATCCAAACAGAGCTTGGAGCAAAGTTCATTAGTCTGGCAATAATTGTGGGAGCACTAGCCAGGAACTTAAGTCCACAGAGCTTAAACCCAAACTCCAGTGAATTCTGTTTATCTGTGTTACTGCCCAAAATGGTCAGAGATGGAAAACAGCAGTAGGCAGCACTGGGGGTTAAATTTCCCTCTTTTGACTTCCTACTGCGTTTGAATAAATAAACCACACAGGCCAAGTGTCCTGCAAACATAAATGGGTGCTGCTCTAAGCATGCCAGGGGAGCCTCCTCCTTTTGTATGAGTATTTGGCACCACAAGGGCATGTGTGTGCATTGCAAAATGCAAACAGTAGCAACATTTAGCTCATGTTCTGTTTCCTGCAGACACCATAGTAACCCCCCTGTGATGCCCAAGTCCTGTGTCCCCAAAGTACACTACAAGATGCTATAAACAGCTACAAAAAGCAAACAGATAATAGATAAGAAGCTAATAGTTATAAATAGCTGACATTTTTCCTCAACAAGGCAAGGAGACAGTGTTATGGAATTTTACTGTCAAGTCACAGACATCTGCTAACAGTGGCTAAATACTTTTCCCCCCCACTCAAACATCAATTTTATTAAATTCTTATAAGCACTGAGGTGATGTTTCTGTGACAAAAGTGCATCAGGTAATTTTAGTTAACTTATGTAGGAAAGTGCTTTTAAACTCAGATTGCTACAAACATGTTAAAACATACAGGACACAGAGTTGAATCCCTCCCAAGAAAACTGAAGGCATCTTGAATTCCAAGGAGAGGTGCACTAGCTACTGAAGATCTACAGCCACAGCTCTATCAGCAGGGCTCTTGGCTGCTGCTACTGGGCCACAGATAGCAACATGGGCAAGGCAGTGCCAGCTGGGGAGGGGTGGCTTGAGCAAACTGTCCTGGCAGGCAACGCACAGGAGGAACTCCTTATGGTGGACTCAGCAGAGTGTCAGGAGATCTGCCAGAAACGTAAATGTTTGGGGAATTCATCTCCGTTTTGCTTAACTGTCCATGAATAACAAACCACAATAGATGGTGAAAGCTGAATTTTTTCACGTTGGCAATTCCAGCCAGAACATTTAGTTTCCAGTTGGAAATGGCTCCTCATTTAGAAGTTTCATTCCAATTTATTGGAGAAAATAGATGTTAGAACACCGTGCAATGCTCAAATCAGAAATAAAATGTTTTCTTTGCATTGAGTTCCAGAAACCTCCGAAGTAGGGAGCTGGATAGATTTATAATATACTTCTTTTTTCTTTTTTAAATAAACAAAACTATCAATCATTCAAAAACTTTTCTTCCTGGCTCTGTCTGTGTCTACTGGTGGGATTTAGGGTCTCAGTGCTTTTACTAACCCACTGTGTTGCCAGCTTCACTTGGATCTGCATCTATCCCTGTTTGTGTTCTAGCAGTGTGACCTCAGCTGGGCTCCACTCCAACAACTACCGCAATGCTCCTGGGTAGCGGCAACACCATGCAAGAAGGTACCCTTCCCCCTTTCTGTGTCACAGCCCACAGATCCCCTTCTCACATTTTGTCCTCCCAAGGTCTCCAAACTTTGCCGGTTTCTTGGCCTCATAAAAACCATTGACAATCTACAGATAAGGGCCTGTCTGTCTTCAGACACTGCACACCTTCTGCCTCATACCTTGCTCTACTCACTGCTGCTTCTTACACAATGCTACACCAAGAGGGGGAAGGTACTTCCTGCACTGATGGATCAAGTGCTATCTCAGAACATCACAATTACAAATGAGCCAGCCCTGACAGAGCAGAGCTGCCCCCATCCACAGCTCTCATGATAACCACTGCAAGATGAGCCAGGACAGATTGTTCTCAGTGACAGACTAACTTCTGCTATTCTCCAGTGCCAGCAATTACTTTAGCCAGAGCATGACCATATTCACACACAAGATTAGCCTTTTCCATGAATACCAGTACAGTTTTCCCTGTAATCCTCTGGTTTCTTTCTCCCTAAGAGTCCTGAGAAAACTTCTGCTGGCAGAAATTATCCTGACTCTACAGAAACCAGCAGAGCTCTGACCATTTTTACTCCAAGTCAGGTTCTCCTGTCACTTGGCAAGGAGACCCACAGGGCATTAGAGTAACCCGATAGGAGAATTCAGTTCTTTGTCTCCACTCTTGAGCCTGCTTTACTAAGAGGGAAAGTAAAATTAAGGGAGGGAGAGTGAAAGGGCAGTGTGTTGTGTAGCAGGAATGAATGCCATCTTGATATCATCATCTGCAGTTGTGGTAGATCTACCTTAATGGCAGTGAGCTTGGAGTCAGGATTGCATTGACTCAGTTTTCATGACCTCAAGAAAATTCTCATCCAGCCTTCTGCTTGCTTTGAGTCAGAAAGCAAATAGAACACCACTTCATTGGGTGTTTTGGGAAAAGTGATTGATGGCCTAGAAGGACAGTGTTATGGTCTGCTCCCACAGAGAATCTCTGTGCATGATAGAGCAATGCTTTGCATTGCACAAAGCCTTGTCAGAGTAATAGTAAAAAAAATAAAAAATAAAAAATTCAAAGCCACTCTTATGAGCAAAATCAAGATCAGTACTGAGAAGGACAGACACCCTTGGAAGTTATTTCCTTAATATTTGGATATAATCTACCTTTTCCAGGAACGTCTGTCTGCACATATGAGAAACACTTCCATTCCCTGCAGCAGTATTCAAACGTGCATTACCAAGTGTTCTTACTGATCACATACAAATGGAGTTTGTATGTATGCTAAAATCATAATACCTACCCTGGAACAAAAAATGCAAACAGGAAAACAAAATGCACACACGAAAGCCTTCAGCTAACCTGTCCCTCCCCCAAGCTTCCTCAGCCTGCTCTAATACAGCTTTGCTGAAGCTTTATTTTCTGTGGACACTTGAATTCTATTGGGCACCTCTAATAGCTTTGTGTCAGGCCACAATTGTTTCTATTCCTTGATGTTAATGAAGGCTATTAAATCTCAAGCAACAGCCCTTGGGTCTGGGGAGAGGTAGACAGCCTTTGGCTCAGGGCTTAAGCCAAAACAATGGATGGAGCCATTAATTCTATGTCTTCCAGGAATTGTAGATGTCATTTATGCATGTGAGTATCAGTTTATCACATCATACTCGCTATGAATGTCTGTATTTTTCCTCATCATCTACAGGACTCTATGACACACACAGGAGGGAAGCACTTGGTGTAAATCACCCCAGTCTGACTTCAAAGGAAAGAGAGCTGAACAAGATGTGCCAAAGGGTTTAACAGCTGTGTCATTCCTACAGGGCATTGTTTTGTCCTTCATATTTAGTAGGGAGACACCCAGTAGTGTTTTCCACTTTCACTGTGAAAGCAGGAAATGTTTAATTAAAAATCAAGCCTAAACTACTTTGTTTTCTCTTCATGTAGAAGAGACATCAGTTACATAGAGGGAGGATCCACAAGTCTTGGCACCCAAACGTTCTCACCAGGTTGAGGGACAGAGCTGGACAGATTTGTGAAGTTCACATCCAAGTGCCTGGGGTACAGGAACAAATTAGGTCATGAACCAGCAAGGTAGGAACTTGAGAAATTTCAACACCGATAACCACACTAAGCCAGATTCTGCTGTCACTTATAGATAATGCCAGAAAAATACGGATAGCAAGAGATCTGGCCCACCTACCTGCAGTCTTTCTCCCTGAAGAGCCAAAGCAACTTGAGGGTATGAGAGTGAGGGCAGCCCTGGGACTGGCTGCCAGTTCTGTGCTCCAGGATCCTCCCTGAGCCCAGCACATGCTTTAAAGAATTAGATTAAGAAATTTTGCAGTGTCACTGATTTACACCCCCAGTGGATCAGGCCAGAGAAAGGAAATTCCAGCTAACGTGCTATCCAGAAATTGTGTGGCACTTCTCATTTGTTAAGAAAAGCTTTTCAGCCCCCTTTGATTAGTCATATAGTAACATAAGTCTTTGTATTATGCTTTGGTAATGCAGAAAACTCTCCTACCATGATGATTCTGGAAGGAAGTACAGATTTTTTCCATGGAAAACTTAGCTTCCAGTTACATGTTTAAACACCTTTACATCACCAAGGGTGATATGCTCAAGTGCTACTTTGCCATGACACTGCCAATACCAAGAGAGGCAATAGCTCCATTAGGAGGAAAAAAGCCTACTGTGAAAGAGGAAACTTCCACACACAGTTAGGGTTCAAATATCTTCATGGACTCTTCTTGCAGAAGATGAGTAACCATAGCCAAGTAGAAGCAAATTAACATTGGCAATTCCCCCACGTTTCTCAGCCAGGTGTTGACTTCCCTATCTGCAGTAAAGTTTTGTGGTAAGCAGCAAGTGCTGCCTAAAAGCCATTGGGATTGTCACATTTATTAACACTTTTTCCTATCATTTAGATGAGGTCTTCAGTGCTTAGAGGAGGCACAGCCAGAAAAATATAGCACTAGCTATGATCCCATTATCAGAAGACATCTTTGTCCATTGGAACATAATCTCTGGCTCAAATACATAGTAAGTTAGGCCAAAATTGTCTCCTCGGCTGCAGATGGAGAAACTGAGGTTGAGAGAGAAACAAATTACCCAGAAAATAGGATTCCCTCATCCATCAAACTGTAGCATTTTTCAGCAAGGGGACAGCTGAGAGAAGATGGATTTCCTAAACATACCATCATGTTTATGCATCCAAACTGAGAATAGGATGGGTAGATTAGCCCTGCATATCAGTGCAATTAGAAAATGAACCTGGCATAAACTGTGGAAATAACTCAGATGAGAACAAGGATGTAAGGTACTACGGCTCATGGAGCTGAACTACAGCAGTGTTATTTCCTCAGCTTTAGAGGCTATAAAATGGCAAGCAACAAAGCACAGATCTGTTGTCATGACAATGAACACAATAAAAAAAAGTGGGGGGGTTGCTCTTTATGGTTAATGCTTTGAGAGAAAGGTAACCAGGAAAGCAATAAACACTTGATAGATTTCACTGTGTTGGAGAGAAAAGCAGCATGGTATTCAAAACCTAATTAAAGCAGAAACAAGTTATTTGTTATCAATAAAAGGATTCAAATTTTCCTATTTGTATTGGGGGACACTAGTGTTCTAGTGGGCACAAGACAGATGAAATAAGTCTCAGAAAAGGCACTGTGTGGGCAGTTCTCATGGCCCAGCTTAGACCTCACAGACTAATCTAAAGTCCTCCTAAATTAGTAGAGGATCTACAGAAAGTCAAAATCTATTCTACAGGCTCAACTGTAGCCCACAGCATGTAGCATAAAGGTTATTGTGTCACTACCACACGCCCCACCCACAGATGGGATTATTGAGCTTGTAGCATCAGGAGAGGCTCTTGAATGAAAGTGCTTAATTGAAGTATTGTCTAGCTAGGCTTCAATAACACGCAGTCATGTGTCTGTCCAATGATAAGAAGAAGCTGTAACAACCAAACCCAATACCTGCAAACTGACTCTTCCACAAAACTATGGGAAGGAAAGGTACAAGAAGTCCATATATCAGTCCATACAAGTCTAATGCCTTGAAACTGGAAAAGAAGTGGAGAACTGAGAGAAGTAGAAAAACTCAAATGCTACGTGTGAGGCTCTACACAGTATTCCCTACATCTCTCATAAACTCACTACATCATTACCTGTTGAACCACGTTTTCTTTGTAACCTCTCTCCCATTAGAATGGCTATGCTGAAATTCAAGACAAAACGCTTATGTTCAACCACCCCAACATGACAAGCTTAGTTGCCAGCTACTGCAAGATTGCTGTACCTACAAAAAATTCTCAACTGATTTCCCTCTTGAACTATTTTCCTGGTTAATCAGGCCGGTGACAATGGGAACAGCAACAACACAACAATCTGTCTCCAAATATACAGCTCCCTGGATGGAAGATTGCTTTTAAAAACTTTTCTCCTGTGCCCATGAACTATTTACCTCTGAACCTAGGAAGCAGATAATGGTGCTTTTTGAACCAAGTAAAGTTGATAGTAATAGACCTCTTAGGTCAAAGGAGGGTTTCCTTTGTTTTCAAGTCAAAATCCACTTGGCTCAGACCCAAACAGCTGTCTTGAATTTCTGGAATTGGTTCTTGAGCAAGGTTTTAAAGCTACATCCAGCATTGTTTAATTGATGAAGATCATGTTTTGGAGCAGAACAGGGAAGACATACCAAACAATGAAAATTATGGAGGCCAGCTGCTATCCTTAATAAACTGAGTGGATCAACCTTTCCATGGGTCTTTCTTTTTAAACCAGAAAAATCTTACCTAGTATCCCATAATTTCAGGGCTCTTTCTCAAAAGTAGAAAGCTTGTGCTATGTTCAATTCCACAAAATAGGAATAGTCCATATTTTTTTATTATTTATTTATTTTGCCTGAGTTCGGTTCTGCTTTGTAATTATAAGAACTTCTGCTGCTTCTCTGAAACTATTTCACAGTCAACTAGATGATATTAGATATACTAAGGTGTCTCACTCAAAGCCCTTCTTTAGCATATGCCTCTTTGAATTGTAGTGGCTGCTAATGCAAACAACTACCAACAATCACAGTGTTTACCTGAAGAAATAAGGGACTATCTAATTTTGAATAAGAATCTAGGAAGCAAAGGCTGGGTTCTGGAAGGAGAAAGCAAAGCAATATGTAATAAGCATCACCCATAAATTGACCATCTCAGTTTCACTCACCACAACGTCTAAAGTAGGTAACTCTCAGATAGAAAACTATTGATTTATTCACATTTCATCTAGCAAAGATAGATGGTGTATATTCTTTGTAATGAAACTATATTGTGCCTTATCCAGCTCCTACCACCAGTTTCCTGGTATTAAGTGGAAAGAACAACAACAACAAAAACAACCCCACAATCTTGAACCTAAGACACCCCATTTATTAGCACTGCAAAGAAAAACTACTATTCCTCCCTTTGCTATCAGGAAAATGAGGAAATCTCTGAGAAGGTCTTATCTCCTCTAAGAAAATGAAACCATGTTTCCCATTAGTCCAGCTGTCTGGTAAGTACAGAGTTTTAGAAGCTCAGTATTTCCAGACAGCGGGCTGCTGCTCTCACATACAACTTCCCTGGTCAGACATGTCACACAAGAGTTAAGTGATTCAGGCAAGGCTGAGAGCATATAACCAAGTGGGAGTTGTAACTAAGGGACAACCAGGCTCCCTTCCTGTGCAGTCACACTGCTGTCTGGGCTGCAATGATTTCATTCACCAAAACATAGTCATGGACAAAGAACGGGCTCTGCAAAAACAGCCCCTTATCTGCTCCCTGCCTGCCTCTCATCCAAGTAATGTGTGATTAGTTTACTGTCACAAACACCCCTCTGGAGCCAAAGCAGCTGCAGGACCAGGCTATGCTCTGATACAGCTCATGCCTTTACAGCAGCATAGCAGCAGTAGCAATGGTCTAGCCCAGCCCAGGAGTTTCACTGTTTGTAGAGTTGGCAGAAAGAAAAAGGCAGTTTGATTATAAGGTAATAAGTAGACCTGGCTGGGCTGGTGATTAAACAAAAAGTAAACCCTGATTTGTAAAGATAACTGCTGTATGAGATAAAGATTAAGTATAGGGAACAAATGATTCACTCTGATATTGAAAATCATCATATTTAAGATCTCATCCTCTATCAACTTTGGTTGAAACTTGCCAACAGGTAGAAAGACAGATGTACACATCACAGACAGCTGAGTCTGTGTGTGAAGTCATGCTTCCCAGGCTAACAACTTCAGCCTGCTTTGCCTTCATCCTACTAGCATTTATTCCTGCCACTAGCAGGGACTGTGAAAATGCCTTTCATGTTGTTGGCTGCAGCACATGCCACCCACATCACAGCCTCCTGCTATACCACTGAAGAGTCCCACCACCCAGACAGAAGCTGTAGCAGCTTTTTCAATTCAATTTTTTCACAGTATTTTAAATTTCAAGTTCTTATTTTTCAGTCTCAGAGCCAGTGACGTCACAGCATGCCCTTATCTTCTACTTCTTTGTGAGCAAGCAAACATGCCCCAAAAGCTCCAAAAATGAATATATACACACCACCACCACAAACAATAAAGCACATTTAAAACAGACCCCAGACTTGCTACATATACACATTTTCAGGAGCTTCAGGTCAGCATGTTTCTCCTAGGAAGGAGATCTTTGCTCTGCTGCAAAACAGCGCTGTTAACTAGCATAAGACAACCCCCTAAAACTGCCTTAACATATAGTGATGGGGCAACAGACAGACTTCCCTTTAAAGTGCTACAACCCTGATCTGGTAGGACCATCAGACTATTATGATACTGCCAAGGTATTTTTTTTCTAGTTTGTTTTTTTTTTTTAAGTTTTTTTTTGTTTGTTTGTTTTTTTACTAGACTTGCTCATATGTGAAAAATATCCTTGAAAAACCGAGACTAAAGCCTAATTTTGATTTATGTGATAGTTTTAACACACTAAAATGTGACCCATCATATAAAACATTATTCCTTATCAATTGTTTTAAAACAAATTATTTAGATGATGCAGCCTTCCAAACCATGTTTGTATATATAAAGGCAATTCATGAGACAGTCTGATGCAGTAAACAAACCATTAACCTACTTGAACAACAGGAAGTATGTGTTATGCTAAGGCTGTTTGAACTTCCATTAAGCAAAGACTCACTGCTGAACACAGCAAGTAAACTGAAAAGCAACGATGAAAGCAAGAACTGGAAACCATGACACAGAACCCCTGGTTGTAATGATAAGTAACAGAGCATAGGCACAGAGGCCCAGATCTATCTACCTGTCTTTGGCTACTTACACAAACTGGCTAAAGCAGGAAGATGGGTTCCCTCACCAGTTAAAACAGATGGAAAGCACTGCCAGAACTACCAACATCCCTTACTACATGTAATAGAAACATAAACCCTAACATTCAATGATGCTTCTGAACTGAAGAGCTTGTTTAAATACTCAGATTCACTACCAGGCAATCCAGCAACATTTGCTGCAACCTAGATCTCTCTCTACAATATAATTCCATTCCTTCTTTTCCAGCTTCCAGTAGGAAACAGTTTATTCCTCTCTTCTTTACAAGAACATTTTACATAATCATCAAGTGTTCCCTTTACAGTCTCTTTGCAGTAAATAAACCCAGTTCTTTCAGTCTTTCCACTCAGGCCACAGTGTCAGTGCCCCCAGCCATTCTCAATATTTGCTTTTGGCATCACTCCACTGTACTCACATATTTTTAAAAGTCGGCACCCAAATCTGGACACAAGCATCACCAATGCAGTAACAGCCTGCACTTATTTTATGACCTGCTTGTGCTTCAATGGTTACCACTCCTCACTGACCTTAAAGCACACCAGGCTGATTGGACTTTTTCACCTAGAGAGAAGCAAAGTTACCACCCCCTAAGCTCTACTCCCACAGAAAAGTCTTTTCATGATACAGTAAATGGCACCAAGAACAACAAGTGCTGTAAGTAGAAAGTTTTTGGAATCAGCAGGCAATACTCAACATACTATGCTAGATAATCCTTAAGGGCCTTCCCAAGCTAAGCGTATGACAAAAGGAGGCAATGACAGTGCCTTCTAATGGGATACAAACATTACAGAGCAATAGCAGTAAAGAAAAAGCAGCTCACCTCTTCCAGCCAGCAGCAGCTCAAGGGAAACACAGCCTGTATCCAAAAAGATACTGCTTCCTCAGCTGTTAAACCTTAAATGAGGATGAAGGGGGGTGGATCCTGGCTCCACCACTGCTGGTCACTTAGGTGCATCGCTCACACCTGAGCTCCCTGGGTTAGCTATGTTTTCTCACCTGTTGCTTAACCAATGGTTCAGGCCATGACCTGGCAGTTCCAATGCATTCAGGCACAGCTGAAGCCATGCATCTGGTCCTACCATGCACTACCTTCTGGGTGCTAATGAGAAAGCTATTTATGCTGCCCATCCCTCTCTGAACTAGCTAACTTGGTTTGGGTCTGTAGAGGGGTGCCTGTCTTACTTCTATCTCACTTGAACTGCTGACTTCCACTGCACTATAACCAACACTAGAAACTGAACTCAGATTGAGCAAGCAGTGTCACCTGTTTGTTAAATATAGTTTCATTGAATCACTGAGGTTGGAAAAGACCACCAAGATCATCCAGTCTACTTGTCTACCTTCCACCAGTATTTCCCCACTAAACCATGTCCCTTAATACAGAATCTAAACATTTACTGAATACTATGTGATAATGAATCTGTGATGTCAGAACCAGGTGAATGAGAGCTGCAGAGACCTGGAAAATAGGAAGGTACCCAGATGTTCACGTCAGAAGTCTTCCTGTGCCTTCCAGAAATGCCTCCCCTGGGTATGAGCCCCATCAACCGGAGAGCAGTTCCAGCTGATAGAGCCTGCAGAGACCCTTCAGTTCTGTAGGCAGTGCATGAAGAGCAGCAAATACACAAAGCAATTAGAAAGGCAAAGAGATTACAGGGAGCATGTGGCCTGAGAGATGTGTGCATAAACAAACTCCATGAATTATTATGAAATATTGATGTGCAAAAAAGAACCAAAAACTCATTTATGGATAGACATCAGAAAAAAGAGATAGATAAATCATAAGGAACAAGGTGTTTACTGAGTGAGAATACCTAAGCTAACTGTGAGTTTAGCAGCTTCAGATTCTGAGGCTGTGATCAGCAGCATGTGGTTACTCTGAAGAACAGGTAGAACACAGAGAACTCTGAGTACCAGTGCTGCTATGTAAAGTAGTAATATTATTCAGTGTATCGAAGGCCATTCAGATGAGGATTACAAAGTGGTTCACAGCTATTCAGCTTCACAAAAGCCCTGTGAGGAAAGAGACAATATTTATTAGATGCAATTATGGCATTGTCACAAACACCTTACACAATAATTGGCAGATGTAATTTTCTGCCGCTCAGATGTGAGAGAGTTATATGCATTAAGTATAATAGATAACAGAGAAAACTTAGCAAAAAAAGATAAATCTCTTATTGCCCAGAGGCATTGTATACAAACATCAGGTGCACCAAGAGTTTCCTGTGGGCATCTCTTCTGTCACTTGATCATAAATGAATGTAGCTTGAAGCCGCAGTGAGGAATCTGTAGATTATTGATTTAAGAAGAGGAAGAAACGGGAGGTCTAGTTAAGCTGAGTTTAAAATTAGACCCTTACAATGAAAATGGAGATAGAACTCAGGAATGACTCCAGAATGTTTAATCAGGCTGAACAAAACTAGACTGGTTAAGGAGGAAACTGCAGAACTCTGTTGCCAAAGAGAATGCAATCTCTAGAGAAATACATTTTATGCTACTCGGGATGTCTCCATGAAGAGGCGTTGTGTTGAGGAGGTTACTAACAATAACGCTGGATGTTGTTTCCTCCTCTTTCATAACATAAACTAATTTCAGCTTGAGGAGTTCGACAAGAAGACTTTGTAATTTTCAAGGTGGCTGTTCATTGATGGTTTCATCATGCCAGGGGCTATATACACTTCACCACCTGCCAAATTGGGATTATCTGACTGCCAGGCCAGGTCAGAACCTCTCTTCTGCCATCCCTTCAGTTTCAAAACCTTAAAATCACTTCACTGGGGCTGTGACTGGATGTAGGTACTGGTGAGGAAGAACAAGTCTGGGAGGGGCTCCAGACCCATCTCCACCATCAATGGAGAAGCCTTGAAGTCCCCAGCTATGACACCACTTTGTCAGGAAAGGTGGAAATGTGTAGGGATGGAAAGGAGCTGCCAGCACAGGGCTGACATCAGGGTCGTGCTCTGCTGCTCAGGATTTTATGGAGCCTATCACAGAGAGAAAATCAGATCCAGTCTCACAGCAGTCATATTCCAATGCCAACTCAACGCAGAATTTTGAACACTTGACTGTAATTTGGCTCAGAACAGACTTTGGGCCAAGTTATGATGAAAAGAGAAACACTGAGACTAAAGCCAGACCTAGGATTCCTTTAGCTCTATTTCTACTTATATCACTTCATCAAAACATTTAGTTATATAGCTTTAAATTTTGGCCAAATTTTCAGAAGATGTGCATATTTATCCACTTTCTCTCCAGGAAACAGAAATGCTGAGGACTTCAACTTACCATGCCAGGTATCTGCTGTTGGATGCAGACTGAAGAGATGCTTCCCAATGGGTAACACCCAACAGAAGATTTGCCATCATGAACAAGCCACTACCTGCAGAGCCTAGTTATCATAATATAAGTTGCTATTCCAAATAAACAAGCAACCTGGTGAACGGTGAAATAATTTTCACTGTATCAGCATGATTTTATGATAGAGAGAAGAAAAATATTCACTTGTGACAAACAGCATAATCCAAACCAACAGAATCAAGGCCACCTAGAAATGGTCAGCAGAGGTGTCTCAAGCCAATGAGAAGAGTGGCTAGGAGAGGCAGGAGCATTACTTTCATCATTGGCTCTGACCCTTTTCCCAGAGCAGAAGTCAACAATGTGTTTGCAGAAATATTCTGTCTATTTTAATGGCCACTTCAAAGGAGCATTTTGACAAACTGATTTGTCAGTGATGCTCTAACAGCTAATTTTTGACTCTCTTTGTATCCCTGTGAACTAAGACTTTATTAGGCTCTTATTAGTTGATTGAGGTGAAACTTCAAGATGTCTCATCCTTCAGCTTTGGGCCAACACCCGGAGAATGGAATTTTAGTGTCTTCTAGAAATCTGGTGGTTTACTTGGTCACTGGTACAGGCAGGGAGGATACAGACACACTGAGGTCTGCAACTGGTCACAGCTCTCATGAACATGACCAGTCCTGGTGCTCTACCAAAGAGTCCAACCTGTGCTTCAATGTCTAGAGCTTAGCTGAACAGACTTGGCAGTGTGGGGCTTTGATTTTTCACTTAATCCTTGAAGGAGCTAATGCCAGACCTCTTCACAAAAGTAAACACCACTCCAAGTTTACATGAGTCTGCATGGGCCAGACAGAGACAAAGTGCTTGCATTACAGCTGCGTTTTAATGACTATAAAATGATGCTGAACTATGCAAGTCCTTCCCCTCACTTCACATTCAGTTCATTATCACTTGTGTATCTTGTCTGGTTGGATATGAAGCTGGCAGCTGCCGTCTTAATTTTATGGCTCTTTAAACAAAGATAAGGGAAATAACAGCACAAGTCTTCTCCTGTGTGTGTTTGGTAGCAACACAATAAACTAATTTGGGGAAACTGGTGAGCAACAAGCTAAACATGGGAACTGAGAGAATGGCAGTGGTTCAAATGTCTTAATACACAGAACCTATACTTGACCCCCAGGGATGCTGCACACTAAAATCCAACCTGGAGAAGCCTGCATCCCATGAGTGCTCTGCACCCCTCAGAAATGTGAATGTTGGAAGCCTCATTTACACCTAACATCTGCCTTCTGCTCTCACACCTACTGGAGGACTCCAGCATTCTACAAAGCAGCCAGTGCCCTGCATCACTTGGGCACAGGGTACCGTACCTACATCTGAGGTAGGAACCAGCCAGCAGTTTATTCTGTGGCAAGTGGCCTGCAGGAGATTTCACTCTATGCTGTGAATTGACTACATCTAAGATTAATATTAATGATGTCTAAACTTACATAGAAGTTTCCAGAACTAGGTATCTAACACATTTATCAGTGGTCCAAAGCAATGGGTTAGGAATAAGACAGCACAGAATAAGATCAAAGTTGTTCCATAGGTTTCTATACATTTATTTTTCAGCTTTCGGGTTGCCTGGTGTAACATAACATCAACCTCACATAGCTCTGCACGTCGGCCCCCTCACATCGATGCATCCTACTGTTTTCTTTCTCTTTCAGCTAATCCTGTGATTACCTGCACCAAATAAAAGCAGTTGGAGTCCCCACGCTTTTTGGAGGGGTGCATCCCTCATTGCTTTAAAACAGTTTTGATCTATGCAAGGAGAAGTAAAGATAGCATCCACTTGAGCATGTGGCAGGGTGAGTCAATATGTTCTTAAGGGCTTGCTGAGAGGATGCACAGAACTACAAATGGATGCTAACAGGGAGCAATTACTGTTTGAAAAATAAAATCTGCAACTCAGCATCCCCCAAAAGCTTCAAAATGCACCCTTAATGCCACTAAAAGGGAATAACCCTTTCTCAAATGTTACAACACAGTATCAGCTATTCAGAGCTCTTTCCCAGGGCACTGCCTTAAGTTAGCATGAACTGCAATTGACTTTTTCTTTTTTTCTTTTTTTTTGCTTAAAAAAATATTCCAGAGTATATTTTCTCCCAGTGGGAGCTCTAATCCATTTCCCTACAGGATCTAAAGCCTTGGTCCTACATCTAGAGATATTCAGTCAGCAACACGGGGCCGTCCAACTTGAAAGTTGCTCTGAGCCACGGCTGTGCTGCTATATTCAGTCTTCTGCTATCTGGAACACATGCAAATTTTCCAAACATCTGAAAATGCTGGTTCCACCTCACACATCTTTTTGCATGCCCCAGCCACTAGCCTGCATGCTGTAGTCCTCCATGACTAGAAAAAGAAGGAAAAGTTTTCTTAGTGCACACATTTCACCAACTGTGCACTGAAACCATTGTCATGCCTTTCTGTTCCACCTCACATCCACACCTCAACAGGTGCTGGTAAGGATTCGCTTCATGTTCCATTGTCAATGTGAGATGGTATTTCCTAAAGCTTTCATTCTACAGGTGGGTAAGCTCTGATATGTGGAAGTAAATTATCTCCTGAGAATCACAGCCCATTGTGTATTACTTGGAGGTAATTAGTGACTCGGCACTCTTGTAAGTGCTCGGCAAGGCTGGGTTACTGCAGTGGGCTCTCTCCATATCTGCATGTGTTCAGACTAGTTTAGATCTCTTCTCAGTGCTGTACACACTAACCAACCTGGGCACACCAAGACTCAACAGGATCCCCCAAGGCATCCCAATATGCTCTCAGTAACCCAATTCACCCTGCCACACGCGTACCTCATGTCCCCATGGTGTCACACCAATGGAATGGGGCTGGAAAGTACGTCTTCTAGTATTAAATCCACTTGGATTACATTTTCATGGCATTGTTCAACTAAAAGCAATTCTATACTGTGCTTGGAGCACTGTCACATGCAATCAAGAGATAATGCCAATGGAATTGCATGTTGTCACAGGAAAACAGTCTCCTGCTGCCACAGAAATGCCAAATTAAAGCTGAGGCATTTATGGAAAATAAACGTCAAGTCAAAGCCAAGATGTTTATTTTAAAAACAAGAGACATGGATCTCATGGCAATGTTCCATCGTGTCTCTGTTCCTCCAATAACAAATGTCCAATGTGAATGCAGCCAAATGACAGCTTCTTCCTGGGACGGAGCAGCGCGGGCGAAGCCTGATTGCTTCATGTGACGGCCTGCGGAGCTGTGTCTCATTTGCTTGTCTTCAACTCAGGTTTTAGGGAAGCTGTCTGGATAACCAATACAAAACAGTTTCTCTGATGTATGTTAAGTTTACAAAGGGATTTAGGAGGATAGAGAGAAGAAAACATGACAGCGAATGCATTCTTCCTTTGCCTTTACATGGTTCTCCAGAGAAGGAGGAAGGACAGTAACGTGTAACTCACTGAGATCGATGGGAGTCCTTCCAGGCATTTCCGTGGGCTTTGCTTAATGCCTTAAAAGAACAAACAGCTGATATTTAAGCTGATATTATGTTATTAATGACAGTGCAGTAATTCAATTGCAGTGAGGGTGTGACCGGACCAACACAAGGAAGATGCTGTCTGATCCAAAACTGAGATTTTTGAGCTTTATCAAATCTAACCATAAGGGCCTAAGTGGTAAGAGTGGTAAAACTCGAGGTAACCTAATGAGGCTGACATCCTTTCAGTCACTTTTATCATTTTTGCCCTTTCATCATATTACCACTCACTAAATCTCCCTGTATTCACCCATTCCTCTCCTTCCCTAACAATTTTCTCTTCCTCCAGCTACATTATGTCTTCAACAAGCTGAAGTGGTCTCTTCACTCCGCTCCTTTGCCAGCCCCATCATCCTTCACTAAGCTCTCCCCAGACCTCTGCCAGCTCCTCTCTCACCCACCAGCCACCCAGGCCGTACTGTTTGCAACATCAAACCGAGCTGTCCTAATTACTACCAATGCTTTGAGTGGTTTTTTAAAATGACTTCCAAGGGAAAAATAAATTAGGTGTTCATTAAAAACCGTGATCTGGACAGCAAGTACAAACAATTCATTTCAGTTTTTTGAAGTCCCTCTCCTGCGCTGACATCCTTAAGTAATATGCAAACAAAGGTCTGTGTTAAAATCGTACTGAGGAGCAGTGTGAAATTCAAAAAAGCAAGGAAAATTTGACTTCAAGGAGATTTGCAAAAGTAATGCTCTGAAAGGGGTTAAGCCTACAGTCAGTATTTGGCTGCAGGCTGGCAGTAAGGGCCAGAGGGATGTTCTGTACAGAAATCATAAATTTGCTTATTTTTCCCTTTGGAGATGCATTGCTTCCCAAAGACTTTCTGGCTCCAGCTCTGATCTGGCGTTCCACATTGACACTTGTTGAACCAACAGAGATACTGGGAAGCAAGGCGAGATTAGGCTGCTTCTGCTTCGTGGCATCCTCGCTGGCAATTTCCTTTACTCCTGCAGACCTGAAGCTAATCTGCCTGTAGGGCGGGACAGGGTCTGCAGGTGGCTGTCTGACAGGACAGTGCGATGGCAGAGCCGGCATTGTTGGGTGGTGGCTTGTTAACTATGTAAGGATAGTACAGCAATAAGGGATCCGAGCGGATGACAGATGATGCTCCAGGATTAGCACTTCAAACAGCTGCATGGTACCCTCACACTGCTCCCCACTGCCTGTGTGAGCTTGGGAAGTGCAAGACCTTGGAAGTTTATAATCTGTCTGATTTTGTACTAAAACAGAGTATTTGCATTCACAAAACCCATCCAAGCTTCTCAGCTCTCAGAAACACCGCAGAGCTCATCATTGCTTTAGAAATCCCAGCTAGACGGAGGGAAAAATAAATAAATTACGTGTTCCATCCTAAATCTCTACTGCCTTAAACTGATTTCAGATGGCTTTTTGTACATCGGTGTTACAGCTACCGGCGGTGGGCGAACATCCCCAGCCGCTCCAGCGCAAGGTCTCCCGTTGTTCTGCGTAACGCCGTGCGCTGCCCACCGCAGCGGGCTGCACTCCGGGACACGGCACGGCGAGCCACGAAGCGCCACGCGCGGGGCACAACCGCTACGCGCCACCCGAGCGGCGCGGGCAGCGGGCGCGAAACCACGCCCCTCGGCGCCGATTGGCTGCGGGGCGGGGCGGGGCGGGGCGGGCCGGCGGCGCGGCGCGGGGCCATGCGGATCCCGGGCGGCGGCGGCAGCGGCGGCAGCGGCGGCGGCGCCGCCTTCCTGCCTGCCCGCGGCGCGGCGCGGCCGGAGCGCCCCGCAGCCATGGGCGATGGGTGGCTGCCGCCCGACTGCGGCCCCCACAACCGCTCCGGAGGCGGCGGGGCGACGGCGGCGCCGACCGGGAGCCGTCAGGTGTCCGCCGAGCTGCTGTCGCAGCAGTGGGAGGCGGGCATGAGCCTGCTGATGGCCCTGGTGGTGCTGCTCATCGTGGCCGGCAACGTGCTGGTGATCGCGGCCATCGGGCGCACGCAGCGGCTGCAGACGCTCACCAACCTCTTCATCACCTCGCTGGCCTGTGCCGACCTGGTGATGGGGCTGCTGGTGGTGCCCTTCGGGGCCACGCTGGTGGTGCGGGGCACCTGGCTGTGGGGCTCCTTCCTCTGCGAGTGCTGGACATCGATAGATGTGCTCTGCGTGACGGCCAGCATCGAGACCTTGTGCGTCATCGCCATCGACCGCTACCTGGCCATCACCTCGCCTTTCCGCTACCAGAGCCTGATGACCAGGGCTCGGGCCAAGGGCATCATCTGCACCGTCTGGGCCATCTCCGCCCTGGTCTCTTTCCTACCCATCATGATGCACTGGTGGCGGGACGAGGACCCTCAGGCACTCAAGTGCTACCAGGACCCAGGCTGCTGCGACTTCGTCACCAACCGGGCTTATGCCATCGCCTCATCCATTATCTCCTTCTACATCCCCCTCCTCATCATGATCTTTGTGTACCTGCGCGTGTACCGGGAGGCCAAGGAGCAGATCAGGAAGATCGACCGCTGCGAAGGCCGGTTCTATGGCAGCCAGGAGCAGCCGCAGCCACCCCCTCTCCCTCACCACCAACCCATCCTCGGCAACGGCCGCGCCAGCAAGAGGAAGACGTCTCGTGTTATGGCCATGAGGGAGCACAAAGCTCTGAAGACATTGGGTATCATCATGGGGGTGTTCACCCTCTGCTGGCTCCCTTTCTTCTTGGTGAACATTGTCAATGTCTTCAACAGAGACCTGGTGCCAGACTGGCTCTTCGTTTTCTTCAATTGGTTGGGCTACGCCAACTCTGCTTTCAATCCCATCATCTACTGCCGCAGCCCAGACTTCCGTAAGGCCTTCAAGAGGCTGCTCTGCTTCCCCCGTAAAGCCGACAGGCGGCTGCATGCCGGCGGCCAACCCGCCCCGCTGCCTGGGGGCTTCATCAGCACCCTGGGCTCCCCTGAGCACAGCCCAGGGGGAACGTGGTCCGACTGCAACGGGGGCACGCGGGGCGGCAGTGAGTCAAGCCTGGAGGAGAGACATAGCAAAACATCCCGCTCGGAGTCCAAGGTATAGGGGGGTGGGTTTGTGGGGCCGGCCACGGCTGGGGAAACGCAGGCAGTGGATGAGCGGGGAGAGAGCCCGTGTTTACTGATGAATAAAAAAACAGGTGACTTGTATCTGACATACCTCATCTGAACCAAAAGCAAACAGGAAGCCCACTGAGCAGAGAACAGAGCAAATAAACAGCCTGTCCCAAAGCTAACCAGGTTATATTTGGGTCGGAGGGAGGCTTAGCTGCGGCTGGGCTAGAGAAAAGCTTTCACAAGTCCACGAGTTTTCCCCGGACAGTGCCGGTAGCTGCTGGAGCGGTGGGAGCAGCCCTGTGATGCTGTGATTCCATGAGGCTGGGCAGTGGCTGGGGCTGCATCCCGAGGGCAGCAGCAGCTCGAGCTGTGACCCCGAGGGCTCCGGCAGCGGTCCTGCACACACACGGCAACACAGCCGATCCCAGCCGTGAGGCTGGAGCTGCAGGTGCTCTGCGCCTCAGCAGCCTCGAGAGCGGTCCAAAACCCGTGGTCGCTGTGTGTGCTCCCCTCTACTGCCGAGCAGAAGTGATGACAAAGTTAAGAAGCAGGAACACAGATCTGTTTTGAAAGGGAAAAAAAACAAACAAACCCCGAACAACCCGAACTCTTCTGCTTGTTTTTTTTTTTCCCCTCTGCATCAGCAACCAGTGAATTGTTGTGCTTATCTCTTTGGCCAGACAATAGCGGTCAGGCTGGGAAACTTCTACCTCAAACTGTGCATATTGTACAGGGGAATAAATGGGCCGTGTTTATATTAAACAGCGCATTTGCCTACCATTAGGAGTATTTTAAGGGAAAGGGGAGGAGGGGGAGAGGGGAGAGTTAATGAGCCTTCTGCAGCTTGTTTGTTGTAATTACGGATGGACAGGGGGAAAAAAAAAACCCACCCTGGCAACAACAAGATTTTACTGCACATTTTTGGGAAACGGCAACAAAGCTGGGGTTTTTTTTGCACAGTATTAAGGATTGCAAAGTTATTTGAAGATGCTACTTGCACATGTCCACACACGCAAATTAAAGATGAAATGGAGGTTTCGACAACACCGAGCCTGCAAGTGATTTCTGGTTTTGTCTGATCTGTTGTGGTTTTACTGAGAGAGTGACTTTTTATATTATTTTATGAAGGTACTGTAAATAGATCCGTGTTATAAATTAAAATATCAGAAGGGACTTCTATTATTTTTATTTCCAAGTGCCCGCGTGAATCTGCTGTTATTTTAGCACTTGTGTGTCGTTTCCATTCTCCTCTGTGTGTGTGTTTTATAACCTATTTATACTCTGGTGCAATTTACTACTGTGTAAGTAATTAGTCGATGTGCAATAAATGCCATTGCAGCACAAGCAAGCGTGTCTCTATAGGTTTCAAAACAATACCTGCCTATAATGGGAAGAGCAGCGTTTGTTTTTCCCCAGAGATGGCTCAGATTACCAACACAACTTATCTAATGGCTTTCCCTGACACGGGATTGTAAAACTGTGTTTGAAACCCAACTGGCTTGCGTTCCTGTTGCACCAAAGTCTGCCGACTTCCCTTAAAACCAGTGGCTGACGACAAGGTGTTTCCAGCCTGATAATGAGGACGCTCGCTTTCCGTAACTGTGCAGTTTGTGGTTGTACTCGTGGTTTGTTAGGGGTGGGGAGTTGGGGGACTGCAATGCTGTGGGCTCTGTAAGCGAGAGGGGTGTGCGTCTGGGTCCTTGGTGCAGACTGAGAGCAGCGTGGCTGCTCACAGTGCTTTTGTGAAGGGACGCTGCATCAGTGTTTCATTACTGCAATGAATGCAGAATGCACTACTGCAGACAGAGCAACAGAAAGGCAGTGTAGAACACCTCGCGTCAGTGCAGAATGCCGTTTTTTAGCTTTATTAGACTCTGAAGCAGAGTTAAGTTAGAAATCAGCTTCTAGGAAGAGTGCTTCCCAAGGTGAGATCTGTAGGACAGCAGCCAACAGTTTGTTTTGGAAATCATTTGTTCCTTTTTTTTCTTTTGAAGTCAAAGAGTTTGTCTTCAGCAATTCCTAGGGATGTATTTTAAAGAGTAAAAACAATAGGAGAAGTTGTATATTTAATGCAAGAGCAAAATAACAGCACTGGGGAGAAATAATCCTTTTGAGCTGATTTAGCTGGAGTCTGACTGTAAGCTGCAGTTAGTGGTTTCTCCCTTGATAACAGTGGAAAGGGGTCTTTAAAACACTGCAGTGGCAGGTCAGGTGCTGGGTGAGATCTGCTCTGCTACCACAGGTTGGTTTTTTACCCTGCAGACCTGGTTCAGTCTGTGATTCCAGCAAAGTCAGCAGGGTGCTGCAGGTGCAGGGGACAGTGGCATAGAAAAGTGGTGGCTGCGTGCACAGGAGATGGGGCAAGATGGGATGGGATGGGATGGCAGCACCAACCCTTCCTCCCCATTGCTGGGTTTGACAGGGCAGGATCTGGCCCCAGCACACATGTCCTCAGACTTCAGCTGGCAATGAGTGTTTTGGGTCACTGGGGTCTCTAGGTGGGAAATTTAGGGCCAGAACATACTCAGCTCATCCTGCTGAATAGCTGCATTGGGTCATCTCTTGAGAGAGCATAACAGCAGTAAGAAGGATGAAGACAAGGTGAGTGTTGCCCACTGACCACAGTTAGGCCAACTGTGTGAGCACAGCGGTCAGGAGGTTTTCCCAGTGAGGTCTGACCAGTCAAAGACCTGCTGGGAAAGCCTGGAGCCTTCACATTGGACTGGTAATAGCCAGTGAGGAGGACTCAACTGGCAGCAGATGGGTTGTGGGTCTGTCTTGTGGGGGCACCAGGGTGGTTGCATGGTGACCCTGTAGGCACAGAGGGACACATGGCTGGCATGTGTGTAAGCATGGGAAGCTGCTGTTGAGCTCATAGCACAGATTGTGCTTGGGACAGGCTGTGCTTCATGGCTGGAGAAGGAGCAAAACCCACAAAGACTAACAGGATTGCTGAAATGATCTGGAGAAAATGAGTCAAACACTGACAGTGTGTTGGGTTTTTTGAAGAAAGCCAGACATGGATTAACAACTGGAGCTGCGTGTTGGAAAGTATAGGTGGCAGCACACGGCTGCACGTGTATGTGTGCAGAAAAGTCACCACCAGGAGCACAGGCCTGCAGGGAATGGAGAAAGGCAAAACAAATCCCTTCTGGGAAGGCGGTGGGTGTCTATCAAGACCCAAATCATTTGATGTGAGTGCCTGAGATGTGTGTGTGTCAGGGCTGGATCAAAGGCACCAGTGGCTTTCTGGCAGTGTTTGCACAGCAGGATGGAGCAGCAGGCTGCAGCCCTCCAGGTGCCTGGGTGGGAATATGAGGTAGGAAGCCTGGCTTTGCTTCTTGCTGTGCGCAGGGATTGAGGAAGAGTGGAGATGGATGTTTCCAAAGTCTGAATGTACTGAAGTGCCTTTTGAAAACTCACTGCACTTCAAAACTGTGACTCCAGCCATCAACTGACTGTAGATTCACACCAAGCAATAACTGATGAACCAATGAAACTGTGCCCAAAAAATATGACTTAAAATTATGGTCTGAGCAGCACCCACAGTACACACAGGGTTTGACAGCATCAGCCATTGGCTGGTGATGCAGCACGCTCTGCTGCTTCTGCGAGCAGCTGCTTTCCCTTCTGAGCAGGCATGTGTTTTCAAGTAAAGGGACAACTTTTCAGCAGCTCGTTATTTTTTTCTTTGCTAAACCCTATCTGAAGTTGACTTTTATTAATAACTTTTAAGTGGCTATTTTGCAAACCTTCCTTGTGGTGCACGCTTTCCTCATTTATTCTGATTTCCTGTCTACTGGAGTGCGCTTAACTTCCTTTATGTAATATATCAATTGCAGGGTTGGAAACTGTGCAGCTATGAACTACAGGAGCAGGCTTTCTTGAGGCCAAATGCGGTCAGGCATCATTGCCACCGGCAGCAGAATTTGACCTGATAATCTAATCTTCTTGGAGAGACCATCTCCATGAGAGTATTGTTACCAGCAGTAAGTGACCTCTGTTAATGAAGCTGGAGCAATTAGTCCCATTCAGAGCTGTCAAGAAAATGTTAACCGCTAACCAACAGTTAACGCTGCTGGATAGCTTGAATAATAAGTGTTTTGTTTGTCGGTGTGTGTTAGGTGATGTGTTGGGAAATAATTATCCTTTGACTAGCAGCCAGCTTTGTGCTAATCAGAAAGGAGAAGTCATGTTCTGTTTGAAGGATTATACCTAAAAATAGTTCTGCTACAGCCCCATCAACGAGTGAAGTGAAGCAAATTCACCGAGGCGCACACACCTTCCTAATATTTCACCCTGAGTCCTCAAAACCTTTTGTTCAGCTGGAACTTTCTGTTTGATCGTGTCAGGAGCACTAATGTGATCTCCTGGGATCGCTCTCAGCACGCTCTCCCTGAGGAGCATTCCCCTATGCACCACTGACTCGCTTTCACAGCCTGCCAAATTCCTCAACGCCCAGGGAGGAAGCGAGGAGTCCTCCTCTTTGGGTAAACAACCATGCGTAATGTAAGATCAACGCTATTTGTAATCATCGGCTCACGGAAGGAATCAATATGCTTTTTGTTTGCCTGCCTGCTTGGGAGGAACGGCTGCAGTGGGTAGTTTGCCCTCACCAGGGGCTGTCAGACAGGGCTGGGAAAAGCCACAAGATGGGAAAAGGATGATAGAGGTGGTGATGGCAAGAAAACCTGTTTGCAAATGGCAAAACTGGGGGCTATGGAACCATGCTGGAGGTGTTTCCTTCCTCTAGGAAAGCCTCACAACTTCTTAAAGGGGGGCATCGAGCCGACACACACAGCAGAAACGTGATCGAAGAGGTGCCACCTGCTGCCTGGCAGCTGAAATGTGCCCCAGGCACTCCTAAACGTTTTTGACACTTCTTGGGCAGCAGCTGTAAATCAGGCCAAGTCTGAGCAGCCCCCAACAGAACAGACATGCCATGCTGATCCTGGGGAGACTGCATCTCCCCCAGCAGCTGTCCTTCTGCCAAAGCCACCACTGCACACCGAGCTTTGTGACCCAGAGTCCTCCCTGGCCCGGCCTCACACCACATCTGTGGTACCAACAAGGGACAGAAAACGAAAGAGTTTGGGATCATTACATAAACTGGCCTCAGCTTGCAGCGAGCTTGAATTCCCTCCCCATCCCACCGCCATCTTGCCTTGCTGGCAGCTGGCTGCATGCTCCTTCTTGTTGTTGGCTGCTCGCTTTGCCCTGGCACCTAGCAGGGCTCTGCCCAGACAGGAGCTGTGCCCTGTCCTGATGGGCATTGTGCTCAGTGCTGTTAGTGCCAGCTGCAGACACACCGAACAAACAGAAAATACCCTGACCTCAAGGCCAGTAACCTGAAAGGGAAAGCAGAAGTGCACCGAGGATTCTGCCACTGCTGCAGGTAGCGGTGTGTGGTGGGCATGGTGGTGTGCCTTTCCTCTCTGATCCTGTGTAATGCACCGAATCCTGTTACCCTTAATGAGATTAAATGGGGATTTTCTCTTGGTTTGATGCTCCAGCTATCAGCCACTCTTCTACACCTCCAGGCAATGATGCACCTCTCCTTGCCCCATGTCTCTGGAAGCCATGCTATTCAGACTTCTCACCAAAATGGTTTTGATAATTGGTCCTAAACTTGTTGGCACAGGGCTCTGAAAGGCCTTAAGGGAATACAGCAAAGAGGCACTAAGGGGATCAGTATCTCAGCAGCTGCTGGTTGGATAAATACTGAAGCCAGAAGCAATCCATTTTTAAGGGCAAGGTGAATGCTGCGTACGCTTTAAAGGGCTGGCAGTTGTGTTTCCTTCAGGTGGGATTTCAGAATACCCTCAGGTTTCAATGAGAAATTTCCAGGACAACAGAGCAGCTCATGACAAACAATTTTCAATGTGCTGAAAACTTTTAAAGTACTTTGTGGTCAAAATTTCTGGAGTGCTTTTCAAGAGCGAGGGGTTCAGGGAAGCCCCCGACATACTTTCTTAGCAGGGAGTGGAGCAACATTCTGGCTGAAAGTTCCTAAGTGCTCCTCCAATGCCATCCTGCTCTGTGCTGGTCTTTTCCATGCAGCCTGAGGGCTTGAGACTGCTGTTCTCTCCAGGTTCCCCTCATTGCTGCATTCAGTGGGGTGCTCTGCCCATGGTGGAAGTGGGACCTTGGATGTTCCTTCCTTGCCCTGCTCCAGGAAGGCGAGCATGGTGACACATGTGCCAACCTACGCCCCTGCTCAGGATTACCAAACCGACCATTGTGCTGGGGAGGGAGGGGTGCTTCCTCTTGGACAGGAGCAGGTAAATTGGGAGACGTCCATAAAGCCACCATTGTTTAGTGTCCCGGTTGCTGTCTGAGCCCAGCTTTCAAGGAGGGATGTGATGTTTGTCTGCTCTTCCCCTAACTACTCGCTTGGGAGCCTTCAAATAAAGCCTCAATTAGCTCGCTTACGCCACTGAAAGCAGCATGGGATGAGCTGCCTGGCAGGCAGTGCCCTCACAGCTGGGTAGCAGGGAGACCTCATCACAGCCCAGGCTAAAGCATCATGTGTAACCCAACTGGGACAGCCAGAAACCTTGACACAGGGCATTGATCAGCCTGTATGGTGGCTGTTGAACAAGCCAGGCAGCCCACCTGGCTCCAGGGAGGTGGCTGCAGCACATAGAGCTAAGATGGCCACACCAAGGGTCCACTTGCAGCCACTCCTCACTCTTTTCCATGGTCACCACAAAGAGGTGATTGAAAGCAGCACTCTCTAGCTTACAGGAGGTAGGATAATGAAGTGCATTAAAGAGTTCTCAGCACCAACAGACCAATAGGACTGCATAAAATATTCAGGCTTTTTGGAACTTTAACGTAATACTCAGAGTAAGACAGCTGCAGATGCAATAATTGCCAGTAACAACAGGTATTGAAACAGCACTTCATATCATCCCGAGAGCATCCACACGAGAGCTTTTCTTTCTTTTTTGCTGATGGCTGATTGCCAGTGAGCTGGGATCTGGCTGAGCACATCTGCAGTTTTCAGTGCCACTCCAGCCCTATGGCATATCCCTGCCAGCAGAGCCTATGAAGCCATGTGAGCATCAGGCTCATGGGAGGAGAATAGGCCTTCCAGGAAAGGCTTATTTCAGCTGGTCTGCATGGGTTGCAAGAACATGGGCAGCGGCACGAGGGAAATGGGAAGGTGCAGAGTGACAAGGCTGAGATCATCTGTTTTGGTTGCAGCCCAGATTTCAATCTATTGAATGAGATCACAAGCTTTGTGTCTGGTGATGCTGCAGAAGCTGAGATCCATACAAGCACCCTTAGAACTGCTATTTTGCCTTCTCAGGGTATAGTTACATCCCAGGGAAGATCAAGGGACTGACTTGTCAGCCCTTGGCGGAGCCTTGGACTGAGGGCTTTGGATGAGCAGCTCAGGTAGCTGGTGGCAGCACTAATTGGGAACTAAGCTGTCTTCAGCTTCAAGGGGGTGGCATGGCACCAAGCCACAGCCAGTGGATAAATAATTCTCCAGGAGGAGCAGCTCTGTTTGCACAGGGTTCTGACACCGATGGGCACTGTTAGTGACTTAGAGCAATTCACACCATGTGTGTCTTCTGGTGGAAGAAACGTCACTGCTTTTATTCCTGCGCACTCCACTCATGCAGGAGCAAGGAATGCAATGAAAAAAAAAAAAAAAGGCTGGAATAATGTCATGGATGGATTGTTTTCATTAATATATCTCATTATATAATGCTTTCATCACTCTAGAACATCTCAGGTGCCTTTTAGAAACATCTGTATATCACCATAATAAAGAAAGTAACTTCACAGAGCACGCTGGGCATTGATGAGATACTTTTGAATTGCACTGGATGTGCTTATGCTTTTGTATGGTATGGATTTCTTTTCCTTTATGTTACGAGACACTTTATAAATTAAACAGTTGAGGTTGTCAAATGCATGCCATTAACAGCAGGAGCAGATAATGCAGGGTCTGTACTGCGCCTGTCTCCAGATAAAGTCCCTGGAAGGAGAACAATGGCGCACTGAATTCCTTCTGACCTCCACTCTTTAGTGCTGCATCTCAGAAGAGAAAAATTATCATCATTGGCATGGCTCAACCTCTCTTTGAAATGTAGTTATTTTCTACTCATACATTCCAAGTATTTTTTGTATGATATCAGTGAGAAACATGAAACCCCCTTTGAGGAGCAAAAGATTTCCTGCAGCACTACTGTTAAAGAAAATGGATGGATCAAGTAGTAAAGTTCAATGACTTACTTAGCATTAAATAAGAAAGAGAATAATGAATAGGATTTTGTGTGCGTGTTTTTCCTCTGCAGGGAGCAGTCAAGGTAATGGGTTTGTATTGCCTTCTGCTGCTATTCACCCATTTAGGTGAGTTTAAAACACTGTTGCCTTTTAATTTTGCTCTCATTTCCCTACAAACCTGGTACAACTTTTAGTACACAGAGCCTTGCACACAGATGGGTTTGTCACCATTCCAGCCGGTGAGGAAAACACCCCTACATCCCATGAGGGCTCGTGGCCTGCTGCATGGACATCTGTATTTTACACTAGGTAGCTGTAAGTAGGCAATTCGTCGCTTAGGGTGGACAGTTATTTCCTACTATTATAAGTTCAGTCTTTAGCGTCCTTCAGGAGAGACGTTATTTCCTACTGGGTTCACCAATAAGTGTCTGGGTTTCCAATCCCCCACCTTTATTTATGGGCCTTGCCAAGCATGCCGTTTTGATTTTATTGGGGAAGGAAGGGAGGGGGGTGTAGGAGGAAACTATCACAAAGCTATATAACATAAACAACTTTCTAATGTAAACTCCAAGCACTGCTTAGCAAGGAAGAAGTTAACACTTGGGGGAGGATGGGGGAACTCATTAGGACAAAGATATAAATAGCAACCCAGGAAGCTTGGGGAGGGACACAGGGAAGCAATGAGCACTGAACCCAGAGGGTGAGGGTCTCCCTGAAAGCCCTCTGCTGCACTACCCTTGGGGCTGGGATCTGGTCCTTCTTGCAGCATCGCAAGACTAGGGATGCTCCAACAGGATCCCCACATAACTGACTGGTTGGTTAATGGTTAACCCAAAATGCATTTAGGTCACCCAAAGACTTCCTATGGAGACATAAGTCTCGCTGCCCCTGCCTACCCCTGCCTACCCCAAACCTTCCTGAGTCCCACTTGGGAGTTGCTCCGTGTCTGCTCCAATGTTTGGAGCAGGATTTCCATTTTCCCACCAGCCTTCAAGACTCAGGCCTTTTGGATTGTTTTTCATCTGAATGGGAAATGCATAATGAGAAACTTTTTAAACAACTTATAGTACAAGGAAATCTGCTGGGGTAGAACATATTTCATTTCCAAGGAAATGATGCACTCTCCAAAAGCGCTCCTCTCAAGCACTGCAATTTAAAGTTGCAGGATACCTACTGGTCCCTTCAGAGCTTCCTGCAGCCCTGGACCACAGTGACAAAGTGCAGAGTGCCCAAGCACACGCTGCCCTGACCCACAGTTACTTGCACGGGTGGGTCCAAGCATCCTGATGCTGGTGAAGGAAAGCCTTTGAACCATGAAGTGCCAGAGGAAATATCTTGTGCTATTTCCAGCCCTGCATTTTTACATACAAAGAGTTTCAGGTCAGATGCATTTCTGAGGCTTATCTGTGTGAATATTTGACTGCTTGGATATCCAAGCAGAACAAAAGCCTTCAAACCTTCTGAGGTCCATCCATCATGAGCCTTATCTCCCCATGTCGCCACATGGCTCCCGGCCACTAAAAGCCTCCTGCTACCAGTGTTCTCCCACCGTCTCTTCTCTCTGAGTGGATTCACAACATTATTCATGTCTCCTGCTTGGCTTCCTGCCACTCCAGTGACAAGCTCTGTGTGCAGCCAGCCAGCATCCCATCCAGATGCATCCACGATGCTCCATTGCTGCCTATTGCTTCCTTCCCCAACATACATCCTGATGGAGCCAGCAGGTGGGATGCTTAAGATCTTCACACCCCAAAACATCCTGGTACCATTCAGTAGCTAAGCTCAGTGCCTGAGCCTCCAGGATGCACAATGAGGGCTGAGAGAGTACTTGGGGATGATGTTGGTGTTAGTGGCCCCATGGGTGTTCCTGGCCATGTAAGACAGCAGAGTAGATGGTGTTAGGCTGAACTTACACCCTGCATTATTCAGCCTGGTCAGAAGAACCTCACAGTTTGTCATATTGCACTCACAGAGCATTTCTTACTTTGAAGTTGAGCTGGCACAAGAATTCGTCTGCAGTCTGCATTCCTATCAAAGCCATGGCCAAGAACAACAGAGTGAAGAGACTGAAAAGAGCCACCCGTCCACAGCGTATCCCAGCAGGCTGGCTCAGGGCAGAGAGCAACATCTGAGCAGGTTGTAGCTTCAAAGCTGGTATTCAGCAGCAGGGATCAGAAGTCTCTGCTGCTTGGCATCGTTTGGTGCTGGCCAGCTTCTACACAACCTTCGGTGTCAAGGTGGCCTCTTCTGATGGGCACTGCTTTCTCATGCCCCTCTTCACAACACAATCTGTCCTCTGGGCTGCTGTTGCTCTCCTCTCTATGGTTTTAATTTTTTTTCTCTGTTTTGTTGGCAAGGAAGGTAAAACTAATTCCCTCTCATATATGACAATGGCAAGAATATTGTTGACTCAATATTGACTCAATAGTATGAGGATAAATGTATTTTTATACTGTGGTGTATGTTAAGCTATTTATAAATATTGTATCACTTTTGGGTCATCTTCAGGGTTTAAAATAAAGTCCTAATTTAAACATAATTTTTTCAGTGTTGACAGATGTGATAAATACATTTTTGTTCCAGTAAAACCTAATTTCAACAATGTTTTGCAAAATTCATTGCAAGCTAAGGATTATTCCCTGATTTTTTTGTTTTGTTTTGTATTCATCTCCAGTGTTTAGTTTAATGCCACATTCCATCATAGAAAAACCATTTGTGACTGCAGTAATTTGTTCACCAAATCTCTGTTTAAGCAATGGGAGGAGGCTCATGAGAAGAACTGGAGAGAGGAGTTAGCTCATTCCATGGGGATTTGGGGGGCAGTTACAGCATTTTTCTGCACCACAGAAGACTAAAAGACAGTTGCCACCCTTCCTTGAAGGGGCCCAGGACACTTGGCCTTCTGCTAGCACAAATGGAACGCATGTGCTCAGTCACAGCCTGAGACATGGCAGTACTTCATTAATACTGCTTTAGGAAATTGTACATTTGTGCAATGGCTGAAGAAAGAAGACCTGTCCCTGGAGCCCCAGTGGCACACAGGACTTACACACTCAAAGCTCCCCACTTAAATCATTCTCCCCAGTATTAAGATGGTGGCCACTTCCTACACTCCAGAGCAGACTTCTTCTTCCAAAGGCTTCTTCTCAGGCTTTGCAACTAGTCACAGAACCAGCCCTCAGGGAACTGCAACAATACTCAGGAGGCAAATTTTTGGCTGTTGAGCTAACCTTGATATTCAATGTGATGCCAAAAGAAAGACAAAAAAGTGGGAAGAATGGGAGACATTCCCCATCCGAAAGGTGAGGTCAAACAAGTCTATGGGAGGGTTGCATTTCTGTTGCTGAGCTTTCCACCAAAGTCCTAAGTCTCTCCAAAATTTCTCTGGACCTTCTCTGCTTTCCTGTGTAAACAGCTCTGAGGAAATCTCTTTTTCTGGAAAGAAACACTTTTATTCTCCAGTAAAATATCATGCTCTTGCATCAGTTACTATTGATTGTGGATGTAATTGCAGCAAAACAGAGCCTCTACATGTTGTGAAGCGAGCGAGGCAGATCTTGTACTTATACAGCAAAAGTACAAGGAACAATGAGCAGGAAAAACAATTTGTTCTGAAGTACTTTGGTGCTGTTGTCTATCTTCTGAGCCCTGCATCATTCAACCCACACTGCCCACAAGAGACAGTGCTATTTGGAGAGCAGCCATGTATGCTGGAGATGTGCAAGTACTAACACTTGTGTCCGCATGGAATGCCCTCCATCTGCTCAGAGCCTCCAGGTGCCAAGCTGAAATTACCTGGGAAAGGGGCATGCAGAAAGGGAGAGATGTCATCTGGTGGGTTGCCAAGGAGGTTGCTCAGGATGCTTTCATGGAGACACCCAAAGGACAGCATCCTGTGTGACCTGCTATGATAATCTTTTCAATGGGAACATGTACTGGAGGGTAATCTTTCTTTTTCTTTGTTTCTTGGTTGTGGTTCACTTCAGCTATTGAGATGGAGCAAAGAGGATTATTAAAGCAGCAACTTGGGAGGTGAGGTTACTGGAGCTGTGTCCATAGTTCTGTAGGTGTTGGTTCTAAAGGAAGACACCAGCCTTGCTGAGCAGCCAGCCCCAACCAAGGCAGTGGCTGAAGTGCCTGCACCAGAAGATTTCAATGGCGAAATCCTTCCTGACATCCCCTGGGGATGGAGGCTGGATCAAAGATGCAATGCCCTGCTCACATGGAGAGATGCCTCCTACAGCCACTGCCCTTCCGATGTGGGAATAGGTAGGGCAGGTTTGTGGGAACCAGCTCTGTGAAAACACATTGTCTGTCCCTGGGTGCACGAGGCTCATGCCTAGAGCAGGCGGCAATATATCATTGGATTTGGTTTGGCTTTAAATCCCCAAGGTGCTGCACTCGTTGGCTCCCTGCCAGTCCTCTTCCACTGCCCTCAGTGACCAGCATGCACTTTGGTGACCCCTCAGTTCTTGCTTTGCCCTCTTGATTCTGCTGATATCCTTGGGTCCCCAGCCAGCCTTTTTTCCACCAGCGAAAGAGGAAGCATAAGGTTTGCAACACCAGCTTTTGTGCCGTCCCTGGGTACTCCTTTGCTCCAGGACCCATTTGACACCTAATTTCAGAAACAGCAAAACTACTGAGCTTGGCTTCCTACGTACTGCAAAATAAGCATATGTTGCAGAGCTGTAGGAATAGGAACAAACGACACACAGCTCAGCAAGGCTTGGAGCCGTGCTGATAAGACAATTTCCAAGAAAACGCCCAACCCTTAAATTCTACAAACTCTCTCTTCCCAGGTCAACAACCTTTTATGGGCTGAATCTTGCTGTCATCCTATATAAAAACACAGTCAAGGCTGAACTTTCTGCAAGTGATAGCAGAGGAAGGAGAACCTGTGTTCCAAAAAGGGCTTTGAAAACTTTTTAGCATAGAAAACCCAAACACATAAGGAAAGGCAGGTTTGGTAAGAGCTCCCCTGCTCTTCAGCCAGTTTTCTCCTTGCTGGGACGATGTAGCCAGGGCTTGGAGCCCCTCCAGGAACTCACCCCACACCTCCGCCTCTTTCCAACCCCAAACTCAGAGAGAGCCTGGACTTCTTGCAGAGGTTTTGCATAACATCCTGCAGTTCTGCTAGAGAAAATGTTGTGTGGTTCTAGTCAAGGCACCGAGAGGGGGCTGGTTAGACTCACTCAATTGCTTGGCTCCCTTGTTTCATAGGGATTTTTTAAACATATCACATGCAGGTGTAGGAGTTGACACAACACAGCATGCAGCACTTATGAGTCCAGCCAGCGTGAGTGTAAACAATTTTAGTCCCTTTTTAAAACTCTTAGGAGATGTTTCATAAACATCAAACGTGTTCAGTTGCTAAGCTGTGAGCTGTTGGCCTGCTAATCACACTGCAATTGGACAATCCTGATATTCACTGGAGCCTGAAGACTGAGGGACTTAGCATCTGCTCCAGGTGGGTTAACTCAGGGATCTTGCAGGGCTGAAGCCAAGTGCTGCAGCTTGCCCAGGGGAGGCTGGTCATGCTTTAGGTGTAATTTCCCAATCCAGGACTTGGTGGTGGACCCAGCACTCCTGAGCTGCCTTGAGCCTTGCAGGTCTTGCTAGCTCTGAACATCAGACCTCGGCTGCCCCATGAGCCAGGTCCCAGGGAGGTCACTGGAAGGACTCCAGTGGCCTGAAATAGGAGTTGACTCATGCCCCAAGAGCTCAAAATAAAGTGTGTCTGAATATTAAAAAATATTATGGAAACTGTATCATTCATGCACAAAAGCCACGCTACAAACTTTATCATATAAAATACATAATATTATAAATGGAAAGGAAAATTGCATAAGGCCTGGTGTGTGTTAACATTGTTGGCCTGTGAAAACCTCCCTTCCCATAAACACAGCTGTGACCGGGAGTCCAGCACATGTAGGCATCTGAGGCTGGAAAACTGAGCCCCTGTCTGCATGCCCCCAAAGTGCCCATTTTTCTGTTGCAGCTGTTCCTTCCCAAGGCTCATCCCTTGTCTTGTCAGGAACAATCCTGAGCAAATGATTTCAACAGAGCTGTAACCATATCCTATGCTGTATGGCCTTTTCAAACACTGCAGCAGTGCCTGGTGCTTCAAGGATGAGGCTTGGAACATCAGCCTGCAGGCAGTAGTGCTTTACTTGGCCTTTGTGTGAGCTTTGAGGTCAAATCCTGCCTCGCAGATGCTGGCTAGGATTTGGCTGTGGTGCTCAGCAGTGCAGCAGAAACTGGCTGGGGCAATAATGAAACATGGGTCTGGCACCTTGCAGCACCGCTTGGCAGGCTGAACCCAAAGCCCTTTCCATTTCTCCCTCTGTTTTGCCTCCCTGACTCCAGCCCAGGACACTGTGTGGCACTGCGCATCCACCAGCAAAACGAAAACTGGGTGCAAACATGTTCCAGCTTCCAGCAAAGCAGAAACAAATGAAAAAGCCGCTATTGCCATCAGATTATTTCATCCTTCTCCCAAAACGTTCAGTTCATTGGTCTGAGGGCTCAGGCTTGTTGATGATGCTGTGCAGGCTTTGCACAAACATGGAACACGGTAGTTGTATCTAATGACAGGAGGCCCTCCTGCACCAGTGTTATGGCTTAGGATGTGGCTCAGCTAACTGGGCTATACTGGTTCCTGCTGGAGAGAGTTCTCCCAACCGGCACCACGAGACACCCATCTGCAATGAATGAACTCCTTCTATTTTGGAAATTTAGCAAATAAGTAACTCTTCAAAATAAACTGGTGTTTTTTGGTGGGAGAAACAAGAGTGAACCATCAGCCTGGGTGATTTTGTGTATGGGGCAGAGCTCCATCTCGCCTGCCTCTCCTCCTGTGACAGGCTTGGATTGAATGCAGGGGTCTGACTGCGGAGAGTAATAGGGTGCGAACGCTCACTTTCATTTTTCACTCTACTTTTTTGGAAGGTGGAACATTTTACAGTTGACAGCACCATGCTAAACCCATATGAGGCAAGCAACTATTTTTAACCAGACAGAGACTATCTGGGAGTCTATTGCTGAATCATTTTAAACAAGGAAGAAATCATGGGATCCAAAAGTGGAGTGGGTAGGAGGGGGTAGGAAAGCTATCATGCGCTTGTTCCAGCAACTGCTGAGCTACTTCAAGAACATGATGACGACAATCTTGAAGATGCAGTGCCTGCGGGGTCATCTCCAGTAGCGGCTGCCTTTTATGAAAAGCCTGTGCTTCCAGAGAGAGATGGGTGTTCAAGTTATTGCAGCATCAGCTCACTAAACCCTTTTGCAGCCAGGTACACCTTCAGATCTGGGGAAAGATGGGATTTGTGTAGTAAATCCTAGGCAAGGTTTGGGTTATACCAGGATACAGCAGCAGCCAGAACCCTGAGGATATCTGGCAGCCTGGGATTTTTCACCAGGCTCTGCTTTGATCTCACCCAAAGACAACTAACAGCACCTTCAATTTGTTAATTATGGGGCTTTGCAAGGGGACATTCCTGTTGCTATTCACCTTCCTTGAACAACAGAAGACAGGAGAACTCCTGCAGGGTTTGGTGCTCCTGCACAGAGCTGACCCCTTCTTTTTGCTGGAGGAAAGGCACTCTCCAGCATGCTCACAGGCAGGCCACACATGGCTTGTTTTGTCCCCTGTTCGGTTGCCCTGAGCGATGGGACCTGACACGTGTGTTTTTCCAGAACACAACCGCTTCAGATCAAACGAATACTGTGATTTCCATCTGCTTCCTCCTCAACACAAACGATGAAGACTTCCTGCAGGTAACAGCCAAACTTGCTCAAAGCTAGGACATTAAAATCAATCTTTTGTTCTTGAGCACCTTCTGTAGCCTGATTACTGTAAGTACCAGTTCTCCCTTCTGACCTACGGATCTGCAGTCCCAAAGCAGAAGAAAGGGGCAAACCAAGGCAGGCAGGGATGAAGTGGCTCCTCTGTGGGTCTGGAGGCTCATGCGGAGAGGCTCTTACCTCTGCGCCTCCCATTGCTTGTAGGATGATGATACTTTAGAGGCCCCAGATCATGGCCCAAAGCCTGGGGTCACCACACACCAACCCCAGCCCTGCATCCCCGCCTTGTGGTCTCCCAGGCATCTCTGAAGTGGCAGCTGAGGTCTGTGGTTACACCACCAGACAAACTGCCTTCCCCATTTGAGGGGGTGCATAAGAAGAGAAGATTAATAGTTGAGCTCTAGTCACTCTGTCCCATAGGTTCTCCTTGTGCTAAGAGGAACTGAGACTTTGATGGGAACATCTTGCATCATGCATGCTTTTCCCTTGTCCCGCTTATCAGGGCTTACATCCTGTTGCTTATACTAAGGCCAAAGTTACACATGAAGCTGTGAAGCATGAATAATTGTCATGACAATAATAAATACTGCTCATCAGTAGACACCCCTGAAGCACAACCTGTTAACAAAGGATGTTGGGTGAATAGAATGCCTTTTACTCAACATCAAGACATTGTTGTTCCCTGCTTTTTAACAAAGTATAACATTGAGACTGAGCCAGGATGTTCCTATCTTTGTGCAGTTCTACATTTGCATTTAGTCACATCTAGCTCTATTACCTGAGTGCACTGCAAGCATAAAGCGGTGCTGGCATGTCGAAACAGGCGCAGCCTTTGGAAAGCAGGGAGCAGACATCTGGAGAACATAAAATCACATCTCACTCCCGAATGCACTGCAACCGCAGGTACTTACCTTACAAGTGTGACCTCCCCTGGTCAGAGATCTCGAAGTCTGCACAAAGCGTATTCCTTCTTTTCTTAGAAGGAAAAAGTGCAGTTAACTGCATCCTTACAGAGTGTCTTGGTTGCTCAAGATGCAGTCTGCTGCATCCTTGCCTTACTCTGATCACCTGGTGTGTCAGCTCTAGTAGGAGCTTCAGGTGTGGTGGATTTCAATCTAACTAGTAAAAAATTCACAAACCTGAGCATGCAGCCCTCATGCTTATGTCTGTATCGCCATTAGGAGAAAGGCTGGCTGATGTTTTCAGCAGGGTCCAAGTCCCTCACCCATTCAGGGGGAGCGCTGCTGTGACTTGGGTCTGCTCCTGTGTCTGCAGCTCTGCAGGTTCCCCCTTTGCCTGTGGGTTGTAAAGTCTACATCCCTGTTACATTAACTGATGCTGTCGGTGTTTTCCTTCTTGTTTGTTCAGCATATAATTGCAACTCTACTAACAGCAGACGGGCTATGTCATTGTATCATTATAACCATGTTTTTCTTGGCTGCAGTTTTGGTTTTTCTTGGCACTGCAAATAGGGCATCTTTGCAGATGTGCACACTTGCTAGCTGCACACTCCATTTCCCTTTTCGTGCACCTTGCACTTGCCTCCAAATATCCAAACTTTGCAAAGCACTTATTTTGCAATTCTTCCCTTGCTTGTGCACAAAGGCTAATGCAACTTCTGTTCCCCTGTAATTTTCACACGTCATTACTTATCTTGGATTAAAGTTGTCCTTAATTACATACATCTTTAAACTTTCCTTTTTGATAGCAGTTCTGAGCTGATCCCGGCAAGGATCAGGAACAATTCGTGCTGGTTCTGCACAGGCACACGCAGCCCTCCCAGCCCCCAAGTGCCGCTGATCTAACCTTCACACAGGACAACAGATGGATACGGGCAGGAAAACAGGAGCACCAGGAAACGATGATGCAGCACTACCCAGCATGATAGGTGTACGTGCTTGGCATGCAAACCATCTTCAGACCTTTGTCAGTGGCAGTGCAAATGGATTTCACAACTGAAAAGGGCAAATAGGTACATTTGAGGCAATCTCTCTGTTGCTTTTTTCTTTGTTGCATCTGCAGTGTCATGATTTGCTTTTCCTGCCCTGGATGTGCACCTTCCCAACAGGCAGTTTGGGGTTGTGTTGTTCCCTCAGCAATTCAGTAAAGTCCAGTCCCTGCTTGTGGCAGTGGTGCCTCCAGCTTCCCACAGCACTACTGTGGGCTCTTGCTGGATTCACATCCAAATCCTCCAGCCTTCCATCCCCAATGCAATTGCAGCACAACCCAGCCTTTCTTGTAAGAGCCGATGTATAGTTTGTCAGTATGGAGTTGTCCATTTTCTTCTATTACCAATTATATTTCTTAACAGTGCCTTTTGTAAAGCTAAAACATAACCAAAACATGCACACACTCCAGTACTTTTTCCTGCTTTAAACTCATCACAAACAGTGTGCCACACTGCCAAAAGCAAGTCAGGCCCTTCTGTTTCTTTTTCGTACATATCCACCTAGTCGTGGATGTTTGGGATGCCCGGGGTTCAGTGGCTCAGATGGTGCTGCTGACTGCATGCCAGGCGTGGGCAGGCAAAGCCCCTGCCGTTGTGCTGGGTCTGCCTTTGTGAAAAATAGGCCAAGAGATAGGGAAAAACAGAGTTTTCTCCAGTGAACCTCATACCAGTCCCTTGCTCTGCCCTGTGCTTTGCTGTTAAGCCTTTCTCTGCTTATCCAAGATGAGCAGCTTCCCCTCACCCAGTACAGATGCAAAGCCCGGTTTGGGGGCAGCTTGCACAATTTCTGGTCAGTGCTCCTGCACATCTGACCAGCCAGTTTTGCAGAAACCACAAGTAATGGGGCCTAATCCAGGCTTGTTGCCCCCCAAAACATTTTAAAGGCACAAAGATAAGCTGAAGCAAGGAATTTTGTTGGGAAGTATGAGGCACCAAGTCTTTGTTGAGGCCTAGCTTCCACATGTCACAGCCGGGCCTAACTCCTCTCACAGGCAGGCCCCACAGACAGAGGCCCTGCCCCATCACCACAGTGCAAGATGGGATTTTGCACTTCCCAAGGAGACCTACAAGGCTGGATCTGTGTGGCCTGGGCCTGATTTTGCTCTTCTGAAGCCCGGTAGATCTGGAAGCCTGTGGCTCAGGTGACTCAGAGCTGGTGGAAGCACCTCACTTCCTCACCCACCAGCCCCAGCCTTGCCTGCCAGAAACTTCTCCCGGTGCTTGGTGCTCAGCTCACTGCTTCCCTGTGGGAGGGTTGTTTTGTGAGTTTTTTTCCATTGTTTACTCTGGGACACAATTAAACAAAACTCCCTCCTTTTTTTTTGTTAAATTGTCCTCTGGAGAAACTGTGCTGGCATGCATGCCTCAGCCATTGGGGGTGATTCTATTGTTTTAGCTACTGTCAAAGTCAAGGAAAAATTAATCACACTTTCCTTCAGTGCAGTGGAAGTGAGCTTGCTTGCCAACGTGCCGCAGTACAGCTCAGTTGCCCAAAGCTTTTCTTTAGTGAGATACGCACTGCAATGGGTTTTGGCATTACAAGGTGACCACTGCCAGCACAGTATTGGCTCTGTCACCAACCTGAGTAAGGTCAAATCAGTTTGAAGTAGTTGTATAGTCTTTCACTGTCAACAAGTAGCCTTGGAAGGCTGCAAGGAAAGTCCAGAAGAAGGAAGTTGTTTGACGTAATTCAAGTAACAAAACAAAAAGTAAACTGGCAGCCTCATGCTACAGGATTATTGCCAAATTCATGATCTCATTTCCAAGGGCTTCACCTGCCCCAGAAGCAAAAACTTTGCCAGGCTCTGGTGCAGAGGTGTACCTGCTTTTCTGAAGTGCCAATGCAGTTAGCCATTCATGGCCAGCAGCTTGCCTCAATGCATTTTTGGTGTCAGGATTGCAAGGTCTGAGCTGCATGACTTCAGGATGACCACAGGGGCTTCAGAGCATCCCCATGAACATGGACATCCAGACCAATTGCTGCTCACTTCACCAGCTTGGTTTATGAAGCTCAGGCTTCCTTCTGCCTGTTCTTGATGAAGCCCACCTGCTTAGCTCCAGCTGAGTCTGTTTGAGCATCCAGTAATGCCTGAATAAAGCCAAGGGAAACATGGGGCTTCAGGGTGGGTGTTACCTCGAGCCATACAATGGATCTGCTGCCAGCTGTCCTGCCTTGATGAGCTCCTATCTCTGCAGGATGAGGACCAGGACTGTGTGAGTGACCCAATAGGCTGCATAGCACAGGGTTGTTCAGTTCTCAATTTGACACTAAACACTGAGCAGTGACCTGCAGCAGGTAGGAGACGTTTCAGCAGGTAGAGAACTGCAGGTAGTATCCTCATTGCTTTCTGCATGAGCCCTGGGCCCATCCTGTCTCTGTCCCAAAGCAGTGGAGTCCAGTCCTCTTGTAAGCATTTTCCAGAGTCCATCTAATCAATATTTCTCTTATAACCTAATGACTACAGTGAAACCAGACTAGCCAATTAGTTCAAGTCACTTACAACACTGGTAGGCTACAACTCAGAGCACAAAGTCAGTGCTTTCACTTCTGACTTGCTGAAGTTTCCAGGGGATTTGCAGACCCACAAAACAGGTTTGGGCTGGCCAGTACTAGGCTTGCTCTTCTCCACCCATAACTCGGCCATATGCTGCTTCCGCTCACAAGTGTTGATGTGAGAGATTCTCACTGCCTTCCTCTCCCGTGTGCCAGGCACTGACTGGAGTTAAAGCAACTTCAGACTTAGTAATTTCCTTGGAGAGTATTTTTAACCAGCTGCTTTTACAGTACAGCTTCACAAACACTGCTGCCGCAGTGTAGGCTGCTCCTTCCAGCAGCGAGGCAA
The DNA here is from genome assembly GCF_039878825.1 of Excalfactoria chinensis. NCBI lineage: Eukaryota > Metazoa > Chordata > Aves > Galliformes > Phasianidae > Excalfactoria > Excalfactoria chinensis. Next base: position 30,537,900 of record NC_092830.1, read on the forward strand.
GAACCATCAGCAGCCAGGCATGAAGCCACTCTGAAATCAGATGCAGCTACCTCTTAGACATCACAGCTTGAAAAACATTGCCCTAAATTCACACCTTGCTTCAAGCCATCTCCATCTTCAAAGGCAGCACCTGTTCCTGAACACCTGCTGTTAAGACAGCCCAGGGCAGTGCTGAAGGAAGTACCAGCGAACCCCAAAGGGAAAGGCTGTGCTCACCTATCTTGTGTCAAAACACCAGCATTTTGTTAGAGCTCACACACTTCTCAGGGCTTTCATGTGCTGCTTTTCCTTATTCCACACCCAGTGGATTATTTTTTAAGTAGAAACTTCCTAGGTAGCCCACAGGCATTCAGATCAGCATTAGTTCAGCCTGTCAGACAAAGCAGTGCTTCACTTGAGGCATTACAACAGCCCTGAGGTCAGTGGGTAGCTGCGTTCAGTGTGCAGCCCTGCAACACCTGAAGGCCAGAGTTTTCCTGACCACAGAGCATCCACCAAGAGCAGAACAGCCATAAACACACCCAATTTACACACAGCAGTTGAGAACTTGTTCATCAGTGCTCACTCTAATAGAAGTTACTTTACGCATGCAAAAATCTTGCAAAATCTGGCACAGATCCACTGTGGTTTAATGCAAAATAGCCTAAAAACATCCACAACAAAACCCCAACCATGTCTTTATTAAGAAAAAACTTAAAATAGGGCAGAGAGAAAAAAAGAGAAGTGCTGATTTCCTCTTTCACAGTTGGCTAGAGAAGCAGATTGCCAGCATGGGGTTATGTATTTATTACTCAGTAGCCCCAGTATCAAACTGTCATCCTTGAGGGCTCAGTACTTAAGGTGGCTGCGCCATGGGAACCCTTCTGCAAATACAGTTGTGCTGGTCTGAAATAGAACGAGAAGATTGTTTGCCAAATGGCTACTTACAAATACCACCAAGCCCAAAACTTGTATAGGAGGAGGTTTTGCTTCAGGCTGATGCTTCCAAATAGCACTGCTAAGTATTTGGGAGCACAAATCAATCCTGACTTTTGGTCCCATCTGTCAGCTAGAGTTGTTCCCAATGAAAAAGGCTGGAAAATGAGACAGAAAACCACAAAATAATTCCAGCAAAGGGCAATACAAATAAGAGCAACCAGAAATTATAAGGGAATCCTCAGTTTGCTCCTGAGAAGCCAGCAGTAATTTGTCATTAAATCTCAACTGAAAATACCACTTCCTTCACTTAATGTTCCATATGAGGTATTAGAATAAACTCTGTAAACTATCCTCTGCTTGGTCTTCTTTTTTCTCAGTCTCCATGCAACCAGTTTGCAAAGGCAGGACAGGCTATAGGCTATACAAAACTGATTCCTGAACTTGTATTTTAATATAAGCATGGCTACAATGAACAGCCCCCAGTCTCAAAGTATATATATATTTTTTTAAACAGTAATATGATGAATATGGTGACTAAACTGCAGATGATGTTCCATCTGCGTAACTGAATGAATAAAGCAGCAGCAAACGTGATACCTCAGATGTAGAGCTGTTACAAAGGGAACTGTCCCTCGATGCTAAGACTATGGCATTGTCAAATTTGCATTATACAAGAAAAAAAGTGGACTCCAGCAATAAGACCAGTTACTGGAACTGATAACTCACAGCAGTATAGCTACAGCACGCCCATCACCTGCCTTCAGCATGGAGAAGTCCCAGTTCAGTTTCCCAGAGACGAAATATGATGCGTGAGAGGTGTGCAGCTCTACTTCTGGCTTCACTGTTAGACAGGCTGAGATATACAGAGGCGCTGCCATCTCTTCTTCAGGCAGTGCAATAGAGAAGACCATCAGGTACCTGCACAAGATGGAGCTGGGCAGCAACTCATAAGCAACGGCACAAACCACAGACCCAAAGTCAACCTTCACTCGTTTGTATGTTTATTATTTCAAAGTACAATATATACAGAATGTATAGTGATATTTTCAAAAACTTTATACAGAAACAAGTATCTACAAAATTTAATCAATAGACACTCTGTATACTCAGACAACATACATGTATATATAGGAAGATTTAACATAGTTTCAAGTTAGAACATGAAAATGGGAAAGAAACGCCATCCATCTTAGAGAAAAGCTTTAAATGCCACCCAACTCCCTCCTCTACAGCTCAGCTGTCTGCCCCCTGAAAGGTTCCAGGTGGCTGCAGAGACGCGGTAACTCTAGGATTTCTAGTGCCACCTACCGTTAGCATTTCCCATCACAGTTGTTTATACTCGAGGATCCAAATCCACTGGACTTCCTATAGAACGTGCCATGCTCTGAATCGCTCCCTGGATTACTGCAGGTTCCCTGCAGCACACGGGCTCATCTTTACACTCAATTCAGTGGAAGCCAGAAGTCTGCTATTGTTTAATTTTTAGCTGAGGTCTAAAACCTTGTAATGAAAACTATTTCAAAAGTGTAGATTGCAGTTTTAGTAGCTGGAGATAGCACAGGTGTTGCCAGCAAGTGAAGATGATGAGAGTTTACTTCAGGAAGAAATGAAGACTGAAATGATTTCTACAGCACAAAATGGTGTTCTCCAGTACATCGGATATAGCTTTAGACAACAGCATGGGATTTTACAGAGCATAGAAAAGCATCAGCAGCCTTCCTGTAGGGCCTCTAAGAACATCTGGATGTGTGATGTTTCAATTAAAGGAGCACCCTGAGTATTTAGGAAACAGCTGTTTCAGCCGGTAGGATACAATGAGCTACCAGCTTGGAACCTTCAGATGAAGCCTGTGGCTATCACACATCTAACGGACACTGAATTTCAGTGACAGATATGTAAGCTAATTGCTCCAGGCTGTCTTCAAAATTAGCTTACTGACTCATCAGCACAATTAATTTAATATGAGGACAGTTTTCTATCTCTGACTCATGATATAAATAATATCCACAAAAGTGCACGTGAAATGTATTGAAACAAGCCTTGCACCTGTTGCTGCTCACCTGTGTGAACCATTCCACAGAAACAGAGCTTTTCAGAAATGTTCTTGTGATGTACATTGAGCAATATTAACAAAATAAAAGGCATCTGGCCTGGCAACATCTATATGGATAATATACTACCCGCTCTAAGGAATGAGCAACATCATTAAGCAACTTTGCTGGCCAACTCCATCATGTATTTATCATATTCTGGGCTTACTGTATATAGAATCATTTGCCAATGTGTGAACTACAATGAAATTTCCATCTCTAACAGGTATGTTTAAAATAAAGCTACTAGAAAATGACTTTGGTCCATGTGAATACTGCACGCAACACAGTAAGTGGACTGAAACTTAGGCTGCTTTGTGTCTCCTCAACCAAGGGAAAAGAGTCTGGAAAGATACTAGCGCTACAGAAAGCAAGCAGCATTTAAGAGGACAACTAGCCAGGTTTCTTAAATAAGTTAAAAGGAGAAACAACCATGCCAAAAAGAAATAAAAATCTCCACAATGTCATTGCACTTGTTCCATCTGCACCACGCCTTTCCTTCATTCACATTTTACATCTGAAGAACATACATTAAATGATTACAGTATTAACATGGTATCTAAAACACTGGAGTCATTCAGCTGAACACCTGAAGATATCCAGAGATCTGGTACATTAGAGCACAACAATGCAAACACACAAGAGCTAAGCTATGTCTTGACACGCAGATTGTTCTTTCAAGATCCTTTCCTTCAGCAGAAGGTCTAGTTCAGCCCAGACCAACTGCCTGTTTGCTCAGGATTAGGTGTCAGCATCCCAGAAGTTGGTGACAAGTCTGTTCCAGCAGAGACAGGAATTTTCCGCTCCCCATCACTTAAGCGACAGTAAAGCAGAGATAGTCCCATGACTGTGCTGGTAAAAATTCCCTAATATTTTGTACAACCATTGCAATCAGGAGTTTAAAAAAATATATATGTATACATAAAAACCCACCCAGATTAAAGGGTCCACAGTTTCTCCAAAGCTCATGAGAATCTAAATCATTGGTTTCCACTCCCTCATTTCTAAACATAATCCATTGACAGTGAAGGGACCAGATATCCAAAGACCCCGAAGCTCTCTGGACCACTAAATAGGTCTTGAACCTGCAAGCACTTTCAGAAATGACCATCTTTGAAGTAAACAGGAAGTCTCACTGTCCCGTACCATCTACCCACACTAAACAAATTAGGCTCAATTTGGTTCATTACAACACTCAAGTGATTCAGTGGCACGTGACAAGCTTTCATAAACTCCCCTTCCTGTATGCTGCAGGACTCAAGCCCTTGTTTTGTATATGATGTAAACTATACATGGAGTAAGACAGATTCCCCCCCCCTCCAAAGTGCCCTAATTCAAATAGCTAGAGCATGTGGATGCTGTAGCACACAAATGCACACAACCTTTTTTCCATAATACAAAGTTCAAGTAATTAAGAAAAAAAAACAAAATATGTATTTATAGTGTGAACTGGTCAATACATTTTGGTCAAAAGGCAATAAATGCACCAATAATGCATCTACTGCTGGAATAGACACTTCAGATACTGTAAATTACTAATCCTGGAATTAAAATGTGAACATTATGTTGTGAAACCAGAACCTTGCCACCTTGATCCTCTTCTACTGTCACCATCTCAGACACAAGGAATTAAACCATTCTCAGTTCACGCCACAATGACCACCTAATTCATCACAACAGTAAAATTAAGGAGTCACATAATTTCTACGCCATTTTTCTAGTCCAGTCAACAGACTGAAATCCCACAAGGTGTACGTTCCACTTCTTACCATCACTTTCACTGGCTGCTCTATCCACATCTAATGAGAAAACTCAGTAAGCTTCTATTTAAAAAGCTTTTTTTCTTCATCTGAGAACAGATGCAATCACAATGTAACAGTGGGCAGCTGAAGTCTTTTAAATGCTGTTAAATACACAGAATGCTGGAGAACTTTTAACAATTATCTGAGATTAGATCTATATGTCTAAAGATCGGGGGGGTTACAGGATTTGTTGAATTGATGCTTATGTTATACATACTCAACAACTGTATCAGAAAGTCTCTTAAACCCTTAATTTTACTGTTGTTTCAACTCTTTTCAATAACGAAATTGATTAGCTGGATGTTAATCCAATACAGAAACTAAACAATAGCATCACTCAAAACAAAGTTTTGTGACAAAGCATTTTTCCATGCATTTGTCAAAAATGCTTAATCAACCTAAACATTAGAATTAGTATGCAAGAAAAGAAATAATGTCTGAAAGCCCTTAAAGCTCAGTAACATTGGATATGTTCAACAGCATTTAAAACATAATTGGTTTATTTTTTCAAGCTCCATCATTAAGAGACTGATTAATTACACAGCGCAGAAATGAAAGTCTCTCACTGCAACTCACTCTCAAAACACAGTATGCACTGCAAAGCATCTGTATGTCATTTCAAATAGAAGTTTTAGATCAATGTAGTGTGTAGTAAAATTCAGCAACGCTTCAGGCTGGTATTGAGTAGACAGGACTACACAGATGCCAAACCCCGCAGATCTCTCAAAGTAAGGACAGCCGGCATTGACTGAAGGCTGTGGACACAAAATACTGTGTGCGCTGGCAGGCAATTAAATTTCAGGAAAAAAGTTAAAAATAGTGGTCTGTAGCACCTGCCTTTGCTGTATCCTCATGCCAGTTATTCCACAGAAGTTTTAGTTATGTCTGCTTGATTTTCTGTTCCAGTTCATGCTTGTGTTTAATAAGCCGCTCTATTTCTGTTCCTAAGGTTTGAAGGTTTTCCTTTGGGGGGAAAAAAAAAGGATTGGTTAAGTCAGGGAGAAAACAAGTAAAATCAGCACAATATACACCAGTAAGTGAAAATAATTATGTCAGCAGATTGATACTTGCAAGTACCCAGAACAAATGCAAATGATTACAGAGGCAGAGAAAACCAAGCTCGTTTCAATAGAAGATGTAAACCTCTGAGCAAGTCTTAGCAACTTGTGGTTACTAAGATTCTACAGGCTGCCTCTAGAAAGTACAGTGCTCAAGAATGATAATTGATAAAAGACATCTCCAGCTTCTACAGAACACTTCAGTTTACCTGGCAGGCTATGCAACTCTTCCCAGCCTCCCACCTCTTCACAGCAGAAGTGCTGCCCCAGCAGCTCAGTATGGTGCTCAGTGACTGGCACGTGGCCTGGCAGGTGGAGCCCATGCCACAAGCTCCACAAAGCTGAGGAAAACACGCAAAAGCCTTCCTCCGCAGAAAGCACATGCAGCCAACTACTGAGAACCAGCCCACCAATGCAGTGTATTTAAGGGGCTGCAGGGAGGTAGCAGTCCAAGTTACAGCACTCTTTGATTAACCCAATGCTGTGAGTGTCACTATTCACACCAATCTGACTTCTAAAAAGCCTCCTCCTTCAATACATGCATCTCTTCAAAGAGATTATTTCAGAGTCACAAGAATTCACAAAACAAAAGAAACAGATACTCACTTTTAATGTAATATTTTTCAGTAACGTATCTTCTAACACAGCTTGCAGCTTTCTGTTTATCTCCAAGGAAAGTTCTAAGGTGAGACCACTATCTGCAGGATGAGATGTATACAGAGATGCCATAATCCCTCCCCTCCTACTCAAGTGTACTTTGTTGAAGTCAGAGGCCTCTGAGGACAGTGCGCCAGCTTCCTCCCGCAAAATGTAACTCTGAATAATTCTGGGCAAAAAGTAAAAAAAGACATCATAGCATTAGAAGGTAGAAAAAAGGCAGACACTGAACTAACTTCCGAATCCTGACACGCAATCATTTTCAAGCAGTGCTGTATTACTGAAAAGGCAGTAAAGTCAACTCCTGCAACACCTATGACAGCAGAAAATCTTATCACCTGTGGTATACAGGTGACACAAGGCAACAAAGGAAAGTCATGTCTCTACAGTGACAAGTTAAACATACTTAGAAGTACTTTGAGAAAATAATATTGCTACTGCAACCAAAGAAAGAAAAAGACTAAAAGATGCCCCTATCCACTTTTCTTTGCTGAAAGATAGAAAGACCTGTTAGAAAATGCCACTTATCCCAAAAGATCAAGTACTGTGCAATCTGAAGTTGTCACATGAAACATGACAAGTCTTCAATTTTAAGATGATTTCATTATCCCACATAAACCATCTCCCTCAGCACACAGGAAAGATATATTACATTAGTGTAGCAACACATGCTGATATTCAAATCAAGTAAGCCATGAGAGCTAGAGGGAGGACAGTAGGACTATGACCTGTACACCTAGATACTAAACTGCTCAGAGATCTCATGAGTGAAAGTGTTGCTTAAACCAACTTTTCTAGCAACAACTTTATTCTCTGCCTGACTCAAGTTTCTGGAGAAGGATTTGCAGCACTGCTGTCAGTTCCCAGTTGCTACTGAGAGCTATGTGACATTAATCCATAAGAGCACAAAGTACAAGACAAGCGGGGAGAAATCTTTTGTTTTTTTCATTTTTCAGCCGGCACCCATAGTTGGACTCATTTATTGTTGAACAGTCATTGAAGCATCACTGCTCATTCAAGTCATAACTTCCCAAATCATTTCAACAAAAATTGTCAATACCAGAAACTACACTAAGAACTTTTAAAGAAAAAAAGTGTCTCACATATACAACAGTTTATGCATACTAAATACTGAAAACTTTATGAACCAAACTCAGAACATACTTTGTTTTTTTCCTGATTTCCTCCACTAGGTGTTTAATGTGATCCTCCATAAACTCCATCTTTTCATTTTTTCGAGCATGTGCTTTCTGTAGCCTTAGAATTCTTTCGACCAAGACAGACTTGTCCACCTCTGGGAAGCTATCCACAGCCACTGAAGATCCAGTATTCTCTGGAGACCGATCCTCATTGCCACTGCGTGCATTAAGGGACCCTGCCAACACATTCCAATTTTAAAAGCTCTCATCTAGGTAAAATAGAACTTCACCAGAGCAATGCATTCATTACATTTCAATAGCCTATTTTCTTCAGAATGTTTGTTTCCCTTATATGTGAGGTTTTTATATATGCAGTATTTATACCATTTAAATGCCAGCAGTGTAGTCCCCTAGTATAAGCACAATCCTATTAGCATAACTAATTTTATTTTGTTAATACTTTTGCAGAAGTACCTTCATATTCATTAATACTACTTTATACAAGACTGAACTGATGTTAAACAGATCTGTTCTAGAGTCCACTAAAATTACAACCACAAGAACTGTGTACAGACTCACCAGCGACCTACATTACAAACAGTCTGCAGCACTGATCGCTTAGAGACTGAAATATTTTTTGCTTTCTGTTTACCTCTCTAAGTATTTCTCTCTTATACAGAAAGAAGACACAATAATTTGGCAGACCTAACTCAACACCCCAATCTATGGAGGAAGAAAACAGATGCTGTTTTCAGCATTAAAGGTAATTGTTTTACTGCTAACTGGATAGAAAGTAATGAATTTTACACAAATGCACTGATTCTTATAAACACGCTAACTGATTTTATCATTCACACAGGGCAGTTAAACACTGCTGAAAGCTGCTGCTAATTTTTGTTTTGTCCCTGGCTGCACTTAAGAGAGCCCTCTATAAATTGGAGAGCTCTGAGCTTCCTCCAAACATAAAAGCAACAAAGTCAGGTGTTTAAGAAGATCCAAAACACATAAACATTAAACTCCAGCCTTGAAATAAGAACCCATAACATGCATTTTGGTGTCTGAAGGCTATTTTGTCAGCTTTAATGGGAGACTGCCCACACACTGCATATGCAAAAAGCACAAAAAGTACAAAAGCTCATGTACTATGGCAACCTTATTAACATGAAAGGATTGCTGTGCCAGCCCTATTATTTGTTGTATTACCTGATGAACTGGAACGGCTCCCCATGCTGCTGACTTCTTTGTCATAATTACCATTTTCAATCTGATCCAATTTCCTCCGTGCTAAAAGTATAATAAAATTATGGTTACCAACAGGAGATTAAAAATCAAGAATCATAGTGTGATACACAACAAACACTCTAATCCTCTATAACCTGCAATAATTTAACATGGCTTGACTACTTAAGGTAGCAACTAAAAGCTGTGTGGGGGCAGGGGAGAACAGCCACCTGAAAACAACTACCCTCCTTCTCTCCCTTCCCCTAGACATGAAGTACCTGGATGCAACATCCACTAAGATCCCTAATACACCACAGCAGTTTCTACACAAAGGGGAACGTCACAGAGAATTAATTCGAAACAAGATGACTTAGGTTTGATTTTACCTCTTTCATAACCACTGAATGACAGAATGGCAGCTCTGTTCTAGGATCTCATGACTATCACTACTGGGAGCTGGAAGTAGTACTTGTGCCAGAAGCACCACTCATTCAATAGGGATGAAAAGGGAAAGTGCACAGCTGTTCATATTTATACAAAAAAGAGACAAATAACTTCTCTTGCAAAACACCAGTAGGAGTTTTTTCCCTTTCAAATGCATTTCAAACAGATTTGAATGTATTCAAACCTATCTGCATTCAGAGCTTACAAACTACTGAGTAATTATTTCTATTTATTGTCAAAATCGGTCTTTCTACATCCATCTTTATAAACTGAAGTGCTCTGTTTAATACGCTACAGATTACCTCTCAGCAGTAACTCCTGGTACAGCCAGGAGAAGAAAAACTTCCAGGAACTTTTGAATATGCTCATACAATGATGAGAATCTTTATGCACCCCACAGTGACATTCAGGTAGTGACACACAGGGTAATGAAGAGCAAACTCTCTTGAGATAAAACTTTCATTTTATGAATAGGCCCATTTCAAAAGTTATCAGTCTTAACCACTAAGACCAACAATTGTCATAAGGGCTGTTTACTGCAACTGCAGTTTCTCCCAAATCTAACTTGCTCACTTACTCTCATTCTCTTTAGGGACAGGAATATCTTAAGGGAGTGCACTCAAACAATACAAATACACAGACATGACTCTAGTCTCTACGAGACCCTGCGAAGGGGCTTACAGACCAGGCTGGCTCATTGTATCTGAAAATAATGTCAACCTAGCTGAAGCTGTTTCGTGAGATCTTTCAGGTTTGCTGCATGCTTGCGCTTCTGTGTAGTCAGTTCATCTTTCAGCTCATCCACGTGGGTCTTCAGTGCTGTCAGTTCTTTTTGCTCTGAAGCTAGCTGAGCCTGTAGCATCTCAACCTCTAGCTTTCGTTGATCCTCCTCCTTCTGCAACTTGGTGGCCTGAAATTATAATTTTAAGTGTTAAGCAAACAGGAAAAAAAAAAAAAAAGGCACTTCTTACCTGATAATCTCTTGCATTTAGAATTTACTAAACAGTAACTCTGCAAATGAATACACAACACAGCGCAGTGCTGCAGTGAGAGACTCATAAACTCTAAAGCATCTATACAGTGCAGCACAGATATACATAGAGCTGTGCAGTGCAGCCACATGAACTTATTTTTGACAACACATTAAAAATGATGCTTATCTTGCACTTTTCAAAGATAACCTAAGAAAGTTTACAGTAATAATTTCACACACACACTACAAGCTTTTGATTGCTTCAACGACAGCTGTACAGACAAATCTGCCCTCAAAGACAAAATGAGCAACATGGTAACAACTCATTTCAGGCCAGTGTACTTTGGAATTTCTTTCACCTCCAGGCTAGCAAACTCAAGAGCTTGAGTTTGGGAAAGGGAAGGTGGAATTCATGTCCTCCAGACATATTAGTAGTGCAAGAAACAAGCTGCATGCAACACTCACCAGATCATCTTTAGCCTGTTGAACACACTCCAGCTGATTCTGCAGCTCTCTTTCGCTGTAAGAAAGCTTATCCAATTGGCTCTGTAAGGAATTGTTTTCAGACTGAAGCTGTGCATTCTTACTGGTTAATTTTTCAGTGAATATCAATAGCTCAGATTCTCTTTTCCGACTACCTTCAATGTCTTTCTGGAGATCAGCAATAAGAGAATTGAGACCATCTACTTCTTCCTTTAGAGCACCGATATCTTGTTCATCTCTGTCAAAACAATTGCATTTTATTAGGGAAAACCTGAGCTTGAAGTCATCAGATATGAAACCTTACTGAAATAAAAGCATTTGAGACTGAATAAGGGAAAAGAACAATCAATGACCATGGCATATCACTGGGTGCTTTTAAGTACTAAAATTGTTTGCAGATTCCACATCATGACACAACGCAATGCTGAAGTAACTCAGAAAACTGTACCCTATGTTAGGGCTAAAGCCATTGGCATCCTCAAGGAAGGCAACCTCTGTTCACTGTGCACGGCTGTACAGGATGTCTAAACAAAACTCTCAGAAGCAGTACTGCAGGTAAGAGAAAGGCCTGCAAACCTAATATTCTCATGTTTCCCTTTTCAAAATACGTTATTTCATTATGATGAGAGACATTTCTATACCTTACAGTCAAGGCTGAAGTAGAAAGTTAAATATTTATGTATCTCAGGATGGTCTAAGGGACCCTTAAAACTATCCAATAAAGGAAACCCTGAAACACTGAAGGTAAACAGCATCCAGCTTAAGTGGTTCCTAGCATACAACCTGAAACAATCTTTCCTACAAAACTCCATATATTTTAATATTTCCTCCAATGCAAAAAAATAGCTGAACATCCACTTCATGATATCTTTTCACACAAGTCTCCTTTCAGTTTTCTCTAAAAGAAAGAAATTTGCTCTTATAATCCTTTTCTCATCAGAAAAAAGAGAGGAGATTTTACAAGAATTAAGACAAAGCTCCTGCAGAGAAGAAGACAGTTATTTATTCTAAGCAACGGTAGGAAAAAACAGAGTTCCAGATTCCAGGATTTCTGTTTCAGAAATAACAGGCATTTACTGACTGAAGTTTTCAATCTCTTGTTGAGATTCCACAACTTTATTAAACATTCTAGACAGCAATGAAAACATGTTTAGATCATTTTGAGAGAGAAATAAAAAACTATATAAAAAATGGCCTAGCAGTAATGAGCACTGAAGACATAAGATATTTAAAAACAAACTTTTGATCCAAACATAATAGAAAAATAGAGTCATTTACAAGGACATCACTATTACTGAGAAAAGATAACTGGAAAAATACACATTTGCAGTTTTCTCACTGGTCACCAAGCTCATTTTAATTCTTTCTGCAAGATTCCATGAGAAAAAAAACAACAAAACAAATAAACTGTTACTGATTGAAGTGTAAGGTTCAGTTTTCTCCAATGGAATGCATTTTACCTTAGAAAGGCTGATGAGAGTGCTTATACAGCTGACCAACACAGAGCAAATGGAAAATGCTTCATTCTCTAAAGCCCGAGGACAACATATATCGCTGAAGGACTTTTCAATGACAAACAAGAACTCCTAAGAAGTACTGGAGGGACATGTGAGTGGTTCTGTTTATCCAACAGCTATTTTATTTACTGAGAATCAATGAAGCAGAAAGCATTTCCGCATTCTAGTTAATACGTGTCATACAGAAACTCACACACACAGAAACTCCTCAACTGTCCATGAACTCTTCCAAGATATTGTTCCTTACACTTTTAAGTGAGCAAACTTCCACACAACACAGCTAATACCAACCTACCATAAACACAAATGTTCCTCACTGTCTGCACAAAGTATCTGCCAGAAATGGAGCTGCTAAATACTTTAATTCACCCATCACATTTTTGAAGCAATGGATCTATCCAGTTTAGCTCTCACTTTCCCCAGTCTTCCAAAAAAGCAAGCACTAAGCAGACTCCTACATGACAGAACTGAAACAAACACTTCCATTAGATGAGCCTAAACCCACCTGTCTCCTAAGAGTTGACAGATGTTATCTCCATTACTAGCAATACTGATGTACAATAACCATTTAAGATAACAATATTCCACATTATGGATGTTTTAAAATGCATAATCATTTCAATAAGTAACTTCCCATTTCCCAAAAAATCAGTCACATCATTCCTAGAAGTGCATATCTGTACCTCTGATGTTGATCCTGCAGACGATCTACAGTTTTGACTCTGTCCAGTAAACTCTGAATTTCAGTTTTCTGTCTATTAATGATTTCTTTATACTTGGATAATTCATCTTCTGTTCTTAAACGCTCATCCTCTAAACACTTTACCTAAACAGAAACAAACAAACTTTATTTTCCCGAGCTTTGAAGCTGAACTATTTTAATCAGATGCCTGAATTTTTGTACAAAACACTTGCATTATTTCTTCATGATTCCAGTAGCCACCAACAAAGGCCACACACACAGTCACAGTTATGTACTTCTGGTTTCATGCCAGTCAGTACCTAATCAAATTATTTATTCAAAGAACTAAAAATACAATTAACAGATTGAACAAAGTCTTGTTTCAAAAGCCAGCACTTTTGCTCCCCTGTGATCCCACACACTACCTTTGTTCTCAGTGTCCGAAGCTCATCCATGCCTTCTTTAAATGTTCTCTTCAAGTCTTCCAGTTCTTTTATTTTTGCATGAGGCACCTTTTAAAAAAAAAAAAGAGTGAAAAGTTCCCTAAGAAATCTCAACTGACAACGACGTCTTCTGGGATGTCAAAGAAAATCTGTCTCAATGCAGGTCAACACACCAGCTCAGAGAGTTTAAGAAAGAACAGGTACCCTAAAGGTTTTCTTTTTCTTAGGGAGAACCGAGAACAAAAATAAGATTTCACAATTTAGTTTTAGCTGTACAAAATCAACACCACAACAGAAAGACATCTGGGGCAATAACTAAAAACATCCTCCAAAAGTCAGGGATGGAGATAGGCACCTGAGATAGAAGACTAGGCCAAAAATAGAATGCCTGGCAAGAAGCTTAGAAGAAAATATCCTCAAATTAGAAACTTGCAGCATTCTTAACTACCAAGTTAACAACTGTCCTACCTCCACATCTGTCTCCACAAATCACATATTTACCTCCAAGTGCTCGGATTTCTCCTGCATTTGTTTCTCTAGTTCTCCTTTAGTTACTTTGAATTTTGCATCCAACTCACTTGATTTAATTTCTTCTGATTCCTAAAAAGATAGAAGATATAAGGACAGTTTTACAGTTATACATTCCCCTTTCCTGCTCTACAAGCAGAGACAGCACTTCACATCACTGAACGTGCTTCCATAGCTAGGTATCTAACAATTCTGAACATGCGAAGGAATGCCTTCACACAGACTGGATACCAAACATGTCAAACTTTTTCCCTTTGTTTTACTTGGAACATTGATAAATATACCAGTAATTGGTCACCTCAGCACTGCAGCTCACACAGAATGGTTCTTCCCTGCTATAGCTTAAGGCAGAGATGGAAGAACAAACCAAACAGATCCTAAACATTAATTTCAATTCCTAAAGAAAGGTGCCTACTTGATAGGTTTTTATCATTTCTTGACAATTTTTCCTTATTTGGTCTGCTTCTTCTTTTGCTTGAGTCAACTTTGTTGTTGCATCTTTGAGGCGCTCTTTAGATTCCTATGGAAACAGGAATGAAAAATGGTTAAGCTTATTATCCATCTTAATTTAGAAAAAGCATTTCTCATAATAAAAGTTATCTACTTCAGTTTGAAATGAACCAAAACAGGGGGTCCAGCTCCCCTCAGCTCACCAACACACTTACGCCCCCCTTGCTTTTATTCAGGTATTACTTCATCTAATTTTGTCTGTTCCAGCATTGAAAACACACAAAAATGGCCTGCACACATCTTTTGATGTGACACATCAAATCTATCACATGACTAATAAAGCAAAAAGAGTTAAATCTATCATACAAATTCCAAATTAAAAAATGATCCTTTGAAAAAATAGGATCAGACTGAGCTCATTCCCCTCAGCACAAACACCACACACCCTTCCAACATTTCTGCTTCAATACCAACAAATTTAAGAGCACCACCCCAATTTGTTGCAGGTGTTCAAAAAGCAAATGTTCTAAAGCAGATTTGAGTACTACTTAAAGAGTAAACCATATAGTAACTACACTGCTCTGACTGCAGTTTCCTGTCATGACAGGACGCCACCAACCTTGTGAGAATCCATTTCTGTTTTTAATTTGTTCTGAGCCCATTTTACTTTGATAACATGAGAATTGATTTCTTCTTTCAATTTTTCAATTTCTTTGTTGAGTCGAGTGGCTTCAGCTTCCTAAAAAAAAAAAAAATCATCAATTTTATTTTATGGATTTCAATCATCCAGTGCTTCTACAAGACTCCTGCTGAAGTGTAAAACGCACAGTTAATGTCTGGACTTCGTAAAGCCATGCAGAGAATAAAATATGCTCATGATACCTTAGTGTACAAAAAAAACCCCAACACATCAGTGTTCTAGTCAGAGCAGTAAAATACAAATGAATCTTTAAACTGAATTCTGACATTAAGCACAAAATAACATCTCCTTAGAATCACAGAATCACCAAGGTTGGAAAAGACCTAAAAGATCATCCAGTCCAACCGTTCACCTATTACTAATAGCTCCCACTAAACCATGTCCTCAACACAACATCCAATTGCTCTTTTTGGCAACAGGATGAAGAAACAGGCAAAGTGGTAAAGTTATATATTTCACAAGGCCACAGATATAAAATAGTATGACATTACAGCTATCAAGGTGCAGAGCAGTGTGAGCACTGTATGTATATGCAGGTCAAACCATCAACATCTATGTCAGTGTCAAGTAAGACCTTAACAGAAGCACATCGCTGGCCTACACTACTACTAAGTAGTTATCCACAGATCTGCAATTAAGCCAAACTTTCAAACTGTTTCTGAAGTGATAAAATCACCTTCCAAAAAAAGGTTTACAGAAGCACCATGTGAGGGCAGTACAATTCCTGTAAGGCTCCAATATAATTATGAGGTATTATCAGCATTCTTATATGAGTAGGAGGTGAGTTTACACTTCAGAAATGTATTTTTTATGACATTTCTTACACTGCGTTTTTCAGATCCTTCTTTTCTCAGCAATTGTGCTTCATAAAATTGCTCAGAAAGGATCCAAATCAGCATGAATGCTACTGATTTATCAGTGTGAGGGAAGATAGTTGTGAAACCAAATAGAAAAAGATCTGGGTAATTTAGAAGGCTGATGTGAATCTTACTGGCTTCTAAAAAAGGAATGGAAATATTCTGGACTGAGAATTCCTACTGCTGTATCACCTGTTTTTAGTTTTATGAAATACCATGGGGCCCAGACAGAAAAACTTCAATAACGACTGCAACAATTTAAAGTCATTACAGTCTTTAAAAAGATCCAACCAAGCAAGAAGATGGCAGTAAGAAATCAGTTACTTCCTCCCTTTCCTACAGCAGAAAGTGGTTTTCACAGTAAAATCAAATGAAACCAGGCTTATTTTATCAGGCATAATAGCAAACTAGTGTTGATAAGGTTGTTTGATAGTACTTTTAATCATTCACTCAAGTCACACAGCAACACTTGGAGCACCTTATTTTCATAGAGCTGGTGCAATCTTCCTTTTTCCTGAGAAAGCTGCTTAATTTTATTAGTGTGCTTTTCAATTTCTTTGTTTGCATCTCTCACTCTTCTCTCAAGTATCTCCTTTTCCTTTCGAAGGTCAAGTGACTCCTTTTCCCCTCGGACATATTTCATCACCATTGTTTCCTTCTCATGGCGTGCTTCTTCACATTTCTTATTTGCCTTGAAAAATAGTTAAATATGAAACAAAAGGTTGATTCATTCTACTTTGCTTTTAGAAGACACTACTGCAATACCTAAAATACCAAATAGAATAGCATAACAAAATAGGACCCAACAACTCCAATTTTGCAAAGACTAACATTAAATCCCTACTTAAATATGACAAGAATTCAAACGATGCAATTGGAATTGAATCAGTCAATACTTACCCTGAGCAGCTGCAGCTTCATAAGTGAACATCTCAAGCAAATTACCACTATTTTAGTAATTTTGAATTCAGTTGGTTATTCCAGAAGTAGTATATCTGACAAGTTTAGTAATAAAAACAATACTTCTGTAAAAACACTGTTTCAGTCTTCTGTCTTCTTGTCAGATGTCAACAGTTCAGCAGCTTATTTTTCAGATGGATTCTGAATTACATAGACCTAATGATGTGTATTTGTAAGAAAGCATCGGTCACTCCAGAATGCTAACAGCTATTTAGAAATTCATTAGTGATAGTTACCAAAAATATATATGTAACTACATGGTATTAGTTCCCATTTTAGAAACTTTTGACTTAACCAGTTGATCTAACAACCAAGGCTGCAAGTTTCCTACAAAGATCAAGGTCATTCATGAGATGTTCAGTAATTAAAAGTTATTACCTGTTCCATTCGAAAGGCCATTTCTTTATGCAACTGTTGAATAGTATTTTTGGCAGCTGCATCTTGAGCTACAAGTTTGTCTTTATTAGTTTTCACTTCTTTATTAAGCTCTTCTATTCTTGCTTCTAGCTAAAAGACAATAGTGTGATATAATTATAGGGAAAATAAGACTTTGATCATGTTTTGTACAGGCAGGAACATTTCACAGAAAATTATAAGCTACAACAGATCTTTACCAGTGGTTTAAGCTGCAACTAACCATACAAACATCTAGCTTTGTACTGAAGTACAAGCATGAAAATTGTATATTTTCATCTTATGGGAGACATTGATATCAAATGAAGTAAAACAAGAGGCACAGTGATTTACTACAGAAAAAAAAAAGATTGACAGCAAATGCAACAGTGATGGCTGCCATACGAAGTTACTTTGTCTTCCATTCTTTGGTTGATATCCCAGAGCCAGCAAAGACGTCATGCATTCAAACTGAACCAGCAATTAAATCACTGAAAAATAACTCAGCAAATACAAAGATGGCACTTAGTCATTGTGCTGGCACATATTTTTAGCCACCCAGCAAACTAGATCAGAGTCCTGATCCAGCTGAAAAATAATTACTGACAGCCAACTGGAACACTTCCCAAAGCACATCCACTGCACAGCCACACAAGCGTGGTACGACAGGAAATAGTGTAGCACAGGAACAGGGGTGGTGGCTACATAAACTGTAATGCTGTCCAAAGGTTGTTCTAATTTTCCTTAATGATTACCCTCTTGTTCCAAGGAGGACCAATTCACTGAGGTTCTTATTTCTTTGTGGGGGAAAGGTGTGTAAAAACATAAAGATGTCAGGGCTAGTACTGCATTTTTGTGCAATTCCAAGCTACGACAAAAGGCAAGAACAAACTACAATATTTTTAACCACGCAACAAATGTGACCACATGCTCTACAATTTTGCAGCTGCATCATTCCCTAGCACAAGAAAAATCTCACATCTACAAGCATACACATTTTGCTTGCAGTTGTGAGTGCAGACAAACTTTCATTTACTTGAAAGCTACTCCAGTGTATCACAACTTTTACCATTCTGCCAAAATGCACAAGATGCCTTTAATGAACATACACTGACTTCAGCAGAAAGCCAAAGTATACATGTGTCACTTAATAAGGCAACTTATGAAACTGCAACTCTCCTGACTCTACAAGACTTTCAGATACTGAACACATAAACTTTTGAGTTTCTGGACTCAGATCATTCAACTAAAGATATAAAGCATTTTGAGCCAGTAGATACTTGGTGGAAGAATGGCTTTATCCTTGTAAAACATTCAGGATGCCTGAGCACAGACATCCCACCCTCCTCCCTGTGCTACCAAGTGCATCCTATTAAATGCTGGCACCAAATACAGGTAAGATACAATCTGCCACTTCTCTTTTGTTATCTGTACCTGCTTAATAATGTTAAGGTGCTGCTTTTCTGTTTCTGTCCGTTTTTTCAGCTCGTCTTTCAAGTTGTCCTTTTCCGAGCAGATTTCCAAAATCAGTTCTTGATGTTTTTTGTTTTCTTTAATCAATCTGTAGAGAAAAAAAAAAAAAAAAGAAATAAAATATGCTACATTGATTGTTTTGTTTGATTGTTTTTAATTGAGGTGCATGCTTTTTCTTCCTGATTTGCAAATGTATTGCAATTACTGCCAGAAACATCAATTAAATCCACCAAACCCTTACAAAAATAAAAGTCTAAAGTAAGACTAAGAGCTTAAGAGATTGAAATCTAAACCAGCACCTTGTGAGAAAACTGCTTGCTTCCAGCATTTTGGGGCTGCTAATGTCCATGATGAAGCAAGACATTTCATGCCTCCATGCAGCTAACAGAACCAGCAGCAAGTTCTGTAAAAAGGTTAATACTTTAAGGTACTCATTGACACCAACTTCCAACCACACAGCTTTCCCCAGTCAAAGGTCTGAAAACACAAGTGTTGTATTCCTTTATGAACTGGCATGAACTGTCCAGAACGAAGCTGAGAAGCTGGTAAGAAATGGAACCCCGATTTTCTAAGTCCTATACAACAGTGACAGTGTCTATGCTCATTCTCCTAAAAAGTTCTTTTTTAAGCTATGATTTGTTTCTTTTGCAGCTGTCTGAAGCCTCAGTTTAAGCTAACAGCTCAACAACAAAATGCTTGCTTGATCTTCTAGCACTGCAATATAAGGCAGTCACACACAAAACTCAAAAGTAGTATTGTCAGAACTGCTGAATAAGAAGTCTCTAACAAATTAAATGTTTAAAGATGCAGGTAAATATCAGATATTTTCAAAAGCACCTAAGCAAATTAGGACCCTAATTGCATGAATTTGTGAGGCGTACATTTACCCAAACAAGATATTTAAACACCCCTTTAGATGCATACTTTCATCTTCAGCTTCCCTTTCAGGAAAAATCTTTAAACAAACAAGGCCCTCAGCATTACAAAGACTTCAAAACCACCAGCAGTGAAAGAAAACTCAGATTAAAGAACAGTTCAGAAGTACTGACTATTCCAAGATTACAGATCCTAAAAGCAGACTGAGATTCATACAACTGTTGCTTGCTTATGTATCCTATTTCTGGTCAGAAAAGACAGCTGGGGTATTTCCAGAACAATGTTACAGGAAATACTGCTGATCATAAGTGAAGGGACAAAAATCAACCACTCACTGTCCTCTGAACTAAACATAGAGTGCTCCACAGCAGCTTTGCACTCTGGAGGTGAGTCCCCAAAAGTCACTACTCCAGGGATACCAGCTGGCAAATAAACAGAAACTGAAGATTCATTTCAGTTTACATTAAAAAAAAAACTGTGTACATACACAGTAAATACATGTACCTACATGTGAATTTGTCTGTAAGTAGATGACCCACTGCTGTGCAAAATTCTGGCCTGCCTTTGAGTTTACTGTAAACAAACACACAAAACCTAACTAACTCGTTCCCATCTTCTGCAGTTAGAACCATCTACACACCCAACAGCAGTTCAGCTTCCCACTCCCCCTTAACAATTACTGACTGCCCAACCATATGTATCCTAGCTACCCTGTCATTGACTTTCCTCACCCACATTCTATGGCAGAGGTTAACTGGCAATGTACAAGACAACACCGTCTGTACTTTTTGGCAGTCTCTGCCTGTCCTTTACTCCCTTTGATGTCCTCCCCTACCATGTTACAAGAATGTCTCTTCTGAAGAACCTCACAATCATTTCCAGTTCTGTAAACAGGAATCAAAGTTTAAGCACATATTTTCCTTACAAGTACATACACACTAGGTAAAAATAATTTCTCATTTAAAGAAAATTCTTAAAAGCCATTAACTGTACTTCAAACAACTCACAAAATACTAGTTGTTTTCTAACAAAAAGCCATATTCACACAGCTGAAACTGTTTGGTATATACCTCAATATTTCTGACGGGAATACTGAAACACTCACTTTTTTATAGTTTGCTCCTGCTGCAGGTATTTATCTTGCACGCATTTATCAAACACAGCCAAGGCATGCTCACCCTTCTTCACACCATTTGGGCATTTGCATTCTTTGGAAAAATCTGTAGATAAGAGTTCAGATTCTATTTCCTTCAGCAAATCCTCCTGCGAAGAAGTCTGTTGTATTGTGGAAATAAGCTTCTTTGTGCAGTCTGTGTCATAAGGGCTTTCAGAATAGATTTTATCACTAGATTTTCTCACAAAGTCCGATTCCTCCCTCAGCTCCTGAAGTAGTTCTATCAATGATTGCTCTGTCTGATTAGTTTTTGGATCTCCTCCAAATTCTTCACTAGATAAACACCCTGTTTCCATGGAGCCTTCTATCCTTCTTTCAGAGCAGGTATTGGCACCACAGTCCTGACCTTCACTGCGGTCAAGAGTAGCACACTGCTGCTCCTGCCTTTCCGTCAGGCCTCCACCACCACTCATGTCAGCAGCTGTTGAATCCTGGTCTGAGGATAACAACCTCGGTTCTGCTTCCAAAACACCAGCATCACCTCCAGCGCAACTGATGCTTGAACAGTCCTTCATTCCCGATGTTTCACCCGACTTCTTGCTGTCTGAGGACTGGTAAGAGGCCTCCTCTGACAGACCGACTGGCTCCAGAGCGCTCTGCATTCCTGGTGAATATTCCTCCATCATATTCCTTCAGAAATCTAGAACAACAACTCATATTAGACAATATATTACAATCCAAACCAAAACAGAAATTGAGAAAGGAGGAAGAAAGGCTACTGGAAGGTAAAATTCAACAGGCAAAAATATTTAGACATGTATTTTTAGAATTAATGATTATATTAAAACCAGAAAGAGTTCTAGTAATCACTCCTGGAAAAATAAATAAATAAATGAAATCAGACAGTGAAAAAAGACTCTAGAAACATAGCTTTCATTTTCTATGTGTGATTTGAAAACAGCAATATGCTCTCAACTCAGTCTTTGTTTTAAACAAAGCAGGGTGACTCCTGCATCCAGGCCAGGAGAATACATTTCCTTATTGCCACATCCTCACCTACTTAGTCATACAGTCAAATGTATCTGTACCCAACAACTCAGAAGGAACAGGCTCAGGGTGAGATTCTCTTTTCCCCATCACTTGCAAGCTACTGAAATCCCTCTGGATGAGGGCAGATGGTCTGCAGCAGATTTGCACTCTCAAAAGTAGCTTGCAGAGCAAAAACTTTAGGAGTTGAAAAGCTATGTAGGAAGTGCTTTTTTTAGAAGGACACCATACCGTGATCCAGATAACCAGAACGTTTATGGAAGAGCCTGAGTATAATGCTGCATCTTTTTCAGTATCCCAGATGGTCAGGTGTCTGGAAAGACTGCTGGCATTTTTAGCAAGCACATGAAGCTCTTAACACACTATTTCCATCAGCAGAAATTCATTATAGCACTCATAAGTTTCAGATGCAATCCTGTCCTGCTAATACTGGATAAATTAGTCTATGTATAAACAGAAGCATTTTTTCTTTAATTTACAAATTCAACATTGCTTTTCTAACAATTACATCAAAGGCAACTTTGCCACCTTGCAACATGAGGCATATTTTCATACTTGCTTTCTCTCTCATGTTTCACAAAGCTGTTGAGCTGCATGCCGTGCTTGGACTCAATCTGAAAGGAAACCCTTTGTACTGCTTGTCTTCTCCAGAGCCTTATTAACCAACACTAAGTACTGCGCCTTATACCATTAGGACAGAGGGATACACAAATTTCATTATATCTGTGACTTATTGCTACCACTGTCACCTTCTACTATTTTGGAAGAAAATCAGATAAGGAAAAAAGCTACAGTCTCAGCTGAGCTGTTTCTACCAGAAAGTCCTAGCAAACAAGCCCCACTGCTAGTACCCAAACCAGGCACCTGCTCATCAACAAGAAGGTGTAAATTGAATGCAGGGCTGAGAGTATGACAGGGAACATGCTGTGGTAACAGTCACAAATCATCAGAAGACAATTCTACACCTTACAGTAATAAGCAGACAACATCTCCTTTTTGGTTTAAAAACAAATCTGAATGATACATCCCTCTAGAACAGGCCAAATCGATAGAAACAACAAGTGAAAATAGAGGTGAGAATGCAGGTGTTTTTACACAATAATCCATGTGAAACTTGTGAAAATTGCACAAGGTTTACAAGGAAATCTCCCCTGATACTAGTAAAATCCATGACCCCTCTCCTCTGCTTCCAAATATTTACACTTCAGCCAGTCCTGGAGCCAACAAATCCATCCACTTTGTTTGCTCAGCCAAAACAACTGCTCTTTGGGTATCTAGCTACTTTTTGATAACTTCTCCCAGTAATGAAATCACAGTGTGCTGCTGTTGTCCTAAAAACAAACAAAACCCACAGACAGCCGGTATCAGCAAAGAAAATGAACACAGCTAGAGGAAAAATTATTCAGCTTGACAGCAGCAGAACAGAACTAGCTCCTACTTAATTAAAAAGCTGTTAAAAATAATGATTTGAGCCCGGCGGATTTAACAGTCAATAACCATGAAATAATGTGCAAATGATGCAGTTGTTCACACTCCTGTCATAGACAGCTTGCAGCCCCACACTCAGCAGGCCTGGCCACAGAAAGTCACTGAGGTAGCATAAAGCCAAGGTGCAGGTTCTTTTCCTACCACAGTCACTGTAGTCTAAGTTCTTGCTGGCACTTCCCCTGGAATGATCAGAGAGAACCTATGGCTTATTTTAAGCCTTTCTGAAGTACTTTCTAAAGCGTTATCAAATCCCCCAAATGTAGAGCTGTTAGATGTATTACTGCCTCAAAGCTGCTCACTGCTGCCCAGCTGCTCAGTTAACTCCCACAGGAAAAGAAGAGGTAAAATGAGGCATGGGAACTTCCACAATGCTCGTCATGCCTAAAACGTCCAGTCAGCAAACCAGATGGTATTTATCTTCATAAGACAGCAACAGGTGAAAAATAGAAACCATACATTAGCAAGAACACTAATTTTTCATCTTATTATTTCCTTCAGCAAATATGACTGTGAATTAATATTAGAGACTAAGCCCAATCTCTCTGGAAGCAGAAATAAAATTATTTACATAATTCAAGTAATCACAAAGCAATAAAACACCACTGACTCCATCTATGATGAGCTATTATCAACTGTGAAAAAAGCGTAGGTTATGAATTAACTTGTGGGGAATTCAAACAGACACTAAGCTAATCTGTTATAGCATGAAGAGTAAACTATGAGCATACAGTATTTCCAGACTTATTCTACATTTCAGTGCTGCTTTTAATATAGTAACTTGTATTCTGGGCATTCCCAGCCTTTCCTATGCCAAAATACTGGACTTCAATCACAGGATCAAAATTTATCTTCATATTGGAGTAACTACCAATGCCAATCCTGACCTTGACCATCAAATAGGTCTCCTGCATACTCAGGTTTGTCACATTCACCTCAGGCACCAAAATATAGTAGATAAGACCGGACAGAAAGCTGCAGTAATGATTGTCAAGAAAAGGCGCCTGCTTTGTACACAGAATTCTTCATGCTAAAGTAACAACAATGCCATTAGCCTAACTGCAGCCAGCTGAAATGAAATGCTGCCGATTCACATCAACATGCAAGTGTAGCAGACCTCAAGCCACTTACCTAATTAGCCAGTAGCTGGTGGCTTTTCTATGTTTTGCATCCACCTTCTACTATCTTACAAATGACTCTTCCAAAATTAAGAGAAATAATAAAGTTGTGGTTTCACTTTCTTACCCAATACTGCATGAAGAAAAGAAGGCATCTTGGTGATCTCAGCATACTTTACACTATCTTCAGAAGGTGTCATAAACAATGAAAAATGCAAATCAACTGCTTCACTTAGCACTATGTTATTTATGCATGAAGGCAGGCCTGCACTAGAAATCAGTGAAAGCACTGCCAGGTGCACACTGCATTCTCTGGCTTCAACCGGTTGCTCTGTTCCTTCCTTGGTGACTGAACACCTGAGCAGCACAGCAGAAGTACCCTGCTCTTCCATCACTGCCTTATGAGATCTGACAGAAGCACACCACTCCTCTGCTGCCTGCACCATAGCAGGATGTAACCACCACCAAGTCTCAATGAAATGCCCAGGGCAGAAACTTCTCCAATTACCATTTCAAGATTGACCCAGCCCCAGCGTGCCTGCCTACATGCCTGGAATACCCAGTCATCTCTGGGGAGTGCTGCACGTTCAGTGCAACACGTGCTATGTTGCGCTGGCTGTGAGGTTCCCTCCCTGGCCTAGCACTCACAAAGAGGACCTGAGCAGCCCTTCTCCCAGCTGTTCTCACACCTCCTTACCTGCACACAACTGTAGCAGGTTCCTGCTTCACTGCACAAAGCCAAGAAGGCAGCTGTCTGCGTCATCCTACAGATCAGAAACAGAAAGCGAAGCGAGAGGTAATGCCTGATTCTAAACTTGGTGATATGAAGAGGAATGCCCACCTAGCCAACCTCCCCTGCGGCCCCATTGGGCCCAGGAACTGAGCACAACTCACCCGAGTGCCTCACTGCATTTTTACACTATGATACTGTCACGTTCACAAAAAGTAAAACTTAGGTTGGTTGTTTTTCTTCTTTTGTAGAGACTGCTTTGATCCTCGCTGATGTGTTCTTCAAAGCACGCAGTCCTCCTCCGTTATCTCACAGGATTTGCAATAATTAAGTTTAAATCTGGATCAGCACATTATATCCACTTTAAATATTACATTAGTACTTGGAGAAGTATTTTAACTTCTGCCACAGCCCACAGAACATTAATGGCTATCGCTGCAAGGCTTGCAACCTTTTCTCGTACTACTGCAACTGTGATGTGCTTGTCTGCCAAATTGCTGATAGCAAAATTGACTGGGATTAAAATCAGGAAGATTTTGATAGCCTGCAGATACAATGAATGAACAAGACAGTGACATGTCTCACATTCATATGTGAAAGCAAGAATTACTCAGGAAATGAGCAGCATTTTTTTCATTCACTGACTTTAGAACAGAGAAACATCCTCTATACAATGCTAATCAAGTGATAAAAAACCGTGATGTGACAGACATTCAAGCTCTTCAGTTAAGCACCTGCTACAGGACAGGTATTTGATGATCGATGGTGAACATCAAACAACTTGACACACTATTCTGTAAAGTGACAAAAAAAAGAAAAGTTCTTCTAGGTCCCTTCAGTAGCAGGCACTGTAAGAGACTGTTAAGCCCTGGCCTCAGGGGCTACTCATAGATAAGGTCTGATTATACAAAAATGTTTGCAAAACTACTGCATGTAAGAAGTCAAAACTTACAGTCTACTGGAATTCATTTGGATTATGTCCATTTACATTCCACTGTCTGCAAGTAATCTACCTCAAGGTTTAAAATGACTTAAAAATCAAGTCAAATAACGTTTAATATTTAGCTACTTTAACAGTACAGACCTGATCTGTAAACTACCAGCTTGTAAGATAAAGGTCTTAACCTGTCCCATTAAATCCAGCTGCTAAGCAGATAAGTCCAGCAGCTCTTTTTCTTAGACAAGATTTGCTCTCACTTCTGCAACCTGAACACACAACGTGCTACACCATGTTAGTCTGACCTCTGAAATAACGCGCATCTATAATCACAGTACAATATCCTTGCTATGATGATGTATTATGCCAGTTAGGTACTTGTTTTTAATTCTGTTTTTACAGGGAAGTAGAAAAAAAATTATATCTCTGAACATTTGACTGTTTACTAACCCAAGATTTATTAGTATTTCTATATATAAGACAAGTGTGTAACAAATGATTTGACATTCCTATGAATAAATGCATAGCTATCCGCACACATGTTAGCAATGGAGAGCTTCTACAGGTACAACTCTATTAACAAGGTCATGAATCAAAAACATTCCAAACAATAGCTACATTGAGCCACCATTCTAATCCCTCTATTCAACTTAACTAGAAGAAAATCATCTGAAAATTTAAGAATTTTGTATTTTCTCTGCATTAACAGTAAGTTAAGATCCGTCTTTTTAACTTCACAGCTAAAGCATTTTCTCCTTCCTGCTCTCCTCTTCTGCTTCCTTCTGCCTATTATCAATCATAAAGCGAAAACAAATTCTCAATTCAGAGTCCATTCACTGATCATGGAAAAGAAGTTGTTTCTATAACATGCAATCCTCCCTTTTCCTCCACTGACAAGTACATACAACCTACCCATTAAAGATGTTCTGAACACATTCTGCCTTGGGCTGTCCATCATGTAATCCACTATATCATTAGAAATCTTCACTCTGCTACATAATTCCCAGCCACCTAAAGGTAACACACAATGAAAGTAATTCTCCCTCCATGTGCCGCCCATTGTCTGCACAACCCCCCAAGGGGGAAACACAGCCTTCTACAGGCTGCTGGCCTAATATTACAAACATGCACTAACAACTTAGTACACATTAATAAAATACCATGCCATTTCAAACTGCCTGTCTTTTTGGTCGAAACACAAACATAACTCTTTTAAATCCCAAACCACAAAGAACTTCCTAAGCAGATGTGCTATTAACGCTACATTTTATAAAACACATAGTTTGGGCCAAGCCCCACCATTCTTACCTTCTAAATAATGGAGAATAAAGAGGCTTTATCTTCAGCCAATTTCGAAACACTTCTAAAGGAAACTAAATGACAGAACTAAAGGAAATATTTTCAAAGTTGGGCTGTAGAGATTTACTGACAATAAGGGAAAAAGGGAACTTTGTCTTGTCACCTAGGAACTGTCACATTTGGACTTCTACCAGAAATAGAGCAAAGAAGGACAGAAGTGTGTGCCGAGGGTGGTACTGCAAGGCAAACAGACCGGCTGTTAAGGTCCCATGAGATAAAAATCACTGCTGGAACAGAAAAAGAACATATTTAGGCTGCAAAGTGTAGCTACACAGTTGAGAAAGGGGAACAAGAAAGGGAGGGAGGGAGTAATGCTCCTGGAGCGCACACATTTAACAAAGACTTGTTCAAAGTAGAGTGGGTTTTAACAGAGTGAAGAGTATTGAGATAAGTGACTCTGAGGCACATAAGCTTCTGAAAGAGGAGTAAACATTCTCTTAACAAGTTAATATGATAAATGTAGTTTACTGAACACCAGACATACCCAACCACCCATTAGACAATACAGTGGTCAGCTGCAATCAATTACATCAGTTCCTTTCAACAATGAAGGGTTTGCATCATGGTCAGATAGATGCTTTCCCCCATAGCTGTGCTGTGAGGCCCTGTAGCAGATCCACTGGCAAAGGCAGCATCACCTCCTCTCTCCCAAATGAGCCCACACAGTTTAAAAAAAGAAAAAAACACCACAAAACCACAGTTCTCACATCATTAGCCATGACCACATGTGCTCTCCGCTTCTGGAAATGTGAAAAGCATCTAAAGTTTCATAGCATTAGAAAAAAGGTTATTTTTAAGCAGAAGTATAACCTAAATTTACAAAGCCATCTTCATTTCATATCTGTCACAACAGAGTACTCAAACTTCCTTTAAGCGATGGACTGAAGTCCAATGATCCCAAGCAGCAACGACACATTTCAGAGCGTAGGTGGGGAGCAAGGGGAGAAGTGATTAAGCATCCCATGGCTCATGAGCAGATGATGCCAAGAGTCAGCAGGGTATGAAGAACCACTATTAGACCAGACAAATGGATAAGCAACAGAAAAATCTGGTGCTGCTGACACAAGAAGCCCACATTTCCAGAGGTAGGGATCTCAGGATGGATGTCACCTCAACAAATTATATAATATATATATATAATATATATACACACACACATATATATATAGTCACAGTGCCACTGTAGCTTGTACTATAAACCAAGTAAACACCACACACCTTTAAACAAAATCAGTATATTTAAAGGAAAACACCTACCTACAGAACTGCCCCCTCCAACTTGCTTCACAGCACTTATCTCTACATTGTAATTTGAAATCATTATTTCTCATGCATTTCTCCTTTCACAAGCACTGTACTGAACCAACGGCTGCTGTTATTTATTTTGCTTTTCTAGATGGCATCACATCAAAGCAATCTCCACTGGAGATTCATCATAAAAATCTGAGTAAATACCCTTAAGCAGCAGTCTCTTCAGACAGCCTGTAAAACTCACTAACCTTCCCTATCTGAATTAGTTCCTGAACTCACGGCAAACTAAAGTAAGAGAAACTCATCTCCTTCACTGTGCAATTCAGCTAAATCAAAAGGGACAGGGATAAAAAAGCTGCACAAAGCCAGATACTTCGCATAAGCTAAAAATTGACATATAAACTCAAAGACAAAAAAAAAAAAGCTACCTGTTCTCTTGGTTACATAAGCACAGCAGCATGCTACCCTGTTTTAGAAGTGATGAAACAACAAAATAAGGAACGGAGTTGAAAAAGCATCAAAATATTTAAAAGAAAGACAGAAACTGAGCAGCTTCTGAAGAGATGATGTTCACCAACACTGCCTGCTTACCACACAAAACTGGAAGAGGATGGCCATGAGATCTTGTGCAACTGAAATACAGGAAGGTCACCAGTGTACCACGCAGGAAACAGAAGTAAACCACTAGAGTCTCATACCTGTGCTGTACTCTCTCACCATTAATTTACATTCACCTTAAACCAAATACAAGATCCCGGTTCTAAATTACGCAAAATACGCAGGACTTAATGAGATACTAGCCAGTAGTGCTGAGAGGGAAGATCTAACAAGAGTCCCATCTACACAGAAAATCTAGAGGACTCCAGTGCAGACAGGATTTGTGTGATTCACTGTAGCAGCAGTAAAGGAGACTGTGTGCTGGGACACCAAGTTCTCCAGACCAGGCATAACTTGACACAGCTCCCTGCTGCAGCTCACACAAAGACTCGCTTTGATTTAAAATTCTGAAGAGAGAGAAGCAGATGTGTTGCGCATACACAGTGAATACTCTCCAGATTTCCTTGCTTCTATCAGTTTAATACTTAAGCTCAATTATTTTTCTTCAAACCTTTATATAAACGGTGACCTTGTGGCCCCACGGCAGTGTCAAGGTACAAAGCTCAGTATCACCGCCAATTCTTTTTGCATGAGTCAAGTCCTTTAGAAGATGAGAATTACTCATATTTCAACTCTGCTTAAGTCACAAGTTAAGTAGTCGAGCATTGAATGAATTCCCTCAAGGTATCACTAGGTTTCTCCTGATCTCTTTCCAGTGGTTAATAACATGGTTATATTAACTCCACATACAGAGCCAAGTAACAGCACAACTCCAAAAAAGTTTATCTGTTAAGGTTTAACAAGTGGGATTGGGCTTCTTCCCCATTATAACACAAGTCACTGGGTATGCTGAAATGCTGAGGTTTTCGTTTGTTTTGCATACTAGACACAGAATTAGTTTCCCATGTCAGGGAAAAATGATTTACTAACAGGGTCCTTTCACCTTAAGCTACAAACAAAACTTCAATGTTTAAGGGATTATGCACAGACTCATAGTCTTCTGGCACTAGTATCTTCAGCAAATAACTCTTCCAACACAACTGGTCTCACCTCCAACACTGCAGCAACCAGAAACAGCACCACTATAACCTCATAGGAGGTTTAGCATCACACCACCAACTCTGTTCAGACCAAGGCTAAATTAGGAGCCAGCTAGCTATTGCCACTATCATGTCTGCATTCGCATTCTGACACTGATATGTGCAAAACAGTGTATTAAGAGAAGGAAAGGAATGCAAATTATGACTGAGATCAAAACAGACAAAACACACGTTCTATGACAGGTCTTCTCCTTTGTTAACTGAGTAATAAGTCTTGTCTGTAAGGTACAAATTAGAGCACTGACAGACCTTACAAAACTGTAGTGTCATGCAAGATACTCGTTTTAGCTTGATGGGCATTGAAAATGCCAGCATATTTGCAATACATGGCTACTTTCAAAGGGCATTTCCAGAACACACAACCAATCACAGCACTGTCACCTGCCTGACCTCTGCTTACTGAAACACACCACTCCTGAGGATGGTAAGGCACTACTGTTTCCAAATCTGATCTCCTTGCAGAGTTTCTCCAGCATCCCTGAGGGAAAAATAAACAGGCAGAAACAAAAAAGTCTTTAAAGATCCAAATGAATCAACTGTATGCTCTAAAGAGAATGAACTTCTGCTGATTAATATGAGTGGAACTACTATCTACAGTATTTCAAGCACTTCTTGAAGGCAGGATCATGATTTTCTCCTGCATTTCTTCTCTTCAGAGGCTGATTTGTTTCCAGGGAGACTTTTTTTTGCTTTCATTTGAGGCAGCAGAGTCTCAGTCTCTAGTTTGAAGATAAAGTTATCCAGAGGACTTTCCAAAATTAGTTTTTGCAGAGAAAAATACATTCAGAACATGCTAAAACAGAGTATAGGCATCACCAACTACTGGAGCCCAGAGATTAACAAAAATTGCAGACTAGTCATTCAGTGTATTGCTTTTTGCCTGACAGCAATTGGGTATCCATCAGAAAGTTTGCTATTTTTTCACAGCTCATTACAAAGCCAACTTCAGGAAGTTCAATATTAGCCTAGGGTAGTGATAAGCAACATAGCTATTAGGACCAAAGAAACCATTCTCTGTGTTCTTTGATTTCTCAGTCCTCTTCTTGAAGCTCTGAAAGAGCAAATCTCACCATACCAATAAATATCTGTCAACAATACCAAATCAAGTAAGCCCTTTAAAACAATAGGAAATATTGTTTTAAAGCCAAGACAAGAAAGGACAGCTGAAGGATTACAGAAAGGGAAGGACTCAAGTTTACTTTTTTTTTTTTTTTAATGAAATGGATGCTATTATAAATGGGCTGAACTGCCTCTTGAAGCACCCTCAGAATTCCAGTTTTTTATGCTTTTAGAGCTCTGCCATCTCTAAAGTAAACAGCAGCATAAGCATTCCCAGGAGTTGGCAATTAGAGTGATTACCTTTCCATTTCAATATAAAAATACAGCTGTCCTTCATGCTGCTGTAACTTTATACAGCAAACCACAGTGGTCAGATGTGGGTTTTTCTGATTGTCACCTTTTAGCTGCTGAATACCAAGTTTACAACACACAGCAAACCAACAACAGAGGAAGACTATTCCATTTCCCATCTTACCTATTGATTTCAGTCCCACATGAGATCCTCACCAGCTCTGCACAACCTCCTTGCAAGTACACCTGTATCAGACCCACCCTGGCAGGCTGCTTCCCAAGACGAAAGCCCAAACCCACATTCCAACACCATATCCATCTCGCTGAAGTCGCAGTAAAGCCTCCAGCTTCCAAACCCAGAAGGAAAAGCAGCTCCTGAAAATGCCATCTGCAGAAACAAGGACATTACCGCAGCACTGCAGCAGGCTCCGGAACGTAACCTTCCTATTAAAACACCAGTTGCTAATCTTCGTAACCACACAACGAAATCAAAGCACACCACAGACCAGACGGTTCGACCTAATTACCAGCACCAAGAAAGCTGTCAAGAGACAAAGCGGCTCCCGGCCCGCGCAGCAGGCAGATAGGGAAGTCCCGGCTCAGCAGCATAGAGCTAACCGCCCCGCACCGGTGTCACCTCCCCGCTCGCTGAGCTGCGGCCTCCCTCAGTGCCCCCGACTGCTCCCGGGAAGCCGGCCCGGCCAGCCGCGGAACTCGCGGACACCGGCGGCCCCCGAGAGCCCTGAGTCGAGCCACCTCACCCCGGCCCTCTCGACCGCCGCCTCCGTCTCAGAACCCAGCGGGGCCGAGAACCGGCAGCACACGAGCACCCGCGCTCCCACTCACCCTCCTCCGGCCACGGCCCGCCCCGCGCAGGGCGCTCAGCGTTCGCTACGAGGCGAGAGGAGAAGACGCCAGCCACCCCATGGCCGCGCAGCCTGACCGCCTGACACATCAACAAAGATGGCGGCGGCGGCGGGCGGCGCGACGGAGGGACCTGCGGGAGGCGGGGCCTCGGGGGGGCGGGGCCTCGGGGGCGAGAGCGCGCAGGGAGCGCGGGGGCGCGCAGGTGGCAGGTGAGGGTGGGGTGGGAGTCGTAGAAGTAAGGGCGGTCCAGCGTGAAAAGTAAGTTAAAATGAACGTAGATTTGCCTGCAGCCCCACCAGCGTTCCTTATGTGGCTCCTCAGCAGAGCTTTCCCTCAGGTAGACGAGAAAGGCTCTTCCCCTCGGCTCTCCGCAGCCCCAGCTCTGTGCCTCAGGCGGTTCTGCCTCTCTCAGAACACCAGACTTGTGCCAAATTTCCGTCTGAACGCTGCCATAACCCCGGGAGGCAGCTGCAGATACACAGGGAAAGATAACGCCGGCAGCACGGTGAGCCCCTCCCTGAAGTGCTGCAAATGAAATGGGAATGATTGCATTACCTTTGCTCTTGGCGAGCCAGCAGCAGCTCCTGTTCAGCATGCACAGATGGGATAGAAGGCGATTTCTGAGAGAAGGAACTCGCCTAAAGCACTGTCATATGCTTCAGCCTGCCCTGCAGGCATCGACTCTGCATTGCAGAGGCAGCAGCAGAATGTGCCCTGGTTTTCTGAAAGGTCGCAGTTGGGTTTTTGGGCTCTTTTGTCTAAGAAAATAAAAGCGTTGATGTGATTTCTTGGTTTCTAGCTGGAACTTGTTAAACTATACACAGCATCTTCATAGCTCTGTCTACCACAGGGGCTTGCAGTCCTTCCTATATTCTCAGCTTCAGGTGTGGGAAGTGGCAGCATCCCTATTTTTGAGGGGCTACACGAACAAACGGGTGATAATAAAACGTGCTGCAGGCTCAGCTGGCACCGCCGCGGCTGGAGGGATGGGGCTGGGAGCAGGGGCAGCACTGCCTGACTCCCCTCTGCTGCATCTATCAGCAGGACAGCCTGTTGTAATGTCATTACTTCAAGCTGATGCGATTCCACATAATGACAAGGTTACATAAAGAGTTATTATTTTGTTCATTAAGATTCCCTTTCATTAAGTAACTATTTTATTGTCAGGCTTGCTGCGAGTCTTCAGGGTGCACCAGGAAGTGGGTACGGTGCTGGTGCTGCAGTCTGGCCCCTCCTGGTGTGTCTGATTTACACAGGGTATGGTTCACTCCTGAGCGTGACTGTAATTACACAACTGCTCTGAGTAACTCGTACCAGGAAAATGCTATTTTCATGACATGTTATTTAGACTGTCCTTTGTTCAGCCTGCGGCACGGCAGTGCACCAGCTAGTTCCAAAGCACTTGGATACTATAAATTAGAGCTAATTACACCTGCTACCGTATTACGAAACCTTCACACAGGCCCTGACGAGTTGTAGGCAAAGCTGCATTGACCTCCTGCAGCTCCCAATCAACTTCTGTTAACAGTGTTCCCCCAGTGACCGCAGCACTCCTTCCCATTTATCTTTTCCCACTGCAGAAGCCAGGCCTGATGTTTCTCCATTTAGAAATAGTTTCTACTGCTGTCCATTCCTGTCCTTTCTGCTCTGCTGTGGCTCATGCTGGTGAAGTTCTGTTCTCAGCAGGATACTCCATTCTCTTTCTGTTGCACCTTTTCTTGTCAATACTCTATAGCATCAAGTAGTGTCATTCCCAAAGGTTAGATGTGGCTCTGGGCAGCTTGGTGCGGTGGTTGATGACCCTGCACATAGCAGGAGGGTTGAAACTAGATGATCATTACAGTCCTTTTCAACCCAGGCCATCCTATGATTCTAGGCTGTGATCACATCCAATGGATTCTAGGCTGTGCACACCGGTAGAGGTATTTTCGGTGAGCCCCAAATTCAAACACCTGATAATATATATTTATTGACCCCATGTACCGAGTTTCACGTTTCTTCGCACACTTCGCAGCCACCTTCCGAACACACGGGTCCGACCCCGACTCCGGCCCGGGCCTGGCGGGCAGCGCGCGTCCCGCCCCGCGGAGCGCCCTTCCTTCCGGGGCGGGGTGCTGAGTGGAGGTGAGGCGCGGATTGCGAGGCCTTGGGAGCGGCTGATTTATAGCGGCTGTGGCTGACTGCAGTGAGTTCCTCCAGAGGGAGCTTCCCACAGTTCCGTCGGCTTAACCTTCAGGTTCTCTTTTCCAAAGCGGTATTAAGTCGTAACTTTAAAATATGGCTTAAATACGTGCCTGCGTTCATCTATTTCTTTATTTAAATCTGTGCTCCTGCAGCTGCCTGACATACAACCTGTTTGTCCTGTGTTGGGAGGACGATCGGCAGCATGGCCAAAGCATCGCCTGTGAAGGATGCAGGTAATGAGGTGCTGGTGAGGATGGAGGAGAGTGTCAGCCTTCTGAGGAGCTCCTCTCTCAGCTGGGAGGCTGATGCTGTGAAATATCTAACAAAAATCAGTATTTTGTGAGTGAATAATACTTCTTTTTTCCACTATCAGCAATCATAGAATCACAAGGGATGGAATGGACCTTGAGATCATCAACTCCCCTGCTAAAGTAGGTTCCCTACTTTAGGTTTAGCAGGAAAGTGACCAGGGCGATCATGAATATCTCCAGAGAAAGAGACTTCACAACCCCTTTGAGCTTGTTGTGTCACCCTTGCAGTAAAGAAATTCTTTTGAATGTTCATATTGAACTTGACGTGTTCCAAGTTTTTTCCCATTGCACTTTGTTCTATCGCTGTACATCACTGCAAAGAGCCCAGCTCCATCCATTTGACTTCCACACTTGAGATATGTGTTGATGAGATCCCCTCTGAGCCTTCTCCAGGCTGAACAGGTCTTCCAGCCTTTCCTCATGGGAGATGCTCCAGGCCCTTAATCATCTTTGTTGCCTTATGTTGCAGCACGGGAATGGCTAACTGCAATAAAAGAATAGATTTTATCTGTATGTATTTTAGTTTTGTTCTTCTGTACTTGTATATAGGCTTGGTTGTAATGCAGATTACCAGTATCAATGTGGCTTGTAAGCACAGCTAACTCCTAAGTTACTGTGAGGATGACAGAGCACTGGAACAAGGTGCCCAGAGGGGTTGTTGAGTCTTGATCTCCAGAGATGTTTGAGACCTGGCTGAATGCCTTCCTGCCCTACCATCTGTAGAGAACCTGCTTTGGTAAGAGGGGTTGCACTCTTATCATCTCTAGAGGTTCCTTCCAACCCCTACAATTCTGTGATTGGTGTGGCAACAAGAAAAATGACTTTAGATTGGGTAATATTCCTGTAGTATCTCTGATTGCTGAAATGCACTAGCAGAATGGTAAGAACAGAGAATGGTTTTGTTTCCCTTTAAATACTCCATAACACAAGCATGCATTTATGTTGTCAGATCACTTTGCAAATGCTTCTGTTCCTAGGAGGCTTCATGGGAAGCACAGCCAGTAGAAGAAGGTTGCCACTGATGGATGCAACTGATAATGGAGAAATAGTGAGTTATTGATCTGATCAGTACAAGTGATTGTCTCTTTCTGAAACTCTGAAATCTTTTTCTTTTGTCAAATGTTGATATGTTAGAATACATACATCCGACTGGGCTGCTTTTTCTGGTAAGAATCACTTGAGATTTATTTGTTTATCTGTTTTGGTAGGTATCACACTCTGATTCAATTGGAAAGCCAAAGAAGTCGCAATATTCTTCTAAGAATGTTTTTTCTGTTGGCTATGATAAGAGTCTCTTTAGCATGCTGACACCACCTCCTCAGATAAGAACTTGCCATCGCTGTGGTCTGTCTGGTAAGCTCTGCTATTCTCTACTCCGTGATGCACAGTGTATTTGCCAGTGGAACTGGATCAGAAGGATTATTCAGAAATGCCTTAAAATTGATGTGTATTTTGTGTCAGATGCAAGTGTAGTGACTATTCACAAAGCAGTTAGGGTTATTGAACTGAAAGAAACTGAAGACTGCATCTCTTTCTTAATCAAAAATGTTTCTTCTTAAGTACAGAAGGAATCTGGGGCTATGGGCTGCAGTGTCTGATAGCTAGCTACAGGGGAATAACAACTATTTGTATCTGATTAAACTGTAAAGTTCATAAAGCAGTTACTAAGTGGTGTATGGAGTTTGCATATAACAGCATTTATCTCTTCCTGTGTAGGTGTTTCTCTGTGACTTAATTTTTCTTTTTTTTCCAGGGTCTCTCAGATGTTCACAATGTAAGCAAATATACTATTGCTCTGTGGATTGCCAGAAGAGAGACTGGTCAGTACACAGTGTTGTGTGTGAGCCAGTTAAGCAGAAGTAAGTTTCTTATAACTCTGCTTAATGCTCTTTAAAGTATGACAAGTTCACTCTTAGTGCCCTTGCATGGTAAATTAAGTTTTGTTATTACTGAAAAATACGTTGCTTCTTTTTAGTCTAGTATTGTATTATCTCAGGAAGATTTGAAAGCTGAAATGTTTTGCTTTGTGTTAGTACTGGAATTATATGAGCTTGCAGTAAGAATACCAGCTCTTATTGCCTGTCTGTCATCACTGCTGATGAGGTAGGGAAGGGAGGAGAAACAACTGTGCCACTGTATTTGGCAGCAGTGGCACAATTGCATGGATTGTATTTCTCAGACTCTGTAGAGGCACCCTTTAAATATTTAAACTGTAGCTTCAGTGAACTTAATTGGTATGTTATTTCTGATGAGCCCAGTTGTGACTAAAAGTTGTTTCAGCCAGACCGTTCTCTGTTAGCTCATTATCTCTTTGACTTGCCAACTAAGATGCTCAAGAGATGGTCGATCTATTTCATCTAAAGTAAACTCCATTAGGTTATGACACTGTACAAATGAGTTGGATTTGGAAAAGTTTAGGGGAGTGATCTGAGCATTTAAGCTGGCATGAAGGTCTAATGATAGCAACTGATCACTGCAATCAAATATCCATCATCAAAGTTTATGAAGGATGTGATTTTTTTTTTTTTTTTTTTTTTTTTTCCACACACTTTTCTATGCTGAGTGAATTGGGATTGTAGGAAGAGCCTGTCTGGCATGTTATTGGAATTCTACCTAACTGCTCAGCTGAAACACCAACACTTATCTTTTTCTCTTATTTTACCATTTTTGATGTTTGGGATTACAGTGTTAGCAACATGCTACAACGCTGAGATTTCTTCTCCTATTCAAACAGAATGTAATAGTTTTCATTGACACTGATGGCATAAATTCAGCGTTTTCTTGGGGGAGGCACAAGGAAGGTTTGACACAAATCATGCATTATGAACACAGTTTCCTGTTTTATTTGCAAGTGAGTGTTACAAGCATTATTTGTCTGGTTCTTCAAAATTAACCTTTTTTTTTCTGATTACAGTTTAAGTTATAGCAGTGGAGGCAAGTTACCTGCTAAAAAGACGGGATTTTACCTTAAGGTATTTGTTTTTTACCGTGTCTTGAATAGGCTTAGTGTGAGCTAGTTACGATATCTGTAACTTCTTCTGTACGGGAGACGAGCAAATACCAAAGATAATCATTGTTTATTT
The DNA here is from genome assembly GCF_039878825.1 of Excalfactoria chinensis. Taxonomy (NCBI): domain Eukaryota; kingdom Metazoa; phylum Chordata; class Aves; order Galliformes; family Phasianidae; genus Excalfactoria; species Excalfactoria chinensis. The sequence continues at coordinate 30,576,097 of NC_092830.1, forward strand.
TGGAAAGATCGGTGCTTCTAAACACCAGTTACTGGAGAAGCATTCAGAAATATGCTACTTCTAGAGCTAATAGCAAGACTGTCAGTAAATTTGATTTTTTGTTAGGAAAAGAACACCACGCTTTTGTGATAAATTAAAAAGACTAAGAAATACGATGTTGCCAGAGAAATATGTTAGGAAGGACACAGATGTAGCTTGTCAAGTTTAAAAGGAAGTCTGGTGGTTTTTTTTCTTCCTATAGCAATACTGGGAACCTTGTAACTTACTTGAGAAATGCATTTAGTGTAGCATTTTATATTAACAGATGCATATCTTGCTTCCGTGCTGTAGCAGGAATTAAACGTGATGCAGTTCTCCTTTGCAGCATTTTGATTCTCGTTTTACTCATATGTTTCTCCTTGTAGACTTCCTATGAACAGTTCTACTGGAGATGGTTTTGCTATGTTCTTGGTTTCTTATATGTATAAAAATGAGTCAATATGCTTACCTCCAGTTAGATTCATATTTGCACAATACAAGAGAACTACCTTGTCTTACACTTCTTAGAAGTAGTTAATTCATCTGTTTAACTCCATGAGGCAATTTAGAAAGGTTTCCCTTTTGGTCGTGAGATTTCCTATTCGTTCAGATAGCTTTCTGTTACGTGTGCTTGTGAGTATCCTGGTAAAGCTGGTCAACTGATAGCGAGGGACCTAAACCAAGAGGTGGGAACCATTTCTAAAAGCTTATTTTGAAATAATGAAGACTTTATATTTCCTGGTTCAACTTAGAAAGCTCTGGTGAACACAGAGAGATCACGTTCAAAGATTATTCAGTATGTAATGTATTGTGTTCAGTACTATTGTACTGTGAAATGTGCTTTTAGGGGAAATGTTCTTAAATATCTTTGGTGCTGTAGAAGCGGATGTGAAAGGAACAGGCCATCCTGTGGCTGCTGCCATGCACTAAGACTGCTTAGGTGCTTCTTTTTTCGTTGTCTGTTCATTCCATCTCTGAATGAGATCTGTTATTTTCAAGGGTAATAAAAAATCTTTAATCTTAATCATTGCGGCTCTTTTAATTAGGATAATTTAACAACTGAGGATTCCTTCAAGACCGAAGAACATATCAAGAAGATAATGTTTTCAGATCTCCAGACTCTAAGACTCAAAAAATCTATGGAAGTACAGGTACTTAAGTTTAGGAATAATGCAAGTTGTTCTTTAGGTTGTATCTGAAGCTCAGTTAAGCATGTGTAGCTGCTTATTACTTCAGCTCTGTCTTGTTTTGCTTGGCTGTAAAATTTCTTTCTTTTTTTTTTTTTTTTTTTTAAAGATGAGTAAATGCAAGCTGAGGACATGGGGGATAATAGGGAAAGATTGATTTCTGTGACAGTGAACATAATGGTCTTTGTCCTCAGCAGATACCAGTGCTGGATTCAAAACAAAAGAACAGTGTCAGGTATAGGGGGAAATGCAGTTACTGGGAAGCACACTGGTACCGACTGTAGGTTGTTATGGCTTAATCCTTAACTACTGTGGCTTTTCTGTTCAGGGTACAGTAACAGAATTCAGGAGTCCGAGTGATTTTTATATACAGATGAATTCTCCTGAAGTTTTAGAGCAGATCAGCAAACTTTCTGTAAAACTGCAAGACTGTTACGCTAACGCAGTTATTCAAGAGCAGTATGTTCCAGTCAGAGGGGAAATCTGCGTGGCAAGGAATTCTGTGGATCAGGTAATGTCTCATTGGCCTCCTCTTAAAAAAAAAACAAACAACAAACATTTGCTTCTAAGCATTTATATGCACTCAAACCTGCCAGGAGCAGTTTGTCCTTCTCTTTATGGAAGGGTGTTGTAATTCATAGCAAATCTGAAGTAGTGTTGTTATTTTGGAGTGTGACTCAACTTATTTAAGTTACTGCTCATTTCTTATCTGACTTTTCTGATTGCTTTTCTGTAATCTCCCCTTGTTCCCATTTCCAATCCCATCCTTTTTGTTTCTTTGTTTAATTCCACTTTTTTTTCCCTATTTCGTTGTCAACAAATCCTTGTTTTACTGTAGGTAAGCCAATTTTGATAAGAGTTTAGCTATGTTAACAAGTCAGCACTGCACTGACTTTGATTTGCTTTAGAATTCTCAGCTGCCTTTATTTAAAAACAGACATATTAAATTAAAAGTTGAAGTGTGCGTTTTAGTGAGGAATACAATACATATAGTTGCTTATTATGGTGTGCTCTTACTAAGAAATTTATTTGTTGGATACAGACATGGAGAAGAGCACTGGTTAAAGATGTGGATGCATTGCAAAAGAAAGCACAAGTGTTCTACATAGATTGTGGAAAGGAAGAAAATATTCCACTCTCCTGGATTAAAGCTCTGCACAAAGACATTGAACTGCTTCCTCCATGTGTGAGTTCTATTCTCCTAGCAGTAGTGTGATATTTTAGACGAATAGCTCTGAAATAGATATAACTCTTATTTCAGCATAACTGCCGTTATCACAGTATTTTGTGTTCAGTGGAAGTGATGCATAAAAATGGACTTAAAGTTCACATTCTGAAATGTTCTGTAGGACCAAGGATGGCCTTCTGATTATTTTCTTAAAATTCTTGTTATCTGAAGTGGTAAAATTGAATTTATATTTCCACTTTGTGCTGGAGGGCAGCAGAGTAAGCACTCTGTTGAAGTATTTCAATATGGGTCTAATGTAATGCTGAAAAATCACTTAGCATGGATAAACTTATTGGTCTGAGTTGCAGGACTGTTCTCGTAGTTGTTCATTGTGGTCTAGCTTTAATATGTTTGTTTGACCTGACACAAAGAAGAACAGAGAAGCATTCCTTCAACCAACAACTGCTCTAAGTAGCAACTGTTGGAACAGTCTTTCAATAGTATGTTCAAGTAGTTCTGTTTGATTCCCTAGAAGACTTTGATAGCCTTGAGACCCTTGACTCAAAACCTTCAGTGTCTACTGAGAACAGATTACAATGTATACTTGTATTCAGACATGGTGTGATACAGCTACACCTTGTGTAATGCTCCTGTACACTGAACACAGCTTGGACATAATTCGATAAATTGTTTTGTAAAGATGTTAGTTGAATTGATAGTGCATCAGATCTCAACAGCAGTTTTTAACTCTTACATACCTTACATACCTGATAACAAGTAAGGTTCTCAAAAATTGACTCACTTATCCTAAAAGGCAGACAGTCCTCTATCTCCCATGTTCTGATGGTAATTCTTTCCAGGCAATTAAGTGTTCCTTTGCCAATTACGATCCTGAGCAACAAGGATACAATGAGGGCACTGCTGCCTTTTCTTCCAAACTGATGGAAAAGACCTGCTCAGTAATTATTGTTGATGTATTGCAAGAGGAAATGATGTCAAGTTTTGCTGTAGATGTTGTTCTTCCAGATTGTAAGTATATCTGGTGTGGGTATGGAAGGGAGGGAGAATGTTGGGGGAGAGGTAACAGCAAAACTGGTAAGTCTTCATGTTCACTTTCTCCACAGTCTCTTCCAAGACTCTTAGAATGCAGTTTTGTCTTTGGCTTCCTTCCTTCTCTACCTTCAGTAATTTCTTCTTATGGAATTGTCTTGTTTATTTCTGTGGAAATATTTCTGTTTTAATGGATGTGGTACCATGTTTTTAATTTCTTTTGTCCCCTTCACTTTTAGCCTAAAGGAAATGACAGCATTAGTTTCTAGTTCCACCCTAAAGATTTGACTTGTTAGGTTTAGTACGTGTTTACTAAACAAGTATCCCAAAGAAGGTGCACCAATGGATATGGCTTAGAGAACTCTAAGCTCTAGTGACAGCAGCACTTAAGTTTTTTAATAGTATAAAATGCTTGTTGTGTGATGATCAATTCCATTAATTTAATGGATGAAATGGCAGGAGCCTACAAAGTTAGAAAGGTCTGACAAAAAAAGAATGTTCAGCGTATTTAATTTTGTAGCTTAGTTTATAGTAATTTTCAGAAGTAACTCTGACTCCTGCCTGATGAAGTTGCACATTTGGAAGTCATCTGGCTTTTGCTCAGTAACCACTTTGTCTCTTTCTACTTTTCATGTACAGTGTCAGAAAACAATTCTAAGGAAAGTAAAGAAGAAATACCTGAAGATAAAGAACAACATTGCAATGGAAATATAACTGCACAGTGCGTCTCTATCTGTATTGGAGACACATTTTCTGTTGTGGTTTCACATGTTCAAAATCCAGAAGATTTTTTCTGTCAGCAGATATGCATTGGCCGTAAGTGACTTGAAAATAAGCTGTGAGCTATCATAGCACCTTATTCTTCAGTAGTGAGTATCTAGAGGGAGATATTGCTAGTTGATCTTATACTTGGAGATTATTTGTGGTGTTATGGCTGTGCCTCATTTAAAAGCCTTGATACTGTAGAGGATCTTTTTGGCATCATAATCTGCTATTGTCACTTAGTAACTTGTAAGGTTATGGCTTGTGGACATTCTGAGTAATCAGATCCACTATTTTAATATTACTTTTGACATTATGTGAAACACCTCTAATGTTGCAACAAGTTCTTTCACGTTTTGAATGTAAGATATGTGTACTTCCCTAAAACCTGTGTTTTCTAATGCCAGGTCGTCTTGCTGAGCTTCAGGGGCATCTTTGCGAATACTGCAACAAACTTCCAAGTAATCCAAATTTCCGACCAGTTTCTGGAGAGCTGTGCTGTGCCCAGTTCACAGGTAAAGGTGAACATCTATCTAAAGGAGCCATCTATAAAATAGAGCTATCTATTTTTTAAAAGACCATTAAATGGTGCCTTTATTAAGCAGACATAGAGCACTCAATTCCTTCTTATATGAAGGAGATTTTTAAGAGACAGTGAAGGAGTGGGTTTTATTTTGGCAAGCCCCATTTCCTGTGGAAACAAGTATAGGCTAAAAATTTCAAACATTTTGTGCTAGAAATTGATATTTCTTTATGAAATAAGTAACTTTTATAGTAAGAACATGAAGTCCTGCTTGCCTGAAGTAAATTTTTTTTTCTGCACATTCAGAAAAAGGTATTACTGTCAATAAGCTGTCTTAGCATTTTAAGTATTAGTTTCAGGTACTTAGCAAGGAAAAAAAACATTAAGTACATTAGTAGCTTTGATAGATTTGAGAGTAAGCTTGTATTTCTATCTGAAATCTTTAAATTGAATTAGAAAACTTAAATCATATTATACACATAATTTGAGTCAACTGAGAGCCTGTTGTTTTTTAAATATACTGAACTTAACTATGTTATGTGGGGGTAGCACTTAATTTTTTCTTGCAATATACATTTGTAGATGGGGGATTCTTTATGGAAAGAATGAGTTTTCAACACTTAACTGATAGGAGGAGTGATGCTGGTAGATGCCTTCCATAAGGTTTTGTCAAGGTTTGTGTGAGCTGTAGTACTGCTGTTTCAGCTATTATGTTGAGATTGTCAATATATTGATCTGCCCCAAAAAAATCATGCTGTTTACTGAAGCTAAAATCAGAGGTAATGAATGTGTATTTCTTCCTTTTTAGAAGATGATGTCTGGTATCGTGCTGCTGTTATAGCACATGCTTCTGAAGATAACGTTGTGGTGGGCTATATAGATTATGGCAACTTTGAAGTTCTGCAGCCAACTAGACTTCGTCCTATGATTCCAAAATTAATGGAATTGCCAGCTCAAGCCATAAGATGTACCTTGGCAGGTATGAAATAAATTGTTATTTCTCTTTGGTTAAAGAGAAAATAAGTGGGGTTGTCCAGTTACCACATGTGCAGTATCATGGATCGAAGGCTTCTTAATCTGTTACTTCAAAGAATGGAATGTTACTGTACTCTTTGATATATTGTTGGGACCTGAACTGTCTCAGAATCCTTCTATACTATTTGACCTTTTTTAGGTATCAAGCCACCATTGGGAGCCTGGACATCAGAAGCTATTTCTATCATGAAACAATTAGTAAAAGACAAAGTGTTCACAGTGAAAGTAGTGGATAGAGAGAGTTATAGATGTGTGGTGGAGCTCACAGATGCATCAGTTATTCCAGAAATAAATATATCGAGATGTCTCATAGAAAAAGGCTGTGCAGCTGAAGATTCAAGAATGGCCTTGCAAGCATTTGAAACGGGTGATGTTAAACAAGCACATAGTGAGTACAAGCACATCCTGATAGAGTGGTAGTGTTTAACCTCCTGTAATGAAGTTGCATGTTTCTAGAAGTCCATACAAGAATTTCCTCTGGTTGGAAGTCTTAACATGTCTAGTTGCAGTAGGATACGACTGGTTACCTGTCTGTTTCTGCGTTCTTGTCCTTAAGCCTATCTTTGTTGTCTATATTTTGCACCTGAAACCATTTATTCAGTCCTTCAAAAGCTGTTGAACTGTAGCAGCCTGTTTAACTTCAAGGCTTATAGGGATTTGTTGCCTAAACTGCCTTTTTTGCATTTACTGACTGAAGCTTTAGTTTGAGAATTTTATAACTCCTATGTCACATTTCTGTGTATTTCTGGGAAGATTCCTGGCTCTTACATGAAGCATGTTAGGGTGTTATTTTCCATCCTGTCTCTGGTAAAACTGTGTGTTTTATCTTAGCAGTATTATCTATCAGTGTGTAGATACAGATAGTTGGATTATTTATAATGAGAAATGGCAGTACACAAAGAATGAGTATACAGTGTGGATTTTTTTTCTCTTCCTTTCCAACACCCCTAAAAAGGATTGGATGTAATTTCTCTTCCTCTACTTCTCTCTTTCCTCTCTAGAGGACACAGCAAACAAAAAACAATACAAGTGGAGTAAATTCTCTCATGAACAAGCAGTAGATGTGGTAGTGTGTACACTGTACAGTCCTGGAGAATTCTACTGTCAGATTGCAAATAGCAATGGTAAGTTTCTTCAGCTTCTGTTTTCTAGCATAGTTTCTTTGCTTTCTGATTTATTATTGTTTCAAGTGAGTTTATAACACCAGTGAGTTCAGTCCTGCTTATATCAGTGACTTTGTTTATCATTCTTTCTCTCTTTCAGAGTTACGTGCTCTAAACTCGCTTAACAAATCATTGTTTGAATACTGCCAGAAAACTCCTCCAGATGTTTTAAAGCCTGAGAAAGGAGAACCTTGCTGTGCTTTATTCTCTGGTAAGTAACAGGCTTGAAATATTCCAGTTCTTCACAGAGAAAAAATGTAGCCAATATTTTATATTGGTAGAGGATAGCAAAGACTAATTTTATTACTAAATGTCATTTTATTTTTAAATCAGGTGATGGTAACTGGTACCGTGCTTTGGTGGAAAACATCGTTTCAGATAGAGTTGTTCAAGTTCGCTTTGTGGACTATGGGAATGTTGAAGAAGTACCAGTGGATAACATACGGCAGATTCCATCCTCATTCCTAGAGCTGCCATTCCAAGGAATTAAATGCTGGCTTTCAGGTGGATCTTCTTATGAATTCACTCCTGAAAAGTGCTGTTGCACTTAAGAACTAGAAACTTGCTGCTTGTGGGGGAGGAGATGATGATACAGTATTCTACACAGAACTAAGCTTTATAATAATGTCTGTATTGCTTCTGGACTCAAGAAATTATGGAAGCCTCTGATTTAGCCTTGCAACACTGCGTGCTGGTATTTAATAGATGTTCTTTGCTGAGTTCCTGTCCGTGTTGTAGAGCGATCTGCCTGTGGGTCACTTACTGATTTACTGGTCAAATGGAACTTGTTTTTGCTTCATCTGTAGTGCTTGCTAGCTTTTAGTTTTAGTGTAGGAATAAATGTGCTTTTGTGAAACTTAGTTATTTTTCTATATTTTTTTTTCCACAGGCCAAGGGAGCTAATGTGTTCTAATTTCAGTGGGAATGTTTCATATGATTGCTGCATAACTTGGCACTGTACTGATGTTTTGAGCAGTGTTTTTTAGAAAAGGTTTGTGTTGGATAATGTCAGTTAATGGAGGTGTTTTGAACACATCTCTTACTTCTTAGGTATAAAGCCTGCTGGTAGCAAATGGAACTCAAAAGCTACAGAAAGATTTCACAAGTGCACTGCAGGAATGAAACTTGAAGCCAGAGTAACTTCATTTTCCAGAGATGGGGCAGGTGTAGAACTTATTGACAATTCTATGGCTCATCCAAAAGTGATCAATGAGATGCTAATGTCTGAGAAATTGGCTGCAAAGGAAGATCTGCCGGAGAAAGATACTTTTCCAAGCAAGTCTGATGGAAAAGGTAACTAAATGAATGTTAGCTTTTAGGTTTGAAAAGAATTGTCAGCATCCCAGCTGTGAAACATCTTCATTTTCCATAATTATAGATTATATCAATAGTAAATATGCTTGAGAATATCATGTTGTTTCTACAACTAAACAGAAGTGCCCTGTGGGTGGCATTACTGACAAATAAAAGGAAAGTCAAAAATCATTGGATTTGTCTTAAATGTGAATATTTGACAGTGCAGAGTGGAAAGTCTGCCAAGTGGCTGAAACTTTTTCAACGTTTACTTTCCACTATCTTATTTTTAAGTGATTTTTTAGTTCTTTCTTACACTGAGAGCTACTAACTCTCACTTAGTTTGCAGTTTATCTTGTTTTATGTTTCTCTTTTGTTTTATCTCTTCTTGAAGTATAGAAATGGCCTGTAAAATTCAAAATAACAAAATATTTGTTAACAGATACTTACATCATGTATATGCTTAGAGAAAAGTATCATGCAGCATTTTTGTGCTCTTTCTAATAGCAACCTCACTTGGGCACTGGGAGTCGATAGAATTGGCAGTGGATCAAACTCTACCTGTCTGTGTGACAGAAGTTACAAGCCCAGATTTGTTTTATGTTGTACCAGCTTATTGCAAAGGTAAGAAAGAGTTCTGTTCTCTGTTCCTAATATTGATGAAGTTATTGTCGAGAGTTAGTTGATGAGTGCCTGTAGTGAACTGAACTACTTGGAAGTGTAGCTTAGATGGCAGAAAAATACAGGTTAAAAAAAAATGCCAAAGGCAAGGGTAGAGGAGATGACAACTAAGTACAATCTTCATTACTTGCCAGTATGGTTACTCATCAATTAATTTTTTTTTGCAGACAGAGATAAACTACTTAAGCAGTTGACTGAACTGCAGGACTATTGTAAATCCTGTAAGAAGCAGCCTTTCAGACCAAAGCTGGGTGAAGCCTGTTGTGCCAGGTTTTCAGGTGAGGGAATCTTTCATTCTTATACTTCTTTAACAAGTGTAAAACATGTTTTTCCCTTTCAAACGAGGAGAAAAACCTACTAAATGTTCAGTTTTCTTTGTTTGCCAAGTACAGTTTGGTTGTATCTTTAGAGCAAAGAAAGCGTGATAGTCCAGAAAAGGGTAAATATGTTGTGCACTGCAACATGCATGGAAGAGGACATATTCCGCTAGTACATAAACTCAGTACTTGAAAGGTAAAATCATAGAATCATAGAATTACCCAGGTTGGAAAAGGCCTCGAAGATCATCAAGTCCAACCGCAGCCTAACCATAGTACCCTAAAATAGTGTTGACTCATAAATATTAGATGTAGACTGCACATGCCTTGCTACAGGGGATCTAGCTGAGTGCTAATCAACCTTAAATTAGTAAATGAAAGTGCTTGTTGAGATAAGAATTATGAAAACAGGGTAGATGAATTAGAAACAATGCTAGGCGGAGCACAAGCATACGTTTCATTATTGGTTCGTTGTTTCTGTTGTCCACCAATGGCTTTTCTTCTTTACAGCAATCTGTGCTTATGAATGTGGTTTTCACGTGTGATTCTTTGTGTTTCAATCTTTTCAGGTGATGGGTGTTGGTACAGAGCTGTTGTTCTAAACATATCTCAGTCCACAGTTGAAGTACTGTACGCAGACTATGGGAACATAGAAACTGTACCGCTTTCAAATGTGCTGCCAATCACTGATTCCTTCCTAAAGTTTCCTTTTCAGACAATTTCATGCTCACTCGCAGGTAAAAACAAAACAAACAAAAAACTTGGCTTTTTAAATTGAAACTTATTATAAATCTACATCTATTCTGGTGATGGTATTCATTCCTGAGTAGTGGTAAACACGATCAATTGAAATAGCCATCACAGTATTAAGCAGTATAGGTAGATACTTTCTATCTTCTTTTTGGTTTCAGAATAGATTTCTTAATTAGCTGTAGGATCTTGGCTGTTTATAATGGAAACTTAGTGTCAGTGGTTTTGAAAACTGTGTTGATGTTATTTGTGAGATGAAGTGATAAAAAGGAACTCTTAACAAACTCGACTACTTTTCTTTTAGGAATAAAGAAAGTTGAGTGGTCTCCGCTGGTTCTTGACTCACTGAAGAAAATGTTACTGAATAAATATGTCACAATCACAGTGAAAGGAATTAATGGAAATATTAAATTGGTAGAAGTGGAGAAAGAGAGTGAAAATGGTAGTGTGAATGTAGTGGACAAATTAGTAATGGAGGGTTTGCTGAGATACTGCGAAGCTGCAGACTCCGATGTTGCACATCAAGGTACTTATCTTCAAATTATGTTTCAACTGAGAAGCCTTTGAAGAACTGTGAGTGCTGCAGGAAATTCCACATAGAATCACAAGGTTGGAAAGGACCTATAAGATCATCTAGTCCAACCGTCTTCCCTTTACCATACCTACAGCAAACCACTAAACCATATCTCATAGCTCCTTATCCAGACGCCTCTTGAACACTGCCAGGGATGGCGATTTCACACCTCCCTGGGCAGCCATTGCAGTGCCTGACCACTCTCTGAGAGAAAAAGTTCCTTCTTGTGTCTAGTCTAAACCTCATCTGATACAATGTGAACACTGCGTCCCTACTTTACCTAACTCCTTCATTTCCTTTGTGTGTCTTGTTTGTTTTGTAGGCAGTAGAAGTGAGACCAAATGCTGCTGTGCAGAATTAAAAATGCAGGTAGGTCAGAAATAGACCTAACATTCCTCACTGTGAGTGTTTCCAGAATTTATGAAACCTTAAGTGGGAACCATATGGGGGTAGGGAGGTATTAGGTAACTGAAACACTGAAGATAAGAGAAAGGAATATGCCCATTCTTTTGTCCTTTTTTTCTAAGGGATAACAGCTATATTAGAACAGCCTCAAACTTGAGAAGACATCATATTATATACCACACAGATTCCATTAGCGTTTCATTCCATTCCATCAGCGTTTGGCCACACAGCCAACTCTGGATTTGTTTGCTTGTTTTGGGAGGGAGGCTGTAAGGTTTTGTTTAGTTTTCCCCTCCTAGAGTATAAGGGCTCGGGCTGTTGCCTTTTATGTATGCTGTGTATGGGGGGGCGGCAGTGTTTGCATAAACTGCAGCATGTAGGCAGTGGCAACTGGATATTCTTTCAGTAAGAAAGCTGTGTTTTGCTGTGGATGCAGCTTGACAGCTGTATGTGTAAGTTAGTTAACTTATTATATAGCATTATATAGTATTCCATCTATTTTGGTCATGGAATTATCTTTAAAAGGTAAGAATCAGAATTCTGGTATGTTATTTGAAGGTCTCTTTATAGAAAGGAACTGCGTATTCAATGAGCTGATGGGGAATGTGGCTGAATTGGTGGTTTCAGGATCTGCCTTAATCTGAAGTTTTATTGCTATTCTAATACTTTGTTTCTCTCACAGCTTAAAAAACATGAACAGGTTCTCCTCTTCCTTTTAAACAAGCACCACAGTCCAGACAGATACGAAGAAATGAGGAAAGTGTTGAAAAGCTGAGTCTGAAGCTCTGTTCCATTTATATAGAATCACAGAATCACAAGGTTGGAACAGACCTACAAGATCATCTATTGTTGGAAGAGCAGTTTTATTCATCGTGCCAACAATGAGAGTTGCTTCCTCTGTTGTTTATATAACCATATCAGTCTGTATATTTGGACTGTTATCAGATGTATTGCGTTAATGATTTCAGAGCTGCAAGCTGAATTTTCTGTTCTGTTTTTGTTTGGTAGCTCAATGTTGGTAAGCTTTTTTGTTTTTATTTTGCTGTTGAATCCATGTAAGTTTATGGAATTGTTGCAGCACCTTGAGAATACCCTGTTAAATTTAAGACGATTGTAATCATAAAGTTCAACTTTGGTATGGTTGAAACTCAACTCTTGGAAAGAGTAGATAAAACCATTTCCCCTTGTCCTGCTGTTAAGTTGAGGAAGGGAAAATTTGGGTTGGATGTCAGGGGGAAGTTGTTTAATATGAGAGCATGGAGGTGCTGGAACAGCTGCTCAGAGAGGCTGTGGATGCCCCATCCATCCCTGGAGGTGTTTGAGGCCAGGTTGGTTGGGCCCTGGGCAGCCTGGCCTAGTATTAAATGTGGAGGCTGGTGGCCCTGCCTGTGGTGGGGGGGTTGGAGCTCCAAGATCCTTGAGGTCCCTTCCAACCCCGGCCATTCTGTCATTCTGTTTGATTTTACTGAACTCTATCATAGCCTTACTAGTCTTTCAACTTAATTTTTTTTCCTGTGTGAAGTTAGACAGAAAGTTTTCTTCATAAACCTGTTTTCAGCATCGCTAAATGCTGTCTTCTCAGTTTCTACCTTGTCAGTTTTTTCATGCTAATAGAGAAGTCCTCTTCTGGGATATGACAATCCATGACTAGTTTGATTCAATGTTTCTCTCTTGCAGCTGCTCCCTTGCTATTCTGCTGCTACTTCTGTGCTTTCCATTGCGTTACACACCTCTGCATGCTATAAATGCAGTGACAGAAACTACTCTCGAGGTACTCAATTTAGAAGAGCAGCACTTGCACTGTGTGCATCAGTGGCAGCGCAGAGCAGCCCCCAGCCTGGCTCTGTGTGCAGGAGCTGCCCGCTCTGCTCGGGCTGTTGGCTGACCGATACAGCAGCACGAGTCGGAAGCTGAACTTAACAGCACTGCTGCTTTCTTCTCTTTTCTTCCAAATCCCAGAGCTCGTCTCTCAAATTTGTGGGAGGAGCGTGAAAGGGGCCGGCCCTAAGCCAGCAAGGTGTGCCCTTACCGTGCAATATGTACGTGCACGGTGCTCCTCAATCCCCGCTTTTTAGATTACATCCTCAGAGCACCTAAAGATCGCCTTTCTCCCTGCTCTAAAAGACGGCTGCGAGCACAGCGCCGATCCATCACACAGCTCTGCCCCACCGCGACCTGCGGGGCGGTCCGGGCACAAGCAGGGCTCCGTCCCCGGCTCCTCCTCCTCCCCGCGGAGCCGCCGAGGGTCGCGCAGAGTCCGGCGTGGGAGCGCCGCCGGTGAGCCCCGGCCTGGGAAGGGGGTACAGAGGGGGTCGGGGTGGAGCCGCGGGGCCGCACACGGGCAGCGCTGGGGCGCCGTATCCCGTAAGGGGATGAGGGAGGGGGGGAATCGTCCCGAAGCCCCGGGTTTATGGAGCAGCAGCCGGACGTTGCCCTGCTTTGCTGCTCTCGGGTGAGCCGTTTCTGCGGGGTGCGGCAGGGGAGAGGTGCTGAGCGTGCCGGGGCAGCTCCCAGACGGGCTGTGCCTGGCGTCTTGAGTTCAGACTGGCTGCGGAAGACACAAAGAAGACTTTATTGAGGCTCCAAGGAGGCTGGAGGACCTGAAGCGGTGTCTGTAGTGTGCTAGAGGCGAGAGTGCTTTCAGCCTTCGGGTGTGTGCAATGGGGGCTTTTCTTCTAGCGATGGCTACAGGTGCAAGTGGGTGAAATAAATAAAGAAAAAGAAATCCCCTGTTCCAATCTATAGAAAAAATAACAGTGGAAGATTCTCGCATTGTGAAGCTCCTTTAGGAAGGCTCTGCCCCCAGGTGCGTGCAGGTAGCTCCATCAGAGGGCTTGGACAGGGAGTGACAGCATCTGGGTATGGCGTGCTGAGGCGGGGACGGCCCGTTTTATAGCCGTGGGACAAGAGGGAATGGCTTCAGTGGCAGCAGGGGAGGTTCAGGTTGGATATTAGGGAAAAATTACTCTCAGAAAGAGCGTTGAGACAGAGTAACAGAGATGGCAAACAACAGTCCAGCCTGTGCAGTAGGTACTCAATACGATTTAAGGCTTTAAGTGCTACAGTTCCTCTCCTTCAGTTCTGGGTGTGTGGGGAAGGACAAGGCAGAGCTCTTTCCTCAAGAGGAAGGTTTGCTGAGGTGCTGGGTGCTGATCCTCACCCACCTGCTTAGGTGCAGGTCCATCAGTCACTCATCTGCCTCAGCTATGGCTGCTCCTGGCTGGGATGTGCAGAACTGGCACCAGTTGCAGCTGTTCAGAGCTGCAGAGGAAGATTATAGGATTCATACCTGCACCCATTGCCTTGAATAAGCTCACAACCTGGTATGCCACCAAGTCCCCTGTATTTTTTTCATGACCTCAGTGCAATTACATTTGTGTCTTTCTTTACCTTACTTTATGAGTGCACAGAAGGAACTTTCTTTTCTATCATTCCTTCTGTTTGGATGTTTTCCCCGCATTTCCTACTATTTTCCCCATTGCTTTTGCCCTGAGCACATGTTTCAGAACTCCTCACATGAGACACCCAGCAAAGAGATGTTAGCTGTTGGCAAAGAAGTCTGCTTTAGGAATTGGGTCAATATTCCTTTCCTTTATTTCAGATTTGCCACCATGAACCTCTTGCCATTTGAGTCCCTCTGTGTTTTCCTGCTTCCCCAAGGTATTGTAAGTCATCCTTTTGCATCAGGGGTTTCTGTGCCAGATGTTTCCCTGTCTCTAGATGGAGTTCTTTGTGGGAGGGATGAGATGAACCAATGCCTCCTCAGGAAAACATGGGTGAAGCCCTGGAATGAGGGAAAAAGCGATACCTGGATAAATAGCTTTTCAAATGTGTGACAGATGGATACGTGAAGAGTCTATTCCAGACAAAAGGTGATTATTTTGATGCTCAGAGTTCACATATGTCTCCAGTTGCAGCTGCTTGGTGTGTCTGTGCCTCTGATTGTGATCTCCAGAGCCAAACCTTCCCCAGCTCTCATTCTTGCAGTTCTCTCATTATTTTTTTAAAGGCGGTTTCTAGTGTTGATGGATGATTACCTGATTTGTCCCACAGTTTGGTTGGCATCGGGCATGCAGGAAATCCATGCTGACCAAGAAACGATTGGCAAGATCTCAGCTGCTGGCCAATGTAAGTTTGCTTTCATAAAGCATGACTTTTACCTTCTAAATTCTATGCCAGTGCCTTGAAAAGGTCTCTACAGAGTAGGCAGGCTGTCAGCGAGCTCTGTCAGAGATGCTGGGAGCTGGCGTGTTTCTGCAAGCAGGGGTGACACAAGGTTAAGTCCCTGAAGGTGGGATAATGGGCAGATCTTTGGGAGGCAACTCTGTCAGTGGCTTGCAACTGCTCAGATTTTGTGTTTAGAAAAACCAGGATGTGCTTTGGAAAGCGTGCTGTGGATGGAGCACATCTGGCTCAGCGGGATGTGATGCACCCTGTGAATGCCTCACAATTCCCTCCTGTGCCTCAGGCTGGGAATGGGGCTCACTCTGTGCTTGTGTTCTCTCTACACCCACTTGTCGGAGCTGCTGGCTCTGTTGCTTTGCTTGGACTCATGGAGCCATCCTTGGAACCTGAAATCTGAAATCTCAGGAAAGTCTTGTGAACTGTGAGCACTGAACAGAGCAGGAAGGGGGGAGCATGCAGGGCTTGGGCTGGGAGAGCTGCTCCAGTGTGTGCTCTGCAAGACCAGCTGTCTGTGTTTTTCCCATTTGCTCCTAGAAGGTGAGATGAATAAATTCAGGTAATTTTATTTCTTTTCCATTTTCTTCTTTTTAATCATTTTCTACATCTGTCCATCCACCTTTGGCAGTCACCTGTGACCCAAGCATGTATCTTGTTCTCTCCTAGTGATGTGGTGCTCAGCTTCTATTGATATCCTTTTCCTCTTGGATGGCTCCTACAGCATTGGCAGGGGCAGCTTTGAAAGATCGAAGCACTTTGCAAGCAAGCTCTGTGATGTCCTGGACATCCATCCAGGCAGGGTGAGTGTTGGGAATGAATCCTTTTGGTTTCAAGCAGCTTGATGAAGTGTGAGAAGGCCAGTGGAAACTTACTGAGTGATACAGCAAAACTCAGCCTAGCAGCTGCATGGGTAAGAGCAGGTCTTGGCTGGATGCCCTGTTGTTTCATCCCTGCAATATTTGCAGATTCGGGGGGCTGTTTTCTTAAATACTTTTCCTAGTCTCTGTTAATCCTTAAATAGAACTGAAAATTAGTAGCCTTTTCAGCTTTGAAGATGTCACATTCCACTAAACTCCTTCCAAAGCTTCAGTGCAATATTCTGGGCAATATGAATGATTTTGCCTGTTTACATTTTCAACTACGGGGCATGGTTTTAGGGCTGGCAATGGAAAAATAGTTGCCTGCTGTGCTTAATGCAAGAAGGAGCTGCTGTTAGTAATGGAGAGACTGCCCCCACAGTGTCTAATTGGTTTGGTATAGAAGGTGTTACTCATAAACTTGCCATGTTTTTGAGGCTCTAAGCTGCTCTGGGAGGATAAGTACAGATCTTAAGCTTCCTGCAGCTCCCATGTTGTTTACAGCTGAGCTTTTTTTGCCTTGTTTGTGATCCGTATAGATATTACTGTGCCCTCTTCCGAAGTTTATTTAGAGTGCCAGGAGCTGGACATGCAAGTAGTGTTTGTTGTGATAAGATTTAGTGTTCTCCAACCTGTAAATTACTTGTAAGAATGACACCTGCACAGACACCTTTTGTTCACGTCTAACCTTTCCTTTTAGGTCCGTGTAGGAATGCTACAGTTTGGTTCAGCTCCCCACCTTGAGTTCTCACTGGATTCCTATGTAACCAAACAAGAAGTGAAAGACAGGATCAAGAGGACAGTGTTCAGGTCAGCTTATTCTACAGGTTTTCTCTTTTTTCTGGGCTGTGAATGATTTCTGGACTGAGAATTTACTGAAGTGTAGACATTGGCACCTCAGCTGTGTGTATACCAGCATGCTGCACTCAGGAAAGGGGATGAATGACTGGTGTCTGTGATGTGTAATGCTTAGTCTGTCTTTGCCAGTGCGGGCTGATAGAGAAGAAGGCTTTCAGCATCCCTCTGTAAGGTGGTCATCAGAGGAGTGTTTCTGTGTGGGCAGTGGGTTATGTCCTTCCTCAGGCAGGAGGTACTGGGTTGGGGCACCCTGCTGTCGTTTGCAGGGCTGCTACAGGGATGTGCTCATATATCCACAGCTACAGCTTATAGAGGCAGCAGCAAGCATTGTCTTCCCATCCATCTAAGCACTGGCAGGACAGTGTGCAGCTTGCATTTCTGGTGATTACAATGTCCTTTGTCCTCAGAGGTAGTGATGAATTGCTAGTCCCTTGAAATCTGTGCAAATGTGCCTGCTGAATTCAAGAGGATCTGGTTTTCAGACAGAAGCCTTTTTCTTCCTGAATGTTAAGACTTGGATGTGTTCCCATGACCTTGGAAAATGGAGCCAGAAGTCCAGAAACTCTCAGGGGCTCTCAAAATCCAAACTTCTGATCTCTGAGAAATATTTTTGGATCTAGAAAGGATCTGACATCTACCCCAAATAACTATTGTTCTGATGACAAGAGTGTCGATACAGCCTGCAGGTGCCTGCTCCTTCATTTGTTGATCTGCACTAGTGCTGCAGGTTGGCTGGGCATTTCTCAGGGATGTCCGCTGCTCTCAGCAAACTGATCAGTTCTGATCTTCCAGACAAGATCCGATGGCTGGGTTTTGTTGCACTACTTTTGATAAGCTTATCAAATGGAGAAAACCTCTTGTATAACGTTATGGAGAAAGCTTAGCAGAAATCAAGACACATTTATTTCTCTTCCTTGGCTGTGGCTTAAAGGTCTGTGAGAGCAGAGAAAGAGCAGCAGTGTTCAGTGTCTGGCAATGAAATTCCTTGGTGACAACAGATGGATGTTGACAGATCAAACAGAAATAATGGCCTTGTGCTTGGCCATTTCATCTAGTTTAAATGAAAACCTGACATTTCAAAGTAGATAAAATAGTTACAGATGGATTCCAGTTGGCTTCTGATAAAGCAGGGTGTTTGGTTCTTGGCTGAGAACCTCCCTGATGTGCTCCCAGTGAACCTTTGGCCAGCAATGCATTTCCCAGCCTCATCCCCTGCTCCTGGTGCAGCGCTGGGAGAGGCAGCCCCAGGCAGTGGAGAGGCAGTTGTTGGTTTATTCCAAGACAGATGGTCTTTTTCTGTGAATTTTATCCAAGTAGCTTTTGAATGCATTGGCCCATGTCAACTAAATTTGGCAGTGATCTCAGAAGCAAAATCTCTTATAAATTTGTTTCATGCATGTTCAGTCACAGTCGAGAAATGCTAGTGCTCCTTCTGAGGAAAGGATGCGGACTTCACCTGCTACAACTTCGGTTTCAAAACATCCTTCTTGGATGTGTATTTAAGGCCATCATCCACTGTGCCAATAGCTGGTGAAACTAAATGCACATCAAAAAGAAAACGATGGACAGAGCTTTGGTGCACAGAGACTCTATTAACTTTTCCTAATCTTTGGTGCTTCTGCAGGCACAGTTTACTGTGTCCATCAAGATGTTGTCACCAAACTGTGCACGATGTATTTTCCCCCATGCGTAGCATTTCTCAGTGAAGCATCTGACAGCTGATGACATCCAGTCAGGAAAAGGCTGATGTGGACATACCATGAGCACACAGTCACTGAGCGTGCTTTGAAGTGGTGGTGGAGAGCAGAACGAAGTTTGAAGTGAAAGGATCTGGCAGGTACTGAGTTAGAAAGTCTCAGTGAAAATCAGGGAGTAGACAGAAAAGCATGAACTTGGGAAACTGGAGCTTGGTGATTCTTGAGGTCCCTTCCAACCCAAGCCATTCTATGAGCATGGGCGTGAGCATGTGCTTTTCTAGAACAAGCAAATTAGGTAGTAAAGCAAAAGAAGGATGTTCAGAAAGGAAATGGGATTGTGAGTGCCTCAGCACAGCTGGAGGAGGTGCCTCCAGGAGGCTGGTGACACTTTTATTTTGGCTCCCCTTGCTTGCTCTGGCTGGAGATAAAAGCAACCCTTAAAGGCTGTCACAGGAAGAGATTTATAGCACAGCTTCTTGGGCAGAATTAGATGACAGCTGGAAATGTCTCCTCTCATCTAGCGGCTTAGTTATCAGCAGGTCTGGAGCGTGTTCCTAGAGAGATGGGCTCTGTCTGATATTGCAAGTCCAGACGGGCAGCATACTACAGAACTCTTATGTTGTGCCAGCAGAGAACTACCAAGAAAGGATGAGACTTTCTCCTGCCTGTCTTTGCCCAGAGAGGTTGTGGATGCCCCATCCCTGGAGACATTCAAGGTCAGGCTGGATCAGGTTCTAAGCACTTGATCAAGCTGTAGGTGCCCCTGTTCATGCCTCCATGTTCTGCCTCCTCTTCAGGGTCCCTGTTAGGTTACCCATGGCTTTTGCTGAAGTAAGTCTTGGTTGTTTTGATTGTGTATATTCCTGTCATTTCACATGTCATTTTTGGTGACGTTTAGTGGTGTGTGGAACATGGAGCCCACCCTTGAGTAGGCATCTGAAACAGTCTTTTCAAGTTAAGTCTTGTAAGCAAAGAATAGTCTGTGCCCCACAGAGCTCACTATCAAGTACTACTAGTGTAAAAGTGCTCCCTATAGAGACAGCCACATCTTGTATTCTCTCTTGTGTATTCATAGCAGTCCCCTTTTTATTGTCCTGTATAGCAGCAGAGCACAGTAACAAATAGCACCTTGGGGAATAGGGGGGAAGGATTGTTTGGTAAGCTGTACCTTGTTTTCTGAAGTGGCATTTAAGGTTGCTTTGCTTGGGAGTTACTATCAAGCTGCAAGGCTTAAGGTCTGCTGTTCCCTAACACTTAGTGACAGCTCATTTTACCAGGTTGATTCGTGTCACTGCTGGAATGTTGTCCCTTGGCACCTGAGTCTTGGTGCTTTGTTACTGTGAGGATCAACAAGCACTGAGCTAATTACTTCCTAACCAGAAACATTCCCTTCCCCAGGGCTGAATTCAAGGGCTGCCAAAATATTGAGGTGGCTGGCATGCATCCACAAACTGCTTTTGTGGGGCCAGGCAAGAGGGAGAAAATGGTTTATCACAGAAAGACACAAGTGAGTTAAAGAGGATAACTCACTGTATTTAAAATGGCCTCATGCCTGTTTCACATGATCCCATCTCCAGAATGAGAAGTGCTGGCTGCAACCTGTATGAATGCCAATGGCTGGTGCAGCTTCTCTGTCACACCAGTGCTGCTGGCATACAACAAGGTGAAGGTATTGCTTTCAGTTGAGTTTAGTGGTGGTGTAGACAGCTGGAGCATCAGGTGGCTTTTCTTTATGCTTATTTTGCTAAGGGGGTACTGGCAAAGCCCTGAAGAAAGCATGCCTTGTGTTTGTTCCTTCTGAGTTTCTGGGGACATGCTAAGAAGCTTTCAGCATTTGTATTTCAGAAGCTTTCCTACAGGATGGATAAGTTAACCCTTAGGTTAGCAAAGGAGAAAAAGGCACAGACTTCCTGCACGCTGCTGGACTGCAGGCTCTTAGTCCCGGTCTGCAGTGCATAGCGCTCCTGCTGTAGGTCTTGGTCTCAGAACTGCAGAAGATCCTCTGGAGGGAAAGGGATGACATATGACAGGAGAGTAGAGCACTCCTGTGCATCAGGAGAAAACAAACACCAGCATCTCAGAAGTTTTCTGCGTTCTGCCCCCCTGTGCTATGTTTCTGACTGGAATATAAAAGGTTATTGTTAAACAGTGTTTCCAAATGACTCTTTAAAGAATTTCAGTTGGAAAAACAGAAGCAACTGAGACATCTATCACAGCTGGAAGTAGTGTAAGTATCCCATAGGTCTGGTTCCTGCTCTGATTGCAGAAGTGCTCTGCTGTGCTAAGTCTTCTGGAGACAGCTCTGGGTTGAATGGGAGAGAGGCAAAGACAGATGGGTAGGGTCTATGGAAAGGTGACAAGAATGACAGGATTGGACACCTCTCTGGACGCTCTGTGAGGCAACATACAAAAATATGCAAAGTTCCTCACTACTAGAGAATGGAAATTTGAAAATCAAAAGATAAATTCAGTAGCAATAGGAGAGGTTTGATTTCTGCTTTTGCAATGTTATCTCCTTTGTCTCTAGAGGCGGCAGCACAGAAACTGGTCGGGCTCTGAAATACGTTCTCCGTAAGGGATTCCCTGGTGGCAGGAACTTGACTGTCCCCAAGATCCTGATCATCATTTCGGATGGCAAGTCCCAGGGCAATACCGCAATGCCTGCCATGCAGGTAAAGGACAGAGGGACCACAATTTTTGCAGCGGGAATCAAGTTTCCAAGGTAGGAAGCCTTCCATGTATTTGGAAATGAGGGCCCAGTTCCCCAGATGCCAAGTGTGGGGTTTGTTCTGTACTCAGTTTTTTGGGGGTGATGTAGGACCTGCTTATACCAGTGGCTGAATTCCTTCCTCTGCAGGTGGGAGGAGCTGCATGCTCTGGCCAGTGAGCCCACCGAGCAACACGTGCTCTTTGCCGGCGATGCCAGTGATGCAGCCAATGGTCTGTACAGTGCCCTGAGTAGCTCCATCTGCAGTGTCACCACACCAGGTAACCCCAGTCCTGACCCTCCTTACACCTCTGCTTATGTGGACTCTGTATTTTTGGGCAGTTGGCACCAATTTGGTTTGCTCTTTGCTACAGGCTGCAAAGTTGAATCCTTCCCTTGTGAACGCAGAACTCTGGAGACTGAGAAGGAACTGGCTGGAAGCTACGTCTGCTGGAAAGGCTCAAAGCAGCAGAATATACTGCATGCTTCACTGTGCCCTTTTTACAGGTGAGTCTGACACCCACATCTCACCAGGGCTTTCTGGGATGAAGACAACGCCTTCTTCAATATGACAAATGCACGCTTGTGCCCAAGGCTTTTATTTCATAGAATCATCTAGGTTGAAATGACCTCTAAGATCATTGAGTCCAAAAGTCATGTCTTCTTAGATTAAGGAAACAATGGAGGGAGTTGAAAAATCCTGCAGAGAGGCATAGTTGAGGGTTGAGGTTTCCCAGTCTGAACCTTGTTTTTCTGGTTCCTGTTAGAGCTGGATAAGCTAGATGCCTGAATTAATGTTGAATAAGAAATGGGCACTGCTGTACAATTTTCATTCCAATTTAGAGCAAAAAAAGTTAACATCTTCTGTAGCAATTTAAAAAAAAAACAAACATTTGAAGGCTTAAAACTATGTCTGTAGTCCTCAATACTGAAACAGTGGAAGCATAACATACCATAAATTGGATGGAACTTTAAAGGATCATCAAGTCCAAATTCTGGCTCCACACAGGACCACCCATAAATCTAACCGTATGTTTGAGAGCATTGTCCAAAAGCTTTTTGAACTCTAGCAATGTTATGGTAGAGTTCAAAAACGAAAGAGCAGACTTGATAAAATTAAGTGTTCTAGTTTTGCTGCTCCACTTAGAATAGATGTTTTCCTTCAAAATATTTGTTTTGAAAAATTGCCTTTTCAAAGGAAAATATGTTCCATTAAAAACGAAGTAATATTAGCCTTGAAGTTGCCTTGTGTTAATCTTTAAAGCCACAATGGGTTTTTATTCTCCTGTTAATAATAGTAAACTTCCCATTTCAGATTGAAAAGAGTCTCAGTGAAACACCCATCCAGATGCTTTCGAACCATATGTACAGGTAGGACTATTATCTTTTTTGAATTTTATTTACAAAGCAGAAAAGGTAATAAAAAATAGGCAGTTTTTACCCTTAGTTCTCAAACTATTGTTCTGAGTGAGAGTTTGAGGCACTGAGTCTGTCTGGAGGCCTGTAGCTAATGGTGTCCCCCAGGGCTCTATACTGACTCTGGTCTCATTTAGCATACTCATCAGTGACCTGGTTGAAGGCACAGAGTGCACTCAGAAGTTTATTGATAACAAATAGGGTGGACACTTGAGAACTGCACTACCATTCAGAGAGACCTTGACAGATTGGAGGTGTGGGCAGAGAAGAACGTAACGAAGAACGTATTTACACAGATGTAAGTTCACTGGAATTACTGCAAAGCAAAAGCAGTGAGGTTCCAGTCTGCTTTGCTGTCTTCACTACTGGCAGCTGTTCCACCTGTGTGGAGATGTATGTGGTCCCGCATCAGTTCATGCTGCAGGAAGATGGGCTGACGTTTGAAGTTTTCCACAGTAATGGTTGTGTTTGTGTTGTCACAGGATGGGAAAGTGCACGTTCCCTGCTGACTTTACATCTTCTCCTTCTTTGGTTCCATTTAGACCCTTGTGACTCCCAGCCATGCCAGAATGGGGGTACGTGTGTCCCAGAGGGACTGGACAAGTACCACTGCCTGTGCCCAGTAGGATATGGAGGAGGCATACACTGTGGTAGGTGTCAACCTATCTTCTCTCTCCTTCTTTCTCAACCATGTCTTGCTTTGGTAAGTGTCCATGGTGTGGCCATGGGAATGGCTGGGCCATTTAGGTTACTGGACACAACACGCCTTTCCACACCACTAACCTTCCAGCAGGTACCAGCAGAGGTGCTCAGCATGCTTGTTTCTGCCATGCATACAACAAACTCTGTCTCTCTTTTCAGCACCAAAGCTGAGCCTTGAGTGTGGTGTGGATCTCCTTTTCCTGATGGACAGCTCGGCAGGGGTCACACTGGAGGGATTCCTGCGCTACAAGGCATTCCTCAAGAGGTTCCTTCAAGCAGTGATGGGCCGGGACTCGCCTGTAAATGTGGGGGTGGCCCAGTATGATACCAATGTCAGGATACCCATTGAAGTAGGACAACACAAGGATGTGTTTGGTCTCATGAAGAGCATTGACGCTTTGAATTTCAGTGGAGGAGGAACCCTGACAGGCAGAGCCCTGTGTTACATTGCACAGCATGGTTTTAGGAGCACCCCAGTCTTTGCAGATGTGCTGGATAACCTCCCACGCGTGGTTGTCTTGCTCACTGACTCCAGGTCCCAAGACCCAGTGGCAGAAGCTGCCAAGTATGCAAGGGACAGAAATCTCTTGTTGATTGGTGTAGGCAGCAGCTTTGTGAGGGCAGAGCTGGCTGAAGTGACTGGCAACCCAAAGCAGACCATTGTCTACTCAGACCCCCAGGATTTGTTCAACAGAATCCCAGAGCTGCAGAGGAGAATTTGCACTGTGAACAATCCTGAAGGTAAGAGAGTGATGTAGGGGATGCAGGAGAAGTTTGTCAAACCAAAAGATCTTCTGAGCTCCATTGGGGTGTAGTGGACAGAATGAATGTCCTTGGTTTCCTTGTATCGGTCACAGGTTGAGGCACTAAGCTTCCATCATTGCTGTTATGATGGAGCTGTATCTGTTGATGTTAAAAGGCCTTGTATCTCCCTTCACAGTCAGTGGTCGGCAGTAATGAGTTTGGCCCACAATTTGTTCCCGCTGCTTTTTTTTTTTTGGAATACATCTATATACTGAAAAGTATTATTTGCACTCTTTTATCCAGGCTGCCAGGTGCAGTCTCTTGATTTGGTGTTTGCGGTGGATGCCTCACCTGGAGTTGGCCTGGCAAATTTTCTGCTGCTGAGGGACTTTGTCAGGAGCAGCTCTTGGCACTTCACCATCAACTGGGATGTCACCCAAATTGCCCTTGTGGCCTATGGCAGCAGAGCTCACACTGTGTTCATTTTGGACACCCACACAAACAATTCAGCTCTCCTCTAAGCCATCAACCAGGTGCCTTTCCTTGGGGACGTGGCCTCTGCTGGCAGTGCCTTACTCCACATTCACAGTGATGTGATGACGGTGCAGAAAGGAGCAAGGCCTGATGTCAGCAAGGTGGTGGTGGTGCTCACAAGTGGAGATGGCATGGAGGATGGAGCTGTCCCAGATCAGTAGCTGAGACACAACGGTGTCATGGTGTTTGTGGTTGTCACTGGGGAAGCAGAGAGGGACACATTGCTGAGGGCTGCTGGGTCTCCCAGTTACCTGGTGTGTATCTCTTCCTATGAAGACCTGCAGTGCTACCAAGATCTCATCACTGAAAGAATCTGTGAAGGTGAGAACATCCTAAACTTGCTATTTATGCTGCTGCCAGCTGCTTGTGGTAAACTGTAAAACAAGCACAGAGGGGATTTTCTTCTGTATCCCTTGTTATTGAAGGCTTTATGATGTGTTAATGATTGATCTTGTTGTTACTTCCACTTAACTGGTGGGGAGACTATGATGTTGAGATCTGGTGGTTGTCCGAAGCAATCCTAATGGGAATAGGAGGCAGCTTTCCCAAGGTTCGGTGTGGGTGGTGAGATCACGCTTCATGTGACTGTGCTTTCCATCCCTGTCATGTCTATGTGCTGCCTTCACTGAAAGGTGTAGTTGAGGAGACTTTCTTCACAATTTCACATCTCAAAGACCAGTCCCCAGCTGGGAAAAACTGAACTCTGAAATCAAGTTTGAAACACTGATATACTGAGTGTGAGTGCTTCTGTTTGATTGAATTGAGCTTTTCAGAAAGGGAAGCAACCTGGATTTTTAGGCATTAGTGGTGGAGAAATGCTTCTAGTTCCTTGCTGCTCCAGCTGATCCACCTCGTCTCACATTCAGAATAGTCTAACATCTATCTTTGTGGTCTGGTATGTGATGTGAGATCAAATGAAGAACCAATTAGAGCAGTGCTGTGATCAACAGCACAGTCAAAGGTTGTCTTAATGTATTGGCATGCTGTGGCTTTTTGGGGGTTAGAAAAGATAGCAGAGCTGTCTCGGTGGGCTGAGCAGCCTGTCTCCTGGCAGGCTTCTGCAGGCAGTTTCTACCTGGAGCTTTTCAGTCTGCATCTCCTGCGATGGTATTCTCAGCTGTGTTATTATCAAAACAATCTACTGTACCATGAAATTAACCACAAGGCCACGGGTGAAGGGGAAGAGTCTGCAAGGTTCAGTGCTTCTGGGTAATAACATATCATTTTCTGAGACTGAATTATTGCTTTCATTTTGTGTGCAGGTAATCACTGTTTGTACATATAGGCTGGGGCCAAGGTTGATGGAAAGATAAGCCCTTCATTCAGTCTTTTGCTTCAAGTTCAAGGCTTAATAACAGAAGCCTTTCACTGTCTGTGAAAGGTCTAAAAAAAATATAAAATATGACTCGTGATAAAAGCATGTGAAAAACAGCCCCTGCCTCTGCACACCTGGAGCCTTGTGTTTGTTCTGAGGCACGGCTGAAAAGGGGCCAGAAAAAATGTCTTTGGTTCTAGGAGAAAAGATCCAGAGCAATAATTATATGTAATGACTGCCTCATGAAAATACAGCCTCCAGGGGTCATTGTGGGGTGAAGTGAAAGATGCTTATATAGGGTGATGCAGTGTTAACGGTAGGCTTGAGTGCAGGGTGATGGTGTCTGGGCAGAACAGCATGCTTCCCCCAGCAGGGACCCCTACGTTACACATAGTGAGCATGTGATCTGCAGAGCAGAGACCAGGAAGGCTCTCTGTGCAGCAGGAGGGGCATGGAAGATGTGCGTGGCTCTGAGGTTCCTTTGTGCTGCTGGTGGCTTTGCCTCCAGTGCTAAATGCGAAGGTGTTCCCTTGGGGGTGCATTGTGGGGCAGAACCCCGTCTGGGATCTGTGACAAAAAGGTTGTTAGAGTCCACCTAATGTCAGCAGGAACTGAAGACTGAAATTGTTCAGATCTCAGTAGGTATCAGTAGATAACTGCCAATCTTAAGTATGTGTTGGTGTATTGGTCAGCACACCTATATGGGGAGAATGGCTATTGTGCTATGATGAATGTAAGCATTCTGGTGGATAGGGGGTGGAGTTTATATTCTTTCCTTCTCCCTCCTTTCCTATTCCCATTGTGTTTTTTCCTACTGTGGAGCTAAGGGCAAGGCTGCAGGGCCAGACTACACCACGCAGTGGTTCAGTGAAGGAATTTCACACCCTTCCAAGCTCTGCTGCAGAGGTGCCAGAAGGCTGGAAGCAAATTCCTCTGGGATGCTGCTACTTAACCCAGTGCATTCACAGCATGGAACCCTGCCAGCCCTGCTGACAGCTGAGCTCTGCTCTCTTAAGGGGGCTGGGAAATCTGTCACATACTTCAAAAGAATAGAGCTAATAACAGCTTAGGCTGTGGTTGTGTGGTTTTTTTTTTCTCTAATCTCCAAGAAAGAAAGAAAAAAAAAAACAAAAAAAACCCCTGAAATATTTCTTTTGTTTTCCACTCATTTGTGGATGATTTCTTGTTCTTGCTTCTCTCACGTATAAATTCAGCTTCTCTCTGGAGAACAGTGGGGTTTCAACTTTGGTGGTATTTGGGGTTGTGAACTGCTTGAGGCATGTGTCTTGCTCTGCATTGGCTATGTTTGGGCCTGGAGGCTTAGAGGTCTTGAGTGTTCAGCACACAGCTCTGAAGATGTTCCATTTTTGGATCAGAACGTGAGGCAAAGCCAGCCTTTCTCTTCCACAAATTAAACGCAGAAGTGTTTGTTGCCTCTTCTGCCATGTTTGTGTGTTCTGCTATCCCCAGAGGACATTTTCTGGGGTTTGGGTTATTAAGTTGTTGTCGTTGTTCTTTGAAGCATTGCTGATGGATATGCATTTAACAATTAATACTCTGTCAATGTGCCTGACCCCACTGTTCTGCCTACGTTTGTTGCAGAAGCAAAAAGCCCTGTGAACCTGTGTAAACCCAACCCATGCATGAACCAGGGTGTGTGCATCCTCAGGCCAGGACGCTACTGGTGTGAATGCCATGGCTGGGAAGGACCCCACTGCGAGAGCAGTAAGGATCAGGGGATGACAGCTGCAGCCCCTGCCCAGCCCCCCCAAACCCATCCCAAATCTCTTCCTTAGCAGAGAGCTGGCTGTAGTTCCCTGAGCTGGCAGTTGTTTGGTGGCTGGGTCTTAGTGTTGAGGGGACGTGAGTCACATGGAGAGCAGAGAGGTTTAGGATGCTGAGCTGCACCGTTTTACACATTTAATAAGTGAGTTAAAGATTGAGAAGGTCTAATAAATTTGGTAGTCCTCCCCTTCATTCTGTTTCCCTTTCCCTGGGCCTTGCTTGAAGAAACCCTTCTCATGGCTTCTAATGTCTGTGAGATGTTAGATGTCAGGCCGAGCAAGTGTTTGCTTCTAACATCTGTGAGCTAAGGCTCAGAAGGTGTTTGCTGGGCTGTAAGGGACTGTGCGTGTTCCTAGAGTGCTTATCCCACATTCGTTTCTCTTCTTCTACAACAGGAGTTCCCCGAGGTGATTCTCCAAGATCCCCAGTCCTCCCTACCGGCTCCCATGTGCAGCAGATTCCAAGCAGTTTTCAGCACTTCTCCAGAGCCCACCTGCACCCAAAAAGGTCCTGAGATGCTGACCCAGATGTGCAGAGCTCCAGTTCTCCTTCCATGGGCATTTACTGCTGCTCACAGGCATGACCCAGCAAGCCACTGCTACCTTTGGTTGAGTGACTGGGCCATTCCCAGTTCCTGCACTGCACAAACTGGGCTTTCCAGTGATCTCTTTCTTTTGGAATCAAGTAAATGTTTGATATTAAGTATTTATTTTTGGCATTTTTATGTGTAATTGTTATATTTTTAATAGACTTCTTGAGAGGTCTTTGAGTTAGTCTGAAAACATGTAGACATCTGAACAATTCTGGAGCTCCCACTGATGGTGGATTATGGAGATGGCAGCTCTGGTTCCCAGAGCACAGGGGTTTTTAAGGATATGTTGAAGCAATAGGCTGGGTCAGACTCTGAGCCAGCTGCCATCTTGATGTTAGCTTTTGCATCGTCCTGAAGATTTCATTGTCTTTCTAAGTTGATACTTGATCTTGGTCAGAAGTGATACTTTCTGTGCTAAAACTGCAGAAGGAAATCAAATATAGTCCCTGATGAGCAGGTTAGGCAGCAAGTGAAGGAGTGAATGGTGTGCTACACACAGGTGGACAGGTAAGCATGGGATGGTTGCTGTGAGATTCTGCCTCCCCTTGGAGTTTCAAGCTGACCTGCTCCCCAGCACAGCAGCAGCCTCTGCAGCCACAGCTCAGCCTCTCCTGGGCTCTGATAATATTTGTGTCTCCAGAGACAGTTTGGCCTCTTGCTTGTATCCTCAGAACAGCACTGGATCACCAGGTCAGTTTGCCCATGAAGCTATGAACTGTGCTCCCCAGAGCAGCGATTCACACTGTCATGTTGTTCTCTGTTGCTTTTCCCATGGCATCCATCCCCTGGGTGCAGCCAGGGCAGCCCTAAGCAGGGATACAAGCAGTGGCTGCCAGTCCCAGTGAGAATAGCACCTGTTGTTCAGAGGAGGAGAAAAACCCCTTTGCTCAGATGTCCTGGTCTGAATAGTAACATCAGATGTATAAAAAGAGAGACAAATTACTCTGCAGGTTCATTGTCAGGAGGACAATTGTACGAGGCTTTCCTAAGACTGAAAGCTGGCGCCAAGACAAAATAATGCTATTGCTTCTTGTGGGAGAAGCAGGCTGGGAGAAGCATGAATTTCCTCTTTTTAGTACACGGTCTGTGTCCTCTGGTGCCTATGGCACAGCAAAACAGGCTCAGCTGCAGGAAGGGCTGATGTTTCCATAGAAGGATGTGACTCTACCAAGATCATTCATATAGGCAGCGCTGCATAAGCATCGTCTCTGCTGTAGAAGTGTAATCTGAGGGGAGAATGGGTGATAGCAGGTTCACAGCTAACCTCAGAAGCCATGGTTTGTGTTTGTGGTGCTGGCTGGATTCCATCTGACCTGCACAGGGGACACTTCCCAATCTCTCTGTGCCTCCCCTGCTGTGTGGTGGCTTCAGGATCATGAATTCTTCCCCTCATTGCCTCATTTGCAGTCCTCCCTTTCTGCAGAGCTTTACCAAAGAAGAGCACAGCCCAATGGCCCTGCTGGTAGGGCATGAAGCACTCTGCAAGGTAAGGAGGCGTCAGAGCAGCGGGAGGAGAGGGAACAGCCAACCTGGTAACATGGGTTGGGGAATGATGGTTGTGCACTGATCCCACAGCACAGCAGGACATGGCTGAGCAGTTGTTGGAATTGTTCCTGGCTAATTTCTTGGCCCTTCCTCCTGCAAATCGTAATTAAAAAAGGGTAAGTGGCTCAGAGCTCTGCCATAAATCCTTATTAAATTCATCCCTGCAGACTTGCTTTGAATTCCATCAGAAATGTTTAATGAGAATGTGTCTGAAGGGAACTCATGTCCTGAAGGCTGGGTGATGCTTGAGCCTGGAAAGCTATGCAGGGTCCCTGTGATCCAGCACTAATCCTGTCTGGCTTAGCAGGGCACAGAGCCCATGGGCAAGGCCAGTGTGTCACTGGGTGTCTGGGCAGCTGCTGACAGAGCTGTGAATTCCTCTTACTCTGTAGGATTCCTGTGGGAGCCTTCACTAGTCTTGGGCCAGATGCTGACTGCAGGGAGGAGTGCTTGTTTCTCCTGAAAGGAACTGGGATTCAGGCAAGTGCTGTGAATCTCACTCCCTTAGGTCTTACCTTCTTTCTGCCCTCGTGTTTCTTGTGTCAAGCCAGCAAAATCAAGCCTGTTGTGACTAGTAAATGTCACATGAGCTCTTCCTTAAGGCCGCTGTCATCTTCGGCTCACAATAAACATGCAGATCTTATTCTCAGCAGTACAAGGAAATTTGTTAATACCCCAGCTGTCTAAGCTTACTTCTACACCTTAACAGGAAATGTCCTTTTTTAACTTTAAAATGTGGCTGAGATCCTTAGAAGCTGCGTTTGTTAGCAGGTAGCTCTGTGGGGTTCAGGTACTGATGGGAAGAGCTGCTGGGGACTCTCCTTGCTTACCCTTTTCCTTCCTTTCCAGCTAAACCCCTTCATCCTTTTCCCATCAGTGATGGGGATGGGAGCAGGCTCCAGACTCTGCACACAGTTGCTACCTGGTGGCAAATGGAAGGTAAGTGACTTCTCACACATTTTCTCTCTACTGATTGATTTTGTTATTTGAGTTATTTTCAGCAGGTTAGCTGCCAGAAAGGTTTTTCATTTCCATTGCTGTCACTCTAGAATGCTAAACCATTTGTTGAAGATCTAGTCCTTGTGGATGACCTAGCTAAGGGACTTCATAACGTTGGTGGTTTGAAGTACATGAAAAATACTAGACAGCAGATCAGGGACAAGCCTCACTAAAACAGAATACGCTGGTAACATAATATATTCAACATTTTATTATAAAACCCTCTAAAGCGCCACTTTTATAGGTCACAGTTAGAACAAAGGAAATGCTTTGAGTTAAGAAAACAATGGGGATGCAGAGACATTACTTAACAATTCTTGTCTGGGAAATGTGTTTACCACCCAGCAGAGCCAACAGGGCAGAAAGCACAGCGCTCTCATCCATCATAGCTGGGTACAGCTGTGAGAGAGCTGGACAAGCTCTAGCAGACAGCAGCATTTATGGGGAGAGTGTGGTGCTGTGTATGTGCTTAGGGTTGGGACAGGAGCTCCTAACTGCTTAGGATGGGGCAAAACAAAAGCTTCTTGGTGTCTGTGGCCTCCACTGTGCTTTGGAGGGGAAGCTCCAATTGGATGGATTTATCTGTGCCTCTCTTTGAACTGTAATGTCTCTTAAGTTTAAGCAGTTCCAGGCACACAATCTATCTCATTGAACAGCTCAGCCACGGAGCAGAGGGATGAGCTTTGCAGGACACAGCATCCAAAGGCTATGTTAAGTTTTAATGATCTAGAAATAAGGGTGATAGCACCAGGACAGCTAGAGCTGTCCAGAGACAGGGAGGAGAGCAGGTACAGCACCCACCTGAACCCATGCAAAGGGGCTCTTTCCCACAGGGATGTTTAGCGATGTACAGCTGTTGCTATGGGCTATGCTGTGGCTCTGCAGGGACCAGAGAGCATCAGCAATGTGGTGCTGATTGCTAGGGCAGGAGAACAGAGATACCTTTACCTCCCCCTCAGAAAGGGCATCAGGATCCAGCATCCTCATCCAGCAGGTAAGGACTTCAGTACATCATTAACAAGCCCTCAGCTATGATTATTCTTTTTCAGAACAAGCTCCTTGGGTGAAGGAGATCGAGATCCTCAAGAACTTTTAGTGACTCTGCTTGGAAGATCATTTTTGGCCAGAGCCCTTGGTTCCCCCAGTCTGTAACACAGCATGAGAAGGTAAGCAGGGATCCTCCTCCACATTCTGGAAAATCAACCCTACCACAGGCTGGTAGCATTAAACCTGTGGTGTGATGCATTTGGTCACTGAAAATCCTTGCTGCATGTGTATGTACAGTTAGTTCCCTGTTATGCTGAGAGGGTCTTTCCTGATGAACAGGTGCCTGTGTGCTTCTCATCTGTGTCTTGCTGATCAGTCAGGCCTGGACATCTGGATGATCTGCAGCCAAGGGATGGCCAGCAGCAAGACAGGTGGGACTTTAGCTGGCTGCAATTTACCATGACAGGCTGAAAACCATGGGGGTATGAAGAATAGCAGAGGCCCGTTCTGAACTCACTACTGTCACTAATATAGAAACCTTAATAACTCATCAATAAGCCTTCAGAGTAGAAATACACAAAACACCCCTATGTACAGTAACATTCTTGTTTACAGTAACTGGGTTAAGAATCTGATGCAAGGATTGCCACCGGTTGTTATTGTTTTAGCTATGTGATGGGACTTGTCTGGAAAGAGCAAGACTGTTTGGGATAAGTGGTAGCAGCAGCAGCTGCTGGCTCCACTGCTGCATCCAAGCAGGTGGTGTGAGGCAGAGGAGGCGCTTGGTGTGGGTTGTGTTGCACACCCAACATCCACCTACTGGTTTTCGAATCCCCTTTTCTATGCATGGGCAGTTCCAGTCTTTAGTCCATCTCAGAAAACTGTACTTCTAACTTGCGCCTTTTTTCTCCCATTCCTGCCAAAGAACAAAGGTGAATTAGTCAAAATGGTAAACCTAAGAAGCTCAGGAGCAGCCTGAACATCTGTTACCCAAGTGGTTTTGGCTACCCGGCAGGTCAGGGAGGACTACTTTTGTTACAGACTTCCCATTCCAGGCAGCAGAGGCACTGCTGCACATGAGCAGGATGGAGATAGTGTGCAACAGGCAAAGGAGAGGCTCAGCCAGTGTCTTTCTTTTGTGACAAAGATAGAACATAGTAAGGAAAACTCCAGATGGAGCAGTGGAGAACTGAAGCTGCTCCTGGCCATGTTGGGCTGCTGTTTCCAGCCACTGGAGATGTGGTCTCAAACCCCATGAGATGCAAGCTATATTGCTTGGGAACCTCCCAGGAACAGACTGTCACACTGCCTCCTAATAAAACCTCAAATGCATATCAGCACAGTTTCGGTGGAAGTATTGCTGCCAACACAAGCAGCGTGGCTCAGCTCCAGTTATACCGATTAATTTAAAGCACAGTCAGAACAAACTTGAGTGGAAAAGCCAGAGGAAAGCCAGGCTGCTGTGAGGCATGGGTCAGCATGCTTCCCAAACACCCAGCCTGACCACAGCCATCCCTGCTGGGCTGCCTTGCTGCCAGGACAGGGAGCAGAGGTTACCCCATACACTCACTGGCACGTTACCTTAGCTTTCTGTAGGACTGTCCCCTTCCCTGTCACCATGACAGACAAAGGCCTGTTTTTCAGAGCTGTTGCTGAGTTGACTGGTGAGCTCTCTGTGCTAGTTGCTGGAGTGGCAGGTTTTGTTTGAGTCTGCAACAAAAATAATGGAAATCATAACTGACTTCATTGTATGGAGACAGATTGTTGCCCTTTTCAGCGCTACGTGGTAGAAAAGCTGCACAGTCAACACTAATGTAATACTGACTTTGAAACCTACCCGGGGGGCTGTATTCTCCAAATGCGTGGTGTCCACAGTGGTGCCCAGTGTCACAGGACCAGACTCGGCCTTTTTCAGGTTCTCCTTCACCTCTACCAGGCTCAGCTCCAGGTCTACCCTTCGGCTCTCCTTCCTCTTGCACTCTTCATCTATCTCCTTCAGCCTCTGCTCCAGGTTCTTGTCTGTAAAAGCAGGTAAGGTGCTGATGGCTGCAGGAAACTGGGAGAGTTTGGAGGTGAGTGGGGGAGCGGGGATCAGCTACAGGAGTTTGCATAACTCCTGTACATATTACTTATATTTTGCCCCAGAATGGACCATAGCAGAGCCAGCTCCCGTTCCAGTGTGATGCGGTCTAGCTCAGAGTGCTAAGTGTATCCTGGCTGCCACAGAATCAAGGCAAATCATGCCTTCATGACAGGGCCTGCCTGTCCCTCCCATGTCACGAGACACAAACAGGGGGGCTCAGGGTCCATTCTTTTCCACTATTACAGCACTGATTCCCCTGGCAGTGGATCTTATGTTAGTGTGCCTCTGGTCCTGAAGTTGGTGATGGAATTGCAAAGACCCTTCTTGTCCAAGGTCTGTCACCTCTTTCACCCCCATAGTCCCCACCTTGACTTGTTTCTGCACGCTGCCTCTTGCCTGGCTCTACCTGTGCAACCAGCAAGCATCTCCTTCAACTCCCGCCTCTCTTTGCGCAGCTGGGTGAGCTGAGCCCGGATTTCCTCCTTCTCCTTCTCCAGCCGCTCCTTCTCCTCCGTAAACCGCTTCACCTCTGCTTCTGTCCTGTTCTTGCCCAGCTTGGTTTCCACTGCTGCCACTGAAAATGCAATGACCGTCTCAGACAAGGAAAAAGCAAAAAGGAATACAGGCATGTGCAGTCAAAAATGATTGAGACTTGTGTTAAGTCTTAGGAGGCTCAGCAGGCTGCTTGTATACTGCAGGGCAGAGCTTCCCACTCACCAGGCAGTGGCATCTTGGGTCGGTGTGCGGGCCCCAGCTGTGGGCTGCCCACTGGTACAGAGCCTGCTGGTGGCTCGGGGGCGGTCTGTGGGAAGGTGATATTCTGCTGCTGCGTCTGGATTTTTACAGTGGGCATCTGCGGTGGTGGCTCTTCAGGTTCTGGCTTTTCTGGGTGTTTCTGAAGCAGAAGATAGGGGAAAAGAAGGTGGGATGATGCACTGGGGAACCAGAACTCTGCTGAATTCTGGCCCCAAACCACACTTAAATACCTGCTCTGAGGTCTCCTCCTTTTCACAGGGCTCGGTGTCTTTATCCACTGGGGCTGTCTCAGCTGTGCTGTCTGCTGCAGTTTTATTGCCAGCCCTCTCTAGAGCTGGTGAGCTCAGGGATGAGGGCTGACTTGGCTTCTTGCCAGCACAGTGCAGGAAGGACTTCACTGGGGTGAGATCCAGGTACACCCTGTCTTGGTCCCCCTCCAGCTTGCTCTCACTCTTGGGTACTTCTTCCTGCAAAAGGTGGACATTCCCATGAAAAGAGACCATCTGCTGCAGCCAGAAGCACAGGCCAAGTCTCACTGAAGAGCAGTGCATGTCAGGCAATCCGAGATGCTTTCCATAAACTCTTCCATGACTGAATAGACTCACAACCCCATTTTCTAAGTTATTCCTTAAGGGATATTTAAAGTGTATGGAAAGTCACCCCCACTCTCCTTCATTATATCTGTCCAGTGGTTGCAGCAGCCTCACGTGGGCATCTCAGTGTTTTGTGGATCTAGGATCAAAGCCCTTGTCCCTAGAAGCGCCCACCCTGTCCTTACAGGATGGCTTTCCTGCAGTGGGAGGAGTTTTGGTAAAACAGGGTCCAGAGAACCCGGACACCAAATCATCTGTGCTGTTAGCAGACAGAAACTGTGGGCTTTCATTGTACATAACTGCAGATCTTAGAGTTTCTCCTGGAAACCTCCCACATTTCTCAGCAGCTCATCATCACTGACCACTTCTCCGCCCCCTGCAAAAGCCTGGATTTCCCCAAGGGCTGGGGGTCTCCCTTTCCCCCGAGTGCTTTTCCCAGCTGGTGCACCTTACCACTGGCACATCTGGCAGATCCACATCATCATAGAGCTCTTCCTGCTCTACCTTCCCCTTGGGCAGGTTGTCGATGTAGGCATTGGGCTCGGAGTATTTCCTCTGCATCAGGCTGTGAACAGGTAACAGGACATCCTATAAGGGGGTGGGTCTTGCTGCATCCTCACACTGTGCTGAATTTTGGGACATCTGTGCTTAAGGCTCTGCACACCCAGCCCCACCAACCTGGGTACATGCCCGTTTCCCCATGGCAGCAATGCACAGGTTGAATGCATCACATGGGGACAAGTGCTGTCCTTTCTTGCATTGGCTTTCAAAGAGAGCAATCAAGCTGCACCCGTAACTGAAGCATATAAGGACCTCTGTCCAGCTTGGTCCCCACTCCCCCAGCAGCCAAGAAACCCTGTGGCTCCCCATACATACAAGAAAGAGTTCTTTGCAGCGCTCACGATGCATGAGACTCTGTCAGCATCCACGTAATCATATGTAAATTCCTCTGGGTCTGTTTTTGAGCCTGACTCAGACAAGAGGAGCCCCAGCCAGTGGCCCATTTCCTCCGAGGACTTCGCCTGTGAGGTGACCAGACAGATGTTATGAGTAGCTACAGCAGAGTCTCTGGGCTCCCACAGCTCCTGCCAAGTTAGCCTTTGTAGGGGACTTCACTGGCAGCCCTCTGGCCTTGCAGGGAGGAAGATGAACAGCAGGGTACTTATTATATTAAACCTGAGGCTAATTAAAATAAAAAAAATTAAAAGTACTGCTCTGTACATGGTCTGATTTGCAAATTTGGGACATAGAGATATAAATGCAGCTCCTCTCTTCCCTAGAATGTGAAGTCAGTCTGCATTTTTCTTGCAGTGGTGAGCAACTCAGTTGCATATGAAAGTGAAAACGTCTCTGGAACTGAAGATACTTTCAGGGAGCCAGCTGTGGGGAGAAGAGTGCATTTTCTGTTCTAGACCAGCAGAGTGCAGTAACATGATTTCCAAACACAAGCACAGCAAAGGCCGTGCATTCCTTAACCCAGAGACCCAAAGCCTCCCCGGGGTCATAGCAAAGAAGAGAAGGGGAGAGATTAAAGTATGGTCAGGGAAGAACTTCAAAGAGAGCTACAACACAGTCAGTACCAAATTTGCAGCACAGGGAACAGCCTGACATTTTGCAAAATTAAACGTTAAATATTGTGCCTGGAAGTCAGATTTAACAAATAGCTACATGTACTTTCCAGTAGTGGATGACTTCCACCTGAAGCAAGAAGTGGGCTGATGCAGACATGTTTTGCTTTGATTTGAAGCATTAGAGCAGCAAGTACAAAGCAAAATTCAGGGTAAGTGAATCCCAAACTGGAAAGTATATTTTAAGCTTCCAAATCTGTTTTATTTAGCATAGAATTCAGTGCCAGGGAAGCCAGCCAGAGCCTGTACATTGAGTCTGACATCCGAACAAAATACAGTTTCTTCCATTCACAAAACATACACTTTCTCAGTACCTCTTCACGTCTGTCATTAGGCAAAATTTCTTGGACACAGACGTACTCTGAACCAGAGGCTAAACAAAAACACCTAAAAACATCATGGCAGCCACTCAAAGTCAGTTGTTTAGCTATAAATATTCCACCAACTGGAAAAATACAGGAAATGGCTCACATTGTCCACCTCCTACTATAATCATGCTGTTTTCGTCAGAGAGAACTAAGATTAGAGATAAGAAGTGCTGGATTCAGGCAAAGGAAAGTAACAGATGGAGACGAATTTACTTTCAGGAGCAGATCTGTGATCAGTTTACTTGGAATGCACTCATAACCCATGGCTAAAAGCTCTTGTTTTCAGGAGAATAAGTTCTCTATTCCTCTTAATCACAGAACTAAATCCCTGAAGTGACACCCCTCTCATCAAACATTAACTATCTAAGATGTGTCCTGTATAACTTAATCATCCCAGCTTAGCCTGCAGCCAGCGGACAGAGATGGGTACCTCCAGAGGACCCCTCATCCCATGCTAAGATGAGTGCCTAAGATGAAGGCTGAATGGTCCTCTGGAGATGCCAGCATCACAGGCAGCCTGGACTGCCTGCCAGGACACCTTCTAGGCAACTGTGGACTGGTGAACCAAAGTTGGACACTTCAGGCTCAGTTTTGCTGGACTGAAGGTTCCTCTAAAGGACCTTGAAAGCATTTAGCTTGCAGGCAGACAATTCAGGCCTGCTATGCCACCCAAGCTAAAACAGAACATATATGGAGATAGATGTACACCTTACCTCCAGAATGACCCGTTCTTCCCCATTGTGCAGGATGCGGAAGGAATAGAGATGATCGGGGCTTGGCTCTGGGATAACTTCACAACCTGCCAGACTTAGGGGCTGCTGAGCCAGTTTGCTTCGGTTCTTGTCCTGGTAGAAATGGAGGTGACCATCCTTTATCTGACACCAGCGGGATTTCCATTGGCTGTTCACTAGCACATTCAGGTAACCTGCAAGCAAGCACAGGTTACCTAGTTGTATTGTGCATCCTACAGGTGGGTTCTGAGATCACTGCCAAAAGCAATGACAAAGAGCAAAAAATAAAAGTGAGTGGTCCTGAGCCATGCAAGACAGGTTGAAAGGGCTGAAAATCTGTTGAAAATGGGACACCTGAAATTCAAGTTAAGTTTGGAGAAGCAAGCTGGCTACATGTGGTTGGACAAAATTAGTCCCAGTTTTAGTTGACCTTCACAGTCTCCTCCCACCTGAATCCCACCTCCTGACTGTTGTCTAGGCAGAGCAGCACAAGATACTGTGTGCATGTCTGGCATTATTTGCCCTTCTTCTTGAGTCACCCTGTGAGCCCCTTCCTGCAACACAGTCACCTCAACATGTAAAAGTGCACAGAATTACTGGCATGAACCGAGTAGGCAGTGGCCCTTTTGCCTCCTACACTGGGGCAACTTGATGCATAGTGCAGCCAGGTGCTCACCCCACAGCGCACACCACTCACATCACTTACTTGAAGTCTCCAGAGATCTCTCCGGGCTATCTAGAGAGCTGGATTTCTTCCTCCCGAGGTTCATTAGGTTGCTTAGTTTTAGGCCAGTTGTGCCCTTCTTCTTAACTACCAAAAAGGAAACAAAACATGTATGACTTTTCAAACTCACAGACACGCAGCCCACTGTCCCAGCTGGGTGTCCTGCCCCAAAGCTCCCTGCACTGCAGCTATGCAACACAGCACTGTGGTGCACACACACAGAACCTCTGAGCTGCTAATTCATTATACAAAAAAAAAAAAAGCAATGAAATCAAGTTCACACACAGTTTTCATCCCACATCCAGTCAGTGCAGGGTGGCAGCAGCAGGCAGCAGAAGCTGCAGAAGCCTGCTGCATGCAGGGTTAGTGGCACGCTTTCCCCATGTTCCCAGGGGGAGTTTTTACCATCCTTTGTCTCGACCGCCTCAGGATGCCCATCTGTGCTGCTGCCGCTCTCTGAGGCTGCAGAGTACCTCTCGGAGAGGTCCACCTGCCAACAAGCACAGGACGTCAGCTCTGCAGACACACGCAGCCTGCCTTTCCAGCAAGCACTCACCCCAGGGAACCTCTTTTCTGACAGGGAATGTTCAGGTAGGAAACCCACAGGTTAGGATTTGACACCAGTAAACCAGACATGCCACAGATTCGAGATCACACATTTCTAAGTATCTATAAGAGGACACGGGCAGAAGACATGGCCAGGTGCCCAAACAAACCCATTCTGGCTGTCCAACATGAAGGTTTCTTTCTCCTTCCACTCTTCTGGAACAAGCTGCTACCAGGGCAGCGCCACCTTAACATCGACTAGAGATGGTCTCTAGCCTTCTTGTTCGGGGGTTTATATCCCTTCCAAAACTCCTGCTAAGCACAACTTCCCTTCAGGGTAAGATAGCAGCTGTTCCCCTGTATTGAAGGGAGTCCAGTGTTGAAACAATTCTGGGGGAAATTTGCAGCAAGAAGTTTAAGACTTCAAAGGAAAGTAAGATTGTTCCAGTAATGCTCCTTTTAGCACAGAAGGCTGATTACATTTCTATCAGTCTCTGCTGGAACAAAATTAATGCACTTAGAACTGTTACTTAAAGGGATAGGGTGGGAATGTCATCACTACAGTGCTGTTTATCCTATCTGTAGAGACCAAGTGTACCTTTGGGTAATTGAGACGCTGTGAGTCCGGGATGTACTGGTTGCCTTCACTGCCGCCTTCACACTGCAGACCACTGGTCTCCTGGATTACCTGCACAGAAGAAAGAAAACATGTCTGGTGAGTAGACCTGCAGTAACCCAGACATGAAAATGAGGTGCTGTATTTGTATATGGGCTTTTAGTGAGGAAGGAGATAGAGCACGCAAGGATAGGATAGAGATAAGATATGGTCTTGCTGGGATTAAGCAAGAAGAACGTCCCTTGGAGATACACAACCCCACACAGGACCATGAGGCATTTAGTCCTCCCACATTTCCCCTCATTTTTATATTCCTTCTGCATCACCAAGGAGTTGAGGCAATAACCCTACAGGACCCTTCCAGAAGGCTCTCTCTAGTTACCAGTTACTCCCTGCACAGGTGGGTGTACTCTCACAATGCTCACACTGCCACTGGCGCAGAGAGAAGCAGAGGCTGAGCCACCTCCCATGCATGGAGGCAGCAGAACATCCTTGCACATAAGGCAGGTACGACTGACACTGCAGCCTGAAGGAAATGCAGCTCAGGGACCTGCCTTCCCTGGCAGGTGAAGGTCTGGGCAAACCCCAGAGGTGTCACTGACCCTGAGCCACTGCTCTGCCTGATCTTTACTCTGCAGCCCCAGCACGATGACATCAGCATTCATAGGGATGATCTTCAGCTTGTGTTCTTTCTTCCTCACTTGCTTTTCCTTGTGAATGACAGTGCAGCCCAGCAAATTCACATCCAGCTGAGGGCTGTGGTCTTTGGAGCTCTTGTAGCACTGGGAAGGGAAGATGGAAGTCAGGTAAGAGACAAGAAGAGCCTTGCCTTCTGCTTGTTGGCATGAACTGACTGTTGGAAGGCATTCAGTGCAACCACATGCATAAAGTGCACCAAAGGTTTAGGTCCTATAGGGATGAGAGATCATTTAGCCATGCAGTCTACGCACAGGTCACCCCTACATATACATGCAGACACATTCCAATGTATACGTATAAATAATTTCATATACTTCTTACTAGCTGGCCAAGTATGAGGTTAGCCATTGGCTTTAGCATCCCTTCTGCTTAATCACTTGAGAAAGCTTTCCCAAACAGAACTCTAGGTATCTGGGAGTTTGGGATTCCAGCAACCCTTAGATCCCTTCTGCCACCCCGTGTTTGTGTCACTTCTGAAAATGGAACAGCATCCCTACATTCACAGGATTATTTTTTTTGAAGTGTTATTTCCAGAGGTGTTTTGTCAGCATGGCCTAAGGCATTATCCCCTCCCCAGCTCAAAGAGGTAGTTTTAGGCAGGCAGTGAGGATTTACCCACCAGCAACCTGGTGTCCTTGATGACACACAGCTGTTTTGCCCACTGTCCCAGCCATTTCTTTCTCCACAGGAATGCACAGATGCGGGCGTCCTTCATCAGCTCAATGGTGGCTTCTGTGGATGGCCACTGATGGGTTGCTGACTTGCCTTTGCTGCTCTCTTCTTCATCATAGGATTCATATGAGCTGCTAACAGCTTCACCATCTTCTATAACAAAAGCAAAGCTTCAGTACAGCCCTAAGACA
Source organism: Excalfactoria chinensis (assembly GCF_039878825.1). Taxonomy (NCBI): domain Eukaryota; kingdom Metazoa; phylum Chordata; class Aves; order Galliformes; family Phasianidae; genus Excalfactoria; species Excalfactoria chinensis. The sequence goes on from NC_092830.1 coordinate 30,617,550, forward strand.
ACCCTGGGCCTGTTGCTTACCTCAGCCACACTCAGACATGCAAAAGCTTCAAGCATAGGAACGTGTTTTTTGAGGATATCCTACCAGAAGAGAATCAATAGGAAAACAACCCTTATAGATTGTTTTTTGTTGTTGTTATTGTTGTTGTTTTTTCCTAGATCAATACCAATCTCAGTATTTTAAGGCTGATAGTCTCAGTCAGCAAACACTCAAAAGACACGTCTCAGTTGGCCACAAGTTTGGGAATGTTCCCTTAGATGCTTTCTGACGCTTGCTGCTTTTTTTCCTGCCAATTTGCTTTCTCTGCTTTCCACTGCAAGCCAAATACAATTTTAAGGCAATAGCAAGCTACAATCATCCCTTGTCCTCTGAATGTCAGAAGTAAAAATGATATTTGCAAAGCCATGCAACAAGCAAGGATCTATTGTATTTGAGATGTCATTCCACTTTCCCTCACTGGGCTAACAAACCTCCACTCAGCATCAAGGGGACACAGCAAGGGGCTCTGAAGTAACACTGCTGCAGCAGCAAGAATGAGTCATAAGTGGCAGCTGTAAACAATAGCAATCACATTTTTCCATGTTCATTCTCAAACTGATTGCTCCTTTATCAGGATGAGCTGAGATTCTCAATGCTCAGCTCTAATGGTAGGTTATAGCAGCTGATGGGAACAGCTGGTCATTGGCATCAGATTCATCAGAAACAGCAAAAATGGTCCTATTGGCTGCAAGGGAATTTGCAATGCTTTGCTGGTATTTACAGTGCAGCTTTTATTCACAGGACCGGATGCCTATCACTGCTACTTAAGCTCACTCAGCAAGACAGTAAAATTCAGGCACTGTCTGTGTAGTTTTGCAGTTTTACCCTATCAAACAGAACCAAGAAATACCATCGTTTCTCTAATCAGAATTGAATGACACCCACCAAATCTTATTATCTATAGAAGGTAACATTGTCAGATTAGTGGGAGGGGGCAGAAGAAGAAAAGAGATAAAAAGCATTAAGAACTTCAGTGAAGCACACTGCTTAACTTGGGTTTGTTTTTAAAATAGAAGCTGCAGTCCTATGCCCAGTCCCATCCTGCAGCATCCCTTAAGTGATCAGCACAAAGCTGCACCACTTAAGAAAATCTATTAAAAAACCACTACTGCCTTTCAAAGTCTGAATACAGCACCCTGCTGGCTCAGTAACTCCATATGTGCAGTGTATCGGTTCATCTTTTAGGGGAAAATATTAACATCCAATGCCTTATCCATATTTAGACCGTGTCCACAGGCACTTGGAGCAGAAGTTCACTGTTCCTGGGAAGCCAGGGGAGCTGGGTGCCTCACTCTAAGGATCATTCCCTGTGTGGCAGTGATGTGGGAATGCCCAGCCATCCCACATCCCAGAGCTTCCTGAGCCAACAGCTGCCTGGTGCATAACCAGTGTGGGTAAGTGAGGGGCCAGGTGATTGTCCTCCATGCACGTACTGGGCAGTGCCAGGGGGAGCAGATGGTCTTCTTTGCTAAAAATTAGGTTTTTAAAAATATAAAAACAAAATGGAAAAGTGCTTCAGGTTTGAATGCATGCCGTACCCATTGTTATCGTGGCATAAATAACACCCTCAGTAACCTGCAACCCTGGCCTGGGTCCAGCCGCAGCAAGCCTACCAAAAAGACCTGCACAGTCAGAAGCAAAGAGAAAGGGAAACAAAGAGAAAAAGCCACAGATAAGCAAATGCAAAGAACAAGGGCGTCAGGCTGGCTCGGCCCCACTCCCCCCACTGCTCAGTGCTGCCCCATCCCCATGTCAGTACAGGGTGCAATGTGTGGCCTTTGGAGAGGTACAGTGGGTCTGGGGTGCGCTCATCTTCCCCCCCAGAACAAGAGGATTCTCCTTAAAAAAGGGTCACCATCATCAGAATTAAAATCTGCCAGTGCAGCTGAGCTGCTTCAGTTGGAATCGTGGCTGCTCCCTTGGCAGTCTCGTCACCACTTGCATTTTCACTCCTGTTTCTTATCACAGCCTTCAATTATGCAAATAGAGCAAAAGGAAGGGAACGATAAAAGCTGAACACATCTCAGCCCAGGAGGGAACAGAGCGAAGCTGTACCATGAAAGGCAGCTGTTCCCAGTGGAGAGGTGGGGCTGCTGATGAAAGAGGGCCCCCAACACCCAGAGGGGTCTCTGCCTGCTTCGTTTTAATTCATTCACCCGCAGTTTGTTAGCTGCAGTCCTACCTCTGGGACTGCACAAATCCTCTGTTATCTCCTGAGCCAATCTGCAGGCTCGCTTTGATGTCCTTTCTTGGCTGCGCACTCACTCCTTCTACTAGAAGCCCGATTCTTGTTTAATTTTGCTCACCCATAGTTGGGAGGGATGTAGGTGTCCTCCAGGGCTCAGATCACCTGAGCAGCCATTGCTCTGCCCTCCCCATCCCCAAGCTCACAGGACAGCAGCAAGGCAAGGCCAAGGCTACGGTTTTGCCCTGTGGGATTGGAACTCCAACATCAAGGCAAATCAGGCACCAGCTGCTTGGTAATGTCCTAAAATGCACTGCTGGTGCAGCACTCAGATCTCTGCAGCAGCCCCAAGGGGAACAGCTAAACCAGGGGGACTGGGCACCAGCACTCACACACTGATCTTCCTGCTGCTCTCCTTCCTATGGCTGCCCAGGTTTGGCGTTTTCAGGAGATCCTCATTTGAAATAGACACTGTAGCAGTCTGAGAACACTGCATCTGATGCTCCTGTTAGCACAGCTCCGTCAGAACCTACAACAACCTAATCAACCTAATTCTGGCAGTGCTCCCACCACCAGGAACTTGGGTTTTTCTCTTTCTATCACACTTGCAGGGCTCTGATTTCCCTGATCCTCAGCCCTCTAAACTGGCCCTGCTGGGAATACTTGTACCCTTGAGAAGCAACTAACCAAAGGAAAGCAGAAGTTGAAGCTGGGCATGTGTTTATCACTTCTGCCAGCCACTTTCAATGCAACATGAGCTCATGGATAACAAAACCTGGGCTCCCAGCACAGAGACTCATCACTGTACTCCAGCTAATCTGGTGCACGCCTTTACATGCCATAGCTCTTAGCACATTATCCTCTTTCTCAACGTGCAGCAGGGAAAAAATTATCCAGATATCTTCCAGTGCAGACAACTGGAAACCCCACCTCTCCGCCAAACATTGTGCTTCACCAGGCCAGGATGAGCCTGGGCCTTTCCTCAGCCAAGCTGGGAATCATCTTCCTCTCCCCCACCACAAACAGGTTCAGCCAAAATGGGATAGTTCCTGACAATCATTCCCCCTTTCTGCTCAGCACTGAATCTCCTAAGCCTTGGTGAGAACAGGGTCCCTCCTGAGCTACACCTGTGTGCATGAGGTGCACAGCTCCAGTGAGGTCTGTATAGACAAACCAGGGCAGGGCACCAGTGCTTCACTGCTGAGAGCTTCAGAGCTGGTGTTGTGCACTGGGGCTGGAGAGGATGCTACTTCTCCCTGCTCAGGCTCAGCAGCCAAAAGCTCAGAGCCAAATCCCAGTTTATCCTCAGCTCTCATTTCTCACTGCTCAGATCTGCCCCACACCACGTATGCGATCAACCCTTCTCTGCTGCAGTCACGGTTGCTGAGCAGAGTTGCTTCTCCTGCTGTGTGGTGTCATCTCTCTCATTCAGACTTAAACAGATTATAAAGCAATGACAAGATTAGCTCTGCTATCAGATCTGACGGCAGTAATCTCTCATCAAGGGTAGTCCCACAAAGGAGGCACAAATACAGCATAAAGTGAGAATCTGGGAGCTCTGCCTGCAGGCAGCAGCCTCCCAGAAGGGTGACAAGCATTAGTGGCACTTCTGAGGGCACTAGTGGGACATGGGTATGAGTGAATATGCACCAGGTGAAGCCATGCTGTCCTCTCACGTGGTGTGTGGCTTCTAAAACATGTTTACAGATGGTTAAACTACCAAAAGGGACACAGATGAGTAAATACTCAGTGATAAAACCTGTTACAGCATCTAGCAGATCAACAGCCATTGTTCGTGAGCCCCAAAGGGACAAGTGGAGCAGCAGGACAGAAATGCAAGCCACTGGAGCTTAACCCCTTCCGAATTGAACCCAGCATTTGCCTACAGCCTATCTTCCAGAAAAACATCCAAGAGAATCCATAATAACTTCGAGCATTTCAGTGATGTTGTATTAACCCAGACACGCTGCTATTTAAGTATCTGCAGGAAACTTAAAAACTTGAAGTAATTCATCAGACTTCTCTTGCCATAGTATTAGATCTATCTTTTGTGTGACCAGCATCAGAAAACAATGTCACACACAAGCTGTAAGAGTTGTACGTTCCTTAGTCTACTCATTCTCATAAGCCTCATGTCCTGCATCTCACACGTGACCCTCCCAAGACGTACCATTCATAGAGACATCGTATGGCTCAGCCTCTTCATAATACCCCTCTGGGGACTCGATCTTGGGAACCGAAGGCTGCTTTGTTTCGGGAACCTGCAGAGTAAATAAGTAACAGAACGTGATTTAAGGTACATAAAAACAGATGCTTGAGAACAATGGGTTGCCCTTTTTGTGGGCCTAAAATACGTTCTAGAGTTGTTATGTAAACAAGCTGAGGTGACAGGGAAGACAAAGTATGGGACTGTTGAGGGTTCCCAGTGCGCAGTTAGAACATAACAGAGTTCTCTGAAATTACCACGTAGTTGTGTCATAAATATTACTTCCTTTAATTTTGCTGAAAGCTCTGGGAGGATCAGCTTGAATGTTTCCCCACCAGCAGCAGTCCCAGCCCTTTGGCCTTACTGCAAGCCAGCACTCCTGCCTGCTGTATGGCCCCTGCCAGCCTCTTCATAATGGCACAGCTCCCTGCTCTGCTGACCACCCCCAACAGGGAACCAGAGGGGCAGCAAAGGGACAACCCTGGCTTTGCCCTGAAAAGCACAGCCTGAGAAGTTGTCGGTGATTTCTTGAAGCCTGGCAGACTGCAAACCAACAGCTCTTTGAGGAAATAGCAGGAATCCTTAATTGTGCTCTGAGCAAAAAATGAAGGAAATGGATAAACAACACTGATGGAAAATAAGCCTTTGAAGGGAGTTCAAGTGCTGGAAAATCCCTGTGGTGCTTGCCAAGCCCCTCCCAAAACACAAGCAGGGGCTGGCAAGAAAACCAGCCTTGATCCTTTAGAAATACCAATACATGAGAAAAAAGGGGGAAGCTAAGGAGCACATTTTTACTTCTCAAGTAATTCACATGACTGTTGAATGTGAGATGGCAGAGCTGGAGACAGCAGGCAGATGAGCCCACAGCTTACTCTCTCCCTGTAGCACATGGCATCCCACCTCTCCCATCACAACCCCCCAGCAGTGCTCCCATGTTCCCCAGCAGTTTCCCCTCTCCTCGCCCAGGTCAAACCACCCTCAGTCATCTGACGGCAGTATGCTCTGGCTCTCACCACTTCAACTGGCTCCTGATTGGGACCCTGGCAAATCCTGGATAGGATGTTCAGTGCATGCAGGGCTAAAACCCCACTCCTCTCAGCAGGACAGGCAGAAGAGCAGGTCTGTTCCTGCAGATACAATAACACTGAAGGTCACAGACCATGCACATCCTTCATGCTGGACCTTATGATTGCTTGAGGTGGCCTGGAGAACACTATGGCCCAGCTGGGCACAGCATCACAGCACGGTCTAAGGCATGATTGTTCCCTTGCACCATCAAATGTAGGTTTTAAGCTGTTCATCCTGCCTTGGGTATTTCCACTGGGGGTACTGCCTAGAATAGAAAGCTCTGAATGAAAAGATCTTTGGGCCAGCAGCTGCCCACCATAGGGGATGCTTAGGTAGTCAGGTAGCCTGGCCATGCTGTGCAAAACCGCTGCTCCCACAAGAGCAAGCTGTGCATGGTCTTAAACAAAAAACCCCTGTTGTGGGGCAGCCAGATGCTGTGAGCAGACCCTGAGCATGATTCCAGAGCCACGTAGGACACGCTGTCAGAAAACACTTGCCTCCAAGCAATTAGGAACTTGTCCTAACGTGTTTAATTAGAGAAATGAAAACAAACCCAACCACTCAAAAGCTTCACTTAATCCCTTCCCTGGCTGAGAATGTGTCTGCAAGTGCCATATGCGGTGGCCTTGTGTGCGTAGCCAGCTCACATTGTGTTATGTCATAAACAAATGGCCTACAAGAAGAAAGGCTGTGGGTTTTCTGACACCATCCCACGAGTGTCAGGGAAGGGGTGGGGGAAAGGGACTGCTCTGTTTTGCTTCCTACAGACAATGGAAACCAACAGGGACTAGGTGGGACTGCGCCTCAGCTGCCACAGAAGTTATTTTTTCCCCATTTTTCTTTTCCTAAGGGCACGGAGTTGTTTTGTCTCTATCTTAAGTCAAAGAGCTCCTGTGTTATCTAAGCCAATTTGTCCCTCACAGAACTATGTCTGTTCCATTGTGGCACAATGGAGTGTGCAAATAAATCCATCTTGGGAGTCCACATCTGTACAGTGTGACTTTCCCAGTAGATGGCTGCAGGAAGCAGCAGAGCAAGGAGAGCTGCCAGGGCCACCAGAAGATGGAAGGGTGCTGACATCTGAGCCACAGCCCGTGGGACTTACTGCCTAAAGGCTGCTCTGGGACAAAACCAAATCAGTAGGAAACAGCTGGGCAGCTCACCGACTGTTGTCAGTGAGCACTGGACAGAGGCCTCTGTGCAGAACCTTATCACCAAATTTCTCCTATGCCCCAAAAGGCAATTCTGAAGGCTCAGTATGGGATGCTTCATCACCACCAAACATAAAACCCCAAACATAAAATAAATACATCCAGAGGTCCTCTCTTAACCTCACCCAGACGGCCACTGTTCACACCCACACCAGGAGTACCAAGCACAGTTCATTTTACCACAGCAGCAATTTCCACCTTCTAATTAGGACCACATTAAGGATTTCCCTAGCCACACGCCTTGAAATATTTAAGTGCCTCTGAGTGCTCAGATACCTTTGCAGCCAACAGCTCCTCAGATACTCTCAGTGAGGAGGTACTTGATTGCTTATGCAAGTGAGGTTATCTCCACTGGAAAGCAGTGAGAGATGGCAGTTCTGGCACAAGTAGCAGGTCTGGGAGCAAAAAAATAACCTTCTGAGCTATCAAGGACTGTTTTTCCTAATTTCCTCATTTAACTTTCCAGTTGCTCTATCAGAAAGATACAACAGATGCTTTAGAGTTATCCAGTAACATCTGATGCACAGCCAGATTTTCAGGGCAGAAACCAGGAAACAACAGCAGATCAGGTGCACACATCCTAAGGGCTGACTTTGGAACAAAGGTGTTTGAGGAAAGTGCTTTGAGTGTTGGGTCTCTACTAAAGAGGTCTCTTCAGTATGTAACTAGCTATTCTGAAGCACACAGCCTGTCCTGGGGAGGGGGCAGGTTCTCTGTGGTCCTCCCCCACGCTGCCCTTGCTTACACCCCCTGCTCTTCTTTCCTTTCACATCTCAAAATCCCAACTGCTGTGATTCCCACATCAGACCCGCTACAGAACAGCAGCCTCCCCATGTGTGTCCCTCAAGGACAGCTGGGTTGGCTTTTTGGCATGAGGACAAAATCCCACTGGAATCTGACCATGCTGAACTATACCCTCAGCAGATTTATGGCTGTCCCTACAGAATAATTTAAGGGAACACTGTTTGCAGTTGTTTGATGCAATCCCTCAGTAAGCTGGAGCACAGCGACTTGGTCCTGCATCTCTGGGCATTGAAAGCAATGGGGAAATGGGTTCTGTAAGGCAATGCAGCCCCATGTTGCCTTCTCCAGCCACCTTCCTCCCAGGCCTGGGGCAGAAAATCCATATAGTGGGGAGCTCCTAGTTGAATTAACAAAGCTTGACAGGCCTGCTTGTCAGGTCTGTTTGTCTGATGAGCAAACTGCTGGCAGAGGTCTGTCCATTTATCCGTGCTGCACACTGTGTAATAAAAGTGACCATGAAGCCTTCAGATGTTGATGTCCCCAGGTTGAGGGCTAAGCAGTGAGAAGCTCTGTAACACCTACCTTTGGAGGGGGCAGCTCTGGAAGGCTCTTCTGGGGAGGGGATGAATGCAGTCCCAAATCTCCATTGGTCAAGGAGTTTTTCCCATCCAGCGCTGCAAGCCAAAAACACAGTTATACCAATGACATCTGGCACTTTCCAGCAAATCACTGGCTACCCAGGAGGTGTGGGAACAGTAAGGTACTATTTAGGTAGGAAGCAGAGGGATAATTAGAGGCAGCACTGAAGAAGTATCCATGTCACTTCAGGCTATGTCCAGGAATGTGGCATGAGGAGACCGAGCAAAAGAGTCTGATTCTGGTTATTTGGGGGTTGTATTTTTTCCTTCTGGAAGGAGAACTACAAAACCCAGACCTTCTGGGTTGGGCTGCACAGTGCTTCAAAGCCAGCAAGGAACAGTAATTTAACTGCTATTGAATCTACCAGTTGAGGAAGAGATGCTCTTGAAGCAGCAGGGGCCAAACATGTGAAAGTACATGTGGCAACAGGACTTCTCCAGCTGATCAAGCTTCAGCCTCTAGAAAGTCAGATTTTCCAAGCAGCTGAATGCAGAGTGATTCAGTATCTGGAGGGTATGTCAAAGGCTCAGACAGCTTGTGTGCATTTCTCCTTCTCAGCATGGAGCTCCTGGGTGGCCTCAGGCAAGTCCCCAAATCCCACGACCTCCAAGACAGCAAATACAGTGATGCTCGGGAACAAGTGGGAGACAGGCATCAAACAGCCAAAAAAAAAATATTAAGAATGTTATTCTGCTTTGTTCTGTGCACTGGAGAAGTCCCCTTTTACACAGTATCTCTCTGCAAATACTTTGGGAGAAACGAGGCTGAGATATTCACATCTTGCGGGTTCAGATGATTAAACAAAGGAATTAGGTCCAAAATCTGCATTGAGTTGGTGCTCTGGCTCCCTTGATCACCTGCTAAGGCTCCAGCCACACTCCTTGGGCACACACAGGAACCACTAAGGCATGGTGCAGTGCCCAGCAGCGGTTAGCACTGTAATAAAAAGATGCTGGCATCAACCTTGCTGCATACTTCTGGGCTTTAAAAATAGAAGTTGGAAACCACATTACTTTCTTCCTCTCTGGGGCTCAGAAGCCACAACAACAGCTCTGCCCTAGGCTGCAGCAAGCTCCCAGCTGGGTGGTGCAAGAGACCAAAGCACATCTCTCAAAGCAGACTGCTCCTTCTGGCATGGGCTGCCTGCTCATCAGCATGAGCTAAATGTACAGAGACTTACAGGCTGCCAGACACCAATACACAACACAGGAAGGACTGCTGGATGTCTCAGAAGGTTCTGATGGAGAGATGCACCTACCAAAATGCCCCATGATTACACTGCTAGAGTCATACCATCAGGCTGCTGTTGGAGGTCGGTCTTTGTGCCGGTGGACCAAGGAGCTGCTGAGGCCATTGCTACTTTTGGAAACACCAGAAACAAGGCTGGGATTTCCTAAAGCCTCAGTGCACATCCCCCTGAAAGGGAATTATCTCCAGCTTGCACCCTCCTGTGCCAGGCAGACCCTCCCATACTCAGCTCTGCAGAAGAGCAGTCACTGCAGCAGTGCTAGCTACTGCCTGACCTTTGCAAGCGGTGCCCATCTGTTCTCGGCTCTCTGGCAAACCTAGAAATCATTCAACTGAACCTCATCATGCCAGGAAAATGCAGTTCCCCTCCATTAGAGGCTGAAGCTTTATCACTTCAGAAAGCATTTCATGCTGTATTGCTACAGCACACCCAACCCTGCTATGGTGGTGTGAGAAACCTGCAAAGCATGAGAGGTCCCAATGACCTCAGCCACTGAAACGTGTTCACCACATCCCACCAAAGGATAAATGAGATAAAGAGAGAACTGGGGGATCCGTCTCACATCTCCCAGCCACAGTGGGCACAGCACTCTCTACCTGCTAACACCAATCCTGCAAGACCGCTGCTCAGACAGGCACAGACCTTTCCATGCAGTGACAGACACAGGCTCAGGGCTGTATACCATGATGCAGCTATGGCCAAAGTCCCACACGTGTCTCACTGACTTCAGCATTTCCAAATAACCCAGAAATTTTACTTGGAATAGGGAGGTTTCTGAAAACAGAGAAAGAGAGAAGCGCCAGATCCCACAGGGAGGGACTGAGTGGGTCGGCTCACAGCCTGGATGGGGAGAAGTCTGAAATAGAAGAAGCAACTCTAAAAATAAGTTGTCTGAAATACATCCCTGAGTTTCAGCATGGTCAATCAGTGCAAGTCGTGCTTTATCCACCCAAAGGACAACTTAGATTAGGAGGTGCAACTGTTGTGACTCAGCCACTGAGAGCTACTGGGTAGCTGCAGTCCTGTTACAGCGCATTACAGCATGACCCAGAGGAGCCTGCCTGTAGATCATGCTGGGGCTGTCTGCGTAATGCAGGAGGACATCCTATTCTCAGGGGTATTTGAAGTCAGCCTAAATTCAGATGCAGGTAGTTTAAAAATGAACCAAAAAAAAAAAAAAAGCCCCAAACAAACAAACCCAATACAAAATGACAAAACCAACCCAAACAACTCTGAAAACACAGAAACAGTGCAACCCTGACTAGTGTAGGATCAGCACATCAACAGCAAGCTGCACAAATGCATCCCATTGTTGGTTTGGACTGGAAACTTTGGGGTTGGGTCTCCTTCAGACTGCATGTGCATTAAGGAGATGCATGTCAGCAATAACTTGCTCTGTGCAATTATCAAATACTGCATGCATTTGTGATTAACTTCAAAAAGCATAAGTACTTCTAAAGAATTCTGTTATAAATTCAAAACTTGGGAAATCTAAATTGGAAATGAAGCTTGGTTGTAGGTTTGATTTCCTGGCTTGTACACTGCAGATCTCTCTCAGCCCCCAGGGTACAATGGCGCTCTGCTCACACAGATGGTGCAGGCTGTGTCTGGGGAGTCGCAGACCTGCAAGGTGACAGCTCAGACCCTATGGACTAGTGCAGAACAACACCTAAGGGACAGGCTTTCAGGGTCTCAAAAAGGTGAAGCAACTTCTTCCATGGCCAAAGGAAACATGAGAGCTTCCTTAAATATTTCAGGGACTGGAGCTGCAAGCCTTAGAAGGCAACATTTTTATCCCAAAATAATGCTCTCTAAAGTGCTACTTCCAGGAATAACCGCTTTGTGTTGGCAAGGACCACAACGTCCAAAGGAATGTAATGAAAATGGCAGCCCTTCCACACTGTCAGCTGCTTCAGTTCCCAGAGCCTACAGGGAGGCCTCCACCAGTCTCATAACCCAAAGCTCTGGCCACATGCACCTCCATCACCTTGAGGAATGAGGAATGAGGCAAGTGTCAACCTCCAATTCCTTACCTTTGTCTTGCTTCTCCTGGTCACCCTGCTGTCTGTTGACAGTCACTTTGTTCATATAAATATATTCTTCATCACCACCTGCACACAAACAAAGGCAAAAGTGAAGCCTTTATATACCCTGTGTGGAAAAAACTTAGCACTGGGAAAGCAAAGACAGATGTAAGAAGTGTCTCTGCTAAGTGCACACTAGGGAGAGCGTGTTGGTTGAGACAATGTACAGAAAAAAATCCCAAGCAATAATAAAAAACAGAAAAATTAAATGCTGTGCAGTCAGGAAATTCCATAAGTTAAAATTTCTACTTAAACACTAACTTAGCCAAACAGCACATCCTGTGTATCTTACAAAGTGGATTAAATAAACTTAAGGTTTAATAAGGAAAACAGAAAGGATCAGGAATCTTGGGAATCCTCTGCTTGTAAAGCTGGACACATAACTATAGTAATTTTACATAAACAATTAGAGGTCATTGCAAAAATAATCATCATTTCATTTGCTCCTTTTAATTTTCATGTCTCTCATCCCTGCCAACCTCCAACAAAATGCTGCATTGAGACCCCACAGCCGTTCCCACAAGAGCCCACCGCCCCGCGCCCTGTCTGTACCGCTGGACTTGGTGTACACCCGCAGCAGGTCGGAGAGGAAGCTCTTCTTCACAAGAGCAGTGCTGCTCAGGTTCTCCTTGTCCAGTATCCTCAGAAAGTCTTCAAGTTCTGTGAGCAGCTGCTCAAGAGCTATGAAAGCAAAAGAAACAATGGTTGGCCAAGCAGCTCGGTGGCATTCCAATAGAGGACACACATTGATTTGGTGTTTTCTATTTTTCTGCATTTTTTCTGTGCAGGAATAACTTACATTTACTTTTCCAGCTTCTCTGGTACTAAAAAGAAAGCTCTGAATTCATTCAACCTGTTCACAGGCTGCTAAAATCTGAGGCAAATACCTCCTCTTCTTCCTATAGACCTTTTGCTCAAGGGAATTAAAATCTAGAAGGATTTTGAGCATTAGGGCTGAGACTACATAAAAGCAGCCAGCAAGACTTTGACACCTGAACCTTGGGTCCCTTCAAACACCTATCAGAAGTCACCTGGGTTCTTATCTATCAGTGACCCCACTTTTTGGCTCACTCCTTATTTCTCTGCAATGACTTGACAACATCAACATGCCCTGTTTTCATTCTGAGGAAGTGCTGCTCAGCTCTGCCACTGACCAATGGGGCTGACAGGGCTCACACTGACCAGTTTAATCACTTGCTTTTGTTTGCTCTGAAATTTTTCATGGGCTAATTAGCAGCTGTGTCAGGAGCACATTCCGCAGAGGAAATAACAGGGTGTTATGTGAGAGAGGAAGCACAGCACGCAAATGACAGTGAGTGGGAAAAGCAGGCAAAACTCAGCTGATCAGCAGCTCCCCCCAGTACCTCAATGATGCTTAGGACTCTGGGGAAGAAGGGCAGCAGAGTGAGGTTACCACTGCCAGGCTGGGACCCCTTAGCACACCACCAAGGAACAAGTGGCTGCTACATCTGGGCAATTTAACTGGAGCAATATGCCTTTGCCTTGACTTACAGCATTTTCATACTGCTGGGTGCCATGTGAGTCATGATACGCAACCATGAGCCATAAAAGCACCAATGTTTCAGCTCTACAGGGCAAAGCATCTGAAGCTTTTAAGTGAACTTAATGATCCTTAGAGGTCCCGTCCAACTTGGGAAATTCTATCATCAAGTGCTACCACCTGAGTGTCACAAGGAACACTGGTGCAGGAGAGCCACTACCTTCTCACTTGCCCATCTTTAGCTGCTGACCGCTCCTCAGGTGACAGCTTGTTAGAAGATGGAAAAAAAAGTAAGTTGCTCTAAGCTGTAAACTTTTCTGTTGCTAGCTATTAATTCAAAATCATGCTGCTGCTCTCACACTGTATTAATCTTCACTAGTTTGACTCTTGAATAGTCTAATGAGTCCAGATCAATCAGTAGTGGCTCCAGAGGAAACGACTAACTGCTAGCTCTTCACCCTTCATCTTATACCCTCTATGCCCAATTAATTCTTTCTGGTCTGATTTAGGACCATTAGGGAATTGAGAATGTCCACATCACACTGCATTAACTCGAATGTTTTTGTTAGCTGCTGTTTTGCCTGCCCACCATTACCCAGAGAAAGTTAGAATCATTTCAAGAAACAATAGCATTTTTCATAAGCTACAAGGAAACAGGTAGTGTCTGGGGACAATATTAGATACCACTGATCACTAAACAATGAACTGAGAGCACTTTGCATCAAGAGTGCTGAGCGCCTGCTGCTCTCCAGCATTAGGGAGCCTGCTTCTCCCCAGCTTCAGGAAGTTCCACTGGGGCAAACCCCAGCCTTCCCATAGCCACTTATCTGCTGCAGCTGTGCCCTTCTGAAAATCCAAGTTGAGGGTAATTCCTACTGAAGTCAGGCCTAAGAATATGTTCCTATCAGTTTACCCCAGGACTTCTGTGTTTCTGGGATGGTACCAGAAGTAACACAGCACAAGAAATAAGTAATCTCAATTTGAAGGTTGAAGTGGTTGCTTGCCCCAGTGGCCCACATGGAAGTCGTGATCCTGTCTTTGCAGGGAGGAGAGGATAATTCTCTCCTCCACCCCCACAATGGCAGAAAATGACTTTATTCTTCTCCCAGGCTTCCACAGCAAGCCAGGCTCTTGTGAATGACACTACAGTAGGTTACATTTTCCAGCCCACCAAAGCTGCATTCAGGCTTGCAGTGATTCAAAGCAGCTCATTTGGGATGCGATCTAAGGGACACAGAGGTCAGTGGAAAGACTTTGTCAGACTTTATGGGATTCAGACTCTAAGGACTTGAGAGATTAATTTTGCTCTTCTTCATCAAGAAGCAGCATATAAACCATCTGCTTCTATGCAAGTATCACTTTCATCTCAGCTGGACATTCTCTATCCAAACCTGATACCTGCAAAAATAAGCCACCATCAAAATGAATGTGACCATTCATTCTCTCATATCAGAGGAGAACAATCTAAAACTGATCAGAGTGATGAATGTGGGAAGGATGAAGGCTGAGTACAAGGCCAGTCTACAAGATCCTCTGCAAGCAACAATCACAGCATGTCCCAGCAAGTAAGTAGAATTAAAAACAGTTATGAGCCCACATATGTCAAACCATCTCAGGTCCCAGAGTGCTGGAAATTACTGCTTGATCTCAGCTAAAGATCTCTCGTGCTGTGGTGATGATGTGCTGAACATATTCAGGGCAAACCCACATTAGTGGTTATCCAAAGCAGTCTGAAACAAACAGCTCTTGCTCCTGGCAGCATGTGTAGCAATTATTCCCATTGCTTTGCTTGCTCTGCAGGGCAGCAGCTACAGATGCAAGGAATGCATTTTTAAAATCAAAAGCTGCGAGTAGCAGAATAAGAGATCAGAAGTAGACAGAACCCAGACAGTTCTGTCTACTTCTAACCCAAACAAGGCAGTGCAGTTCTCAAAGATGCTTTTGTGAAATGTCCTCCCACAGCTATAAGGCTCTTCTCTCATACCTCTTCTTTGCAAAGCCCCAAGTGCAATGTTGCTCAAAGTAATCTGTCTACCTATCTACTTCTATTAGAGGGACTACTTCAAATAAATACCTTCACAGCACTTGCAAAAGTCCTGCCTTACTAATGAAAAACTGATTAGCTCTGAGGTTAAGGCTGGGGAAAGCAAGGCCCAGAAGAATAACAAGATTTACCTAAAGTCAGCTGTCTATCACAGGTCCTATCATACTCTTCTTCATGGCCACAGATCTCAGTCATGGATACAACTATAAGGATTTCCCAGTAAGCAATGAAGAGAAGTGTGGGAGCCTAATTGTCAGCGCGCAGAACTTGACTGATCCAAGTGACGATTGCCAGTGAAAAAACAGAAGTTTAAAATACACAGAAACCTCACTTTTTACTGGCGTATGAAGGACTTACAGGGCACAGACTTCAACCAGAACTACCACCTCCTCTTGCCTGCACTTAAATGGATGAAGAGGGCCGTTTTCCCCTCCATCTCAACACAAGACAATGAAATCATTTTGCAGAGACTCCTGAGCAGCCCTCTGACCACAGCAGATCTCTCTGTACGAAGGTTGCAACTTTGGTGGCAGCAGTAAGCAAAGAACTGCCTGAAACACAACTGATCTGTTTCAATGTCAATTCAGTGACAGAAGAGAGCACTGAAAAGGCTTCTTTTGGCTCCATTCTATGGCCTTTCTTTGCAGACAGAAAGTCCCTTGCACTGCAGCAGCGTCTGTCCTAGTTCATGTAAAGTCAGAGCCAAAAATGCAGCAGCTTGCAAAGCCCCCATTGAGGAAGCACATTCCTTGCAGTAGAGCTGCCAATTTTGCCTGACACCAAGGTCACTGAAAGGTAAATGACCATTAAACTAGATTATAAAAAGCCATTCCCTTCCAATAATCACTGATCTTTGTCATTTTGCTACAATAACAACCTATGTCTACATCTAATTACTTCATAACTTGACCTTATGAGGAAATGGAAAGACAGGCTCAGAATGAACTTCCACTCAAGTGTTTTAGTAACCACTGGGCAGGATTGTATTAGTCCATTTGATCTAAATTATTATTTCTTTTATCAAGGTAGAGGGGCCCCAGCCACTGGGTAAAGGATTCTAATAAGATACATGCAGAGAGAGGAAGTGGAAGATAAGGAGTACCGTTACTACCAGGAAACTAGGGCAACCCTGCCTGCTGCTGGTGAATTGGAACTAGATGATTTTGGTGCTCCTTTCCATCTCAAGCCATTCTATACAGGTGAGAGTGATTTAGCAAAGGACACCGTCTGGTCTCTGGCCTATCCCCAAAACAACCTGGCTTCCCTGTGTCCCAGCTTGCAGCTCTCACCCCCAATCACTCTTCTCTGAACCCTGATGCACAAAGAGAGGGGAACCATGTGGCTCCAGTAGGTGAGCGCCTCAGCAGTGCTCAATAGGCCAATGAATGCAGGACAGCAGGCAAGATGTTTGCCAGCTTGGCTTTCACTGCCATAAACCAGATCCCATTCCCCAGGCCGACATATACTCTGACTGACCAGCCTTTCTGCTTTAGCTTTTAATGGAAAGAAAAAAAAAGAAAAAAGAATAAAAGACTCAAATCCAGTGTCAGCTGGATGAAACTCCTCCATTTTTCACAAAAGACTATTTCATAAATATTTGTAGAAAAAAGAAATCTCCCCACAGCAAAATGTGAAGTGCTGTGTTTATCAAAGGAAAGGAAAACAAATAATACCAAAAAGAAAGAACACCAGGCTTCCAGTAAACACTGAACTTTCTCATTGAAGAATCGCTGCTAGACTAGGGGGGGAAAAAGGGGGGGGGGGGAGGGAAGGCAAAAGTCATATAATTAAGGCAAGCTAAAGTCCCTCTAAACAAGGGAAATTAGAGAAGTAGCATATTTTTCCTATTAAGCCTGCTGTGTCAGCCAATTACGACCAGTGTCACAAAGCTGTCGGATTTCCAGACATAATGAGTGCTAACAAGGAAGAATGAAAAAAAATAATCCAGACTGCTTCTATTGATGCACCTAAAATCCAGCCAGGAGCATTGGGCTCGTCTTTGTTGCAAAGGATGAATCATGGAAGGAGAGAGGCAAACAATGTGTCTGGTGGGCTGTGGGCTGTGAACTGCACAGATGAACCCCACCAGCTCTGCGTGGGCTGCTCTGGAAGTTGGAACAAGTCTTGCATTGAGAAAGTGGCAGCTCTAACCTAGGAACTCTGAACTTTAACAAAACGGCAGCAGAAAGTGCACACAAAGCGTTTCAGTTTGCTGAGCAAACAACAGGCTTCTCTTCACTCCACTGGAAGACAAGGAATGGCATCCAAGAAAAATTAAGGAAAAAAAAAAAGAAGGAAGAGAGAAGGGAAGCAAGACATGAACACTGCCATAAGGAGCTCTAAGCAATCTTGTAGTGTCGTGTTGCTTTTTTATGTGCAATATAGGGGAGCTGAATGAGAATTCAGGGTGATACTGCGATGTCTTTCTTTGCAAAGCTCCTCAGTCTTTCCATGACAGACCAACTGGTGAGTCACTGGAGCTCACACTGGCAAACAAATTGGTTGGCTGAGAGCTGAAAGGAGCCAGTGTCACCTCCCTTTGTAAGCTGCCCCCTTAGCAGTGTGCCCATCGACCTCATGAAATGCCTGAAGCATCATTAGGCGGTAGACTGCCTGTCTGTGCTCCAGTGTTCAGTGATGGCAGAAGCACCAGCAAGGGGCTGTTTGGGCTGTTGCTGTGAGAAGCAATGCGATCTCAGCATACAGGGGACCAGGTCGTGTATCACTCGCCTAACAAGTAGCTCTCATTGGAGCAGGATCGAGCAAGGGAACAAGAGCGAAACAACTAAGGAAATAGCAGCACAGAAGCCAAGAGGGCAAGTTGGGATCAAACCAAAGCAGGACAGACATCAGCTAGAAAAATATGGAGCAAGTCAGGCAGGGCAGGATGTTAAAGAAGGTCCTCTTCCTAAGGTAAATATCCCCGAGAGCAGGCTGGGGCAGGCTCCCTTCCCAGCAGGGAGGAAAACAATCCCAACAATTTTGCAAAGCAGAAATCTTGTTCGCTGCCAAGCCCCAGAGCTGGATCCTCCAGTGGCGTGACAGAGACAGAACTTCCTCTAAAGCTGCCACCGCTGATTCCCTTCTCTCCCCACAGCCCTTCCTGCTAAGTTTTCTCCCTACTCCTTCACTTTCCTGCTAAGATTTAGGGCTTTTTTCTCCCCTTCTTGAGAAGTTTTGTTCTCTCGCACTCTCAGTCCTTAAGACTCTGCACAGCTACTTCATTCTGGGGGTTGGTGACCACCGGACCCATAACTTAGAGGACCGGTTGTTTGCTATCTAATATAATGTATCACTAGATCCAGGAAGGGGCTACTAAGAGGCGTTTGATCAAACAGAACAGCTGTTCTCATGGAAAAATAAATAAATAAAATAAAAAGCACCAAGATCAACTACGCAATTCAATTTGACTTAGCTCAAATACAACATAAGCCCACTCAGCTCAGACACTTTCTTCTCTTCCTTGATGCAATGGGTGTTCCATGGAGGTGGCAACAAGTGCTCCTATACCTCAGCTCAGGGCCTTGCTGGGGGAAAACTGCTCTCTACCACAGCCAGCAGCTGATTCCCAGAAGCACTCATCTTCCTTCTTCAAAAGGAGTAGCCCCAGGTTAGGGCTGCTTTAGCTCATACAAGGAAAAATAGATGGTCTTGGATGGTCTCTGGGTTAGGGAAGATGGACTGTTGTCAAAGTGTTGCTGCAGACCTTGCTTCATTCCTGTCCATCACTCTGCGTGGCTATATCCAGAGGAAAGCACCACCTCATCCCTGCCCTACAGAACAGCAGAACTGCAGGCACACAGCCACCCAGAGCCCATGGCACGGGATCCCTCTTTCCCATAGGAAAAGGAAGCCTGGGATGCCACGTTCACAAAGCAGTGACTGGGAAAACGTGAGGCCCTAAAGAGATTAGCTATCACAGTGATGGTGAACGACAGCCCTGGAACAACACCCCGCAGTTTATACCACATCAGTGCAAGTACAGGAGACTAACTGCCAAAAATACTTGGAGATGGATTTCTCTCTTCTCTCTCACAGGCAAGAAACAGATTAAAGGAAGCTGACAGATATACAGAGGGCTTTTTTGAGTGTTTTGGTTTTTTTTGTGGGGGGGGATGGAGGACATGCACACACACATGCACACCCCCTCACATCAAAGCATTTTCCCACCATTCTCTGTTGATTTAATGGCATCATTCCTCCAACAAACAATAGAAACATAACAGAAGGGGAAGAGAAAGCAAAGGGTTTGAGAAAGCAAAAGTAAGAGCCCTGGGGTCAGAGAAAGACACAGAGCCCTGGTATCTCCTGTCTTCTCCTTGACATTTCCTCTACAGCAGAGCCCTTTGAGCTGTGCTGTGGCATCACAGCCAGGGCTGAGCCCTTTTCTAGGGTTGAAGAGCAGAACGACTGCACAGGACTGCACTAGTGCAGGGGAGTAACAGCATGCTGATGTCTACCCAGGGAGGCTTGAAACTTTCTCTGCAGTGCCATGATACAATCATTAGCAGACAAGCTCACTCCAAAATAGTATTAATAAAAATAACAACAACAACAAAAGAAGTAACAACATACAATAGTAATAAAGAATTTGCAGACATCACCTAGGACTGAAATTCACCAACTATTCTAAACCAACTCCTACTAAACTTCAGTTTAGGCTTGAGAAGTGTGGAAATGAAAGGCTTAGGACTGACAAAGTACTGCTTTCTCCTGCTCCGATCCACCAGTGCTCAGTAGGCACATCCCAGCAGGGCCCCAGCACCTCCCAGCACACAAATGGGGCTGAGACAGCACAGCTTCAGGACAAAGAATGGCCTTTCTATTTATTTATTTATTTTTCCCCAAGAAAATTGGAAAAGTTCTCCCTTTCTATCCTGTGAGGCACAAGAAATGAAAGCTCTCAAACCAGCAAAACAACCATTTACTGGATAAAAAAGATTTTCTTACTTTGTCTTGCACTTTGTTTACGTGAACGAGAGCCAGTAATGCTGAGTTAAATCTCCGAAACCCATTACATAAATACTCTGAAGGTATCACTAATCCTATCACAGATTTAAGAGTTAGATCATTATTTTCATTTCCCATTTCAGCAGAAAGTCAGTGACAAGAAGCTGCTGATGAACAAACTCAGGCCTTTCCAGCAAATTCAAGAAGTTCCTCAGAACTTCTCTACATTCCCATCTGACTCTTAAATCTCACCCAGAACAGATTTCTGACTTCTGAGGAACCCTTGTAGCATGGCTCTGATTTATCCAGCCTTCCACCTCTTTTCCCAAGGAAGGTTCAGGATGGATATTAGGAACAACTTCTCCAAAAGCATGATTGGGCACTGGCACAGGGTGCCAAGGGAGCTGGTGGTGTCACCGTCCCTGATCAAGGATCGTGGAAGAACGTGAAACTGAGGGATATGGTTTTGTGGGCAATACTTGTGGTAGGTGGAGAGTTGGACGTGATGATCTTAGGGGCTTTTTCCAACTTCAGGGATCCTATGATTTGATGGGGAACAGCTGTGTTATTCTCAGTAACCCTCTGTTCCCACTTAGGTTATTTGAGGGTGCTGTTAGGATCATGCGGGGCACCCAACACAGCAGCACAAGCAGGCAGCAGCACTGAGACCAGCACACAGCAGCACTGCCCTTGCTCCAAGCTCTGTTTTCCATCCAAAAGGTGAAGATAACATAATTAAACACTGGTGCTAATAAATTAATAGTTTTTAATGAAAATAAAAAGTTGAAAGAAATCTCTAGCAAGTTCTTGTGAGGCACGGCCTGGCTCACATGCGCTGCTTTGCTTCCAGCACTGGAACCAATTCAGTCAAGGACATGATTAGCATCCTGCAGGCAGGAACTGCTCTTGAGACAGTTTTCTAGTGCTCACAGACAAAGAGAAACACATCCTCAAAACCAATAGCTAGATGGTGAGAAAGCTGCAATCAAAGCAGCAGCACTCTGGATTTGTGGAGAAGGCACCAAAAACCAATGGCCATTCAACATGTGACGGTCCAGAGAAAGGGAGTCACATCAGGAGGAGAGCAGCCTCACAGTGTATGCTTCAGATCTTACCTTCATCACAATGCTTTGCCCATCCATTCCAAAAGCTTGATACTGCTTACAGAAGGATTTTCTCCTTTACCATCCCCTGTTCCCATCATCCAGAGGCTGTCCAGCCTCACAGCTGCATCAGCCCTTTCCCACGCAGGCTGCCACTGCAAACTTCCACTCAACCTTTTGCCTTTCCTTCCATCAATTTTGTGCTTAAGCTCCAGCCCCAGAGGCAAAGATGAGGCAGCCAGGGAACACAAAGCCACAGAGCCTTTAAATCTTCTTGGGTTAGGGAAAACAGAAGGATTGTTTCTATTGTGGTTTGGTGCAATTTCATTTGTTTTATTGTTATCTGCTTGCCTGGCCTTACTAAGCAACAGAAGGGCAGGTGAAGAAAGGAAAAGACAAATGATTAAGGAAAACATTCCCCATTTTTATGGCTAGGAATGTATTGTTGCAGAATTAACTGAGAACAATAACGTGATTTTTTTGAGATAAAGAAAAAGCAGTTCTGATTTCTCTCACTTATTTCAGCAGCAATAAAATGAATGGCAGGAATAGGGGGTGAGAGTTTGGAGACACTGGCTGCTTCTTATCATTGCCTCCAAGGGAGTAGGCAGGTTCATAGCCCTGCCCAGCCTGAGGGGGTTGGAAAGGAGAAAGAGCAAAGAGGAGCTCCATTCCTGCCTTCACAGGGGCAGCTGCTGGGCAGGTCTCATGCCCCATGAAATGCAGGCCAAAAGCATAGGAACAGGAGCTGCCAAGCTCGTGAGAAATGTTCATTCTACTCCACAGCACTTAGGAAACATGCAACCTAAGTTTCCTCTCCATTTTGAATGCTATCTGCCTGAATTCTCTAGGTGGAACATACTTCTACAAATCTTCCTTCACTGGGGATCAAGGAGGTCCAGGTGCTATTGCCAGAGATGTAGCAGAGAAACAGAACCTACAGGAAATTCTCCCCAACAACACAGCACATTGTACTTCCCCTATGCATGCTTACCCATTCTCATGCAGAGTGCATTGGAGGTAATACTTCAGCATGCTTTACCTACATATTCTGTATGACTATCTCACGGTGTTGCCTCAAGAGGGGCAGTTAAGGATGAGTGCTGCATGTTGGTACAATAGCAAAAGACAAAAGTCCTGGATGCAGGACAAGACACCTTGATGAGGACCAGTGTCTCTGCCCATAGCAAGGTGAGGGATGGTGCAATGCTGAGACACTGCCTTCACCAAGGCATTTTTCTCTTAGCACACCTCACTGTACCCACACTTTTGCTACCTGCCTAGGTCATCTCACTCCGATTTCCCTGACCTACTTTAGGTGGTTGCGGGGACCACACTCATACAAAGCAATGCTACCTTTCTTGCATGAGTCAGCAGCAAGCAACAGGAGAGCTGTTATTTGTAATTGAAAAGGAATTAAACGATTTTGAAGACGGGGTGCCTTCTGGACTGGTAAGCTGACTGACAGCAGGAGCAATTCAGAAAAGGCAACATTATGAAAAGCAGACTTCAAAAGGAGAAGTGACAAGGGCCAGAGTGTTTGTGGTGCCGGAGGAAGTCATTAGAATTTAAAAGGGATGCAGATTGGGCAAGTACACTAGGCTAAGAAAGCTGAATTGCTGCCAAAAGTTTCTTTTCGCTTTCCCATTGCTTCCTAGCCTGTTAGAAGTGCAGTTCTATGCACGTCTACGTCTCAAAACAATTTTCAAGAAAACCCTTCAAACTGCTGGAAACGTGAGAAAGGTGCCACCACCACGAACTAGATGCGTCCTGACTCCAGTTTTCCTTTTAGCTTATAAACAGCTGTCTTATTTTCATCATTTCCAAACAAGAGAGGGCTTCTGCACATCTCTCAGCAATAAGGAATTTCTTGGAGAACTGGAGCAGTTTATCTCCCCTTATCACCGTTCAGAGGGCAGTGTTTTTGTGAAGCAACAGCTTCAAAGACATCTGGGGACCGTAAGCACTGATGTTTGGAAGTGAGCAACCTGCCAGATCAGGAGTGCTGCTCCTGCAGGAGAGCTGATGTTAGTCATAGATGAAAGTGAGTGAAAAACTCACTGGTTTCCACTCACCTAGGCTCATTCCCACATCTTTGTTGCTTTGACATATACACTGTGCCACAAGTGGTTTTGTAACTGAGGACTCCAAGTAACATGAGGCTACGACAGTGACTACAACAGCAAAAGCTGAGCTGAAACCTGTCATGCCTATTCTGTTTTCCTCAGCAAACTCAACATTGAGCTGAGTTTGCTCAACTCATGTAACTCCTACCATCATCTTAACACTTCTGGAAGAGCAAAAGCCAAAGCTAAAAGTCTGCAAGGTGACCCAAAAGATTTGCAGTTCTGGAAAGAGGACAAAGCTGGTGTTACCGCAGGGACATTCCTTCCCATCAGCTATTCTCCACCTGAAGCCTATTTTCTTGATATTTTCCCCTGTTGCAGAGACTCCCTTGCTGGACACCTCATACCCAAACAGTGACAGAGAGGATTAAAGTGACTCAGCAGCCCTCAGGCAGCCAAGAGCTCAGGGCTGCAGGTGAGATGCAAGTCAGCCCAGAGGAAGGAGCTCCAGCAGTATGCTCAGTCAGCCTCTCAGCACTGCCCTGCTCCCAGCTGAGCAGGTCACTGTGGTTAAGTCCCTGGGGTTGCTTATCTATCAAGTGAATAAAAAAAATTGCTGGAAGTTTGGCAAGCTTAAACAGCCTTCCAGTAACACTCTGAGGAAGCTCAGAGGATGTCATAATGCAAAGTATTTACTGAAAATTGTCTCAGCATTCAAATGCTCCTTGAGGATTTAGTTCAAGTGTTGGATCCCATCAGTTTCAGACTTGTAGATGTAACCATAATTTCAAAGGGAAGGTAATTTCCACCCTATGTTACTTGCTTACCTCCACATCTTACAGGGTGCCCCTTTCAAAACTCCAGCAGCTTTGATGGAAACAACAATCTTTATGCAAACACAGCCACTCCTGAAACAGGACTCATCCCAAGGCTTTTGCCAAGGAGGCCACATTCCAGGACATGTGGCACACAGGCAGAAGTCATCTTGCTATGGAAGAACAGACACCACTTGAAAAGTTGATCTGGGAGGTATCAACCTGACCCTACCACAAGCAGCCACCTGAGCATCAGGGCCATGAAGGCAAGTGGACATGTCACCAAGCTCACCCCTACTGCCCTTGGTACCAGTGATGAGCACATGTTCACTGGCTGAAAATGCATGTTCTTTGGCCATGCTATCACAACAGGCCAAGCTGATTTAATTGGACCTTTGGACTTGCACTGGAAGTTGGAAGGCTGTAGTGCACGAAGTATCTTTCAACACTTGCTGAGTGCAACAAAGACTGTAAGAAACACGACATTTGCTGTGGACAGTTTTCCTAACGCAGGTGCCGAGAGCATTGCTCTGACAGAGCATGGCTGCTGGCACGTCATAGAGCAAGAATGCAGTTTCAGAACAACACCTCAAAGGTGTTCAGAGAAATCCGATCACTTCATTTCCCAGCAACAGGATGCAGTCTGGCTGGGTGACATCTCATCCCACTACTCTGACTGGGTTGCCTATAGTATTTCCTCCTTTGTCAAGTGTGACAGCGCACACTGTAGCTAATGCAACAGTAACATCAGGTACCTGACCCAGATCAAACCCAGTCTCTTAGCCAGTGGGAAAGAGATCCAGCATTAAAAGCTTTGAAACCAGAGCAACTCACAGGTTTCTAAATACATGATCACCAACATCTGGGATTGAAGGGATTTAAAGTAATTTTGGTTCCCTATAAAAACATGCGTTCTTTTGAGCCCCACTGAAGTCTACCAATATAGTTTTGTTTTAAAGCACAGGCAAGAAGGACACCTTCTTGGATTCTAGTTCTATGAAGAAACAAACAAGAAGTGCAGAAATCTCCCAATTGATGTCACAGAGATCCAGTTGTCCAGCTCTGGGAATTCCAAAATACCACAGGAAAGAAAAACATCAAGATGAAACTGAAAGAAAAGTAAGCTACATTTCATTGACATGGGAAACCACAAACCACTCTACATTCAATAGGAAGCCCAAACATGGGGATTTTCTGTGTTTATGAGAAAAAAAAAAAAAGAATCCTCCAACTTTAAAAAGCCAGTAACTCCACTGGGCTGCTGGTGCTCTCCTCTGGGATAGGAGAGACCCAGGATCAAGACTGAGCTTTAGCTGGTCTGCACCCCAAACACCAATTCTTCTGGAGCAGCTGTCTTATATTTTATTCCATTTAAGTTGTCCCCCTACATATCTACTACTGTTCCTCAGGGTAGGAGCTTGTCAGAGGGAGTGATCTGAGAGGCTCAGGCCTGTGGACATGGGTTTCCCAGGCAGTGCCATTGCTATGAATGCTGTTTATGACAAGAAATCCCACCCATAGCCTGATGAGCTTTCACAAAAACAAACAAACAACTTTTGTGTATCCTCAGTGAGGAAAAACAATTTAAAAACAACAACACAGCAAAGTCTTGACAGATCAGAAATGACAAGAAGGGGACAAAAAAAAATTAAAAAAAGAGAAGAGAAGAGAAGAGAAGAGAAGAGAAGAGAAGAGAAGAGAAGAGAAGAGAAGAGAAGAGAAGAGAAGAGAAGAGAAGAGAAGAGAAGAGAAGAGAAGAGAAGAGAAGAGAAGAGAAGAGAAGAGAAGAGAAGAGAAGAGAAGCTTTCTATGCTATCAGCGTAGGAACAGCCCAAGCTTAAAGCAGATAAAACTCATCAGTATATCTGTTCCTTTCTGTTCTCTTTATGTCCTAACTTCTTTGTTTTCCTTCCCTTCTCCCATTGCCCCAGCAAGCACTCAGGGTAAGACTTGGCACTTTCTGTTTAGAGCTTGTCCTGTGTAGCCATTTGGTCAGGAAACAGTTGCTAAGCCCTCAGTCAGCATCCCAAGAAGGCTCTGACCTACGTGGCGGGCTTCAGCCTCCCTCCATGCAGCCCAATGCTGTTCCACATGCTTCCAGTTTAACTGGTGAAGTCAGCTTGCAGGAGAGAGCCACAAGACAGAAAACTGGCACTGAAAAGCAAACAGCCTCAAAAACAAGAGTCATTAAGCAACCCTGAACTTCTGTTTGAAAATATTTAGACGGGACGTCTTGCTGATTTGACACATCTGGTTTCCAGAAGGACTTGGGTCAAAGCTATGGTGAGCAATCCTTTTCACAATGCCCACGCAAAATGGGTAATGGGAGCCTAAGACATGCTGCCAAGCCTCCCAGCTACAGGGGCACTTCAGTCTGCTCCACCTGTTGAGGAGCTGCAGCCCAAGTGGCTGTCCCATTGGGCCTCTGCATATGAATGTAACCTGCAGCAGAGCCTGTACCACCTACAACAACAGATGGATGATCTACAGGTTCTGTGAAAATCATGTATTCCCCTTAATCCATGACTAAGAAACTACAAGCCTTTATAGAACGCTGCATTGTTGTGAATGGCCTGTTTATGGCCCTGATTTACAGTAAGGGTGTTGAGTCTGTGGTTACCTCCATCCCTTGACAGCACACACAGCTCACTCTGCATCAAGACAGTGACAGATCTGAGCCTGTGATCAGTCTGGGAGGATGTCCCAATGGGAAAACAGGCAGGAGCTTGCCAGTGCTTTCCCAACTGTAGGAGGTTCCAGACCTCCCAAAACATCCCAACCAGCAGGGCATCCCAACAAGAGGGGCTCCTCAGGTATATGCGATGCTCATTCCTAAAACATCTCTCCTTCTAGGAGAGGCAGGAAACAGGCTTGGTGTTTTAAATAGCACAGGAATACTTGTTTCTTTCCCTAGCTACATTACATCAAGCCAGAGAGCACCGGTCAGGAAAAAAGACAAAAAATAAAATAAGGCAGCTGATAGTCCTCCCTGCACACTTCCACTCAGACAGGTACTTCTTCTCCACAAAGAATCAGTGAGCCACAATACATTTTGTCTCCTGCTTACCTAATTAAAAATAGACCCTAAACCACAACAGGCTTCCATGTCCTTACTACTACCCAAGTAGCACCAACAAAGGCGAGAAGGCAAATGCAGAGCGTACACAGGGGACCTGGAAACACCCAGATGTTCCCAAAATAGCTGCTGCCCGGAATGTCACAGCTGGAGCACCCCTGGGAGCTCGCTACCCACACAGCAGAGGTCAGCAGGCACATTCCTCCTCTAAAAATACTATGAGAAAGAATGGCAGAGCAGCAGGCCCAGCTTAGCCCCTTGCAGGAGCCGCCAGCCCTCCCTCAACTACACACCATCATTTGGAGTGGAAGAGCCTTTGGGTAAAAGGGCTGTTTCTCATGGCGTCCCCTGAAAGCTGCTCGGTCCAGTGTTTGCTCTGCAGCAGCACTCATCTGAGAGCATTAAAAATAAAAGACCTGCAACCAGCACAAAAAAAACAACAGCACTTAGCTCATCACCATAGGAACAGTTTTAGTGATGTGGCAGCCAGACAGCCAGGTCCTAGAGGCTAGTGTCCTCCTGGTAACCTTGGGAAAATCATTGGCTCTTAATTACAAATCTGGGGAGGACTGGATATTAGTGTTTGCACTGCCACGTTACATCTTGGCTCTGTCTGAGGCTTCCCTTGGCTCCCAAGGTGCTGGAAGACAAACATGTATTTTCTTTTCATTTCAGGATAGCTGAAAGCCACAGCCTGAACAACAGCGAGAACTGTATGCAATTAGGAGTACATGAATAAAACAGCTCTGAACAAACAAACAGAAAGCCCCGGGCCTCAAACCCCCAACCTAAACCCTGAGGATGCAGTAGCAGTGGGGTGGCTGGGTCCAGCAGGCCACTCCAGCAGCAGCCTAGGGTGCAGTGTTTGGGTATGTGATTTTGGGTCTCAGCACAATAAACCAGGGGTCTCAGCTCCCCTTGATCACGTGGCCTGTAGTGGAACCCGACCACTGACTGAGTTGCATGTCCCACAGGTCACGCTTGTGGCATGTGAAGGAGCCCTTTCCTTTATTCACTTCCCATTTCCTGCCTATTTGTTTCAGCAGCGAACTCCCTTTTCTCATACTGTGGGTGGGATCTGCAGAAAGGAAGGGAGCAATCCCTCTCTGCATGGCTCCCTCTCCACAGCGGGTCCACAGCCCCTTCCCTTGCCCCTTCCAGGAAGGAAGAAGCCTGCAAACACAGCCAATCTGAAAAAAAGCAGCTTTTCATAGAAAGCATGGAAAGAGGTAACACTGACTGCAAGCAAGGCTGGGCATGCAGCTTCCACCGAAGATCAATACCTCAGCACAGGGAGAACTGTCTCCCACGGGTAAATGGCATCCCCAGGCAGCATTGCTCATCAAGAGGAGATCAGCTGCCAGAGTCCTCGGAGAAAAGGGAAACGCAGGAGAATAACCTAAAGCTCACTGCTTTGGTTTTGTTTTTCCAGGAGGAAAGGGGCTGGGAGGGAGAGTGGGGATGCTGCAAAACAATCTGAAAACAAAAAGAAATAAAAGACAAACCAACAACCTTGACTTCTGAGTTGATTCCAGCAGTTCAGAAATCTCCCACAGCAATGAGGGTTGCAGCCCCAGCATTGCTCACACCACGCTAGCGCGGGGCAAGGCAGTGCCAGCACTCCCTGTGTGACCCCCAGCAAAGTTACCTGGCTGCAGAGAGCATGAGGGAAATCATGAGCAGCCCTCTCATCTCAGTTGCTGCTGTAAGCAGGATGAATCTTCAAAGACCTTTCCCATCCGAGCCTTTTTCCATGCTTCCACCCCTGCCTTGAGCTCACACATCAGGATTTTCAAGCAAAACACAAGCAAACCTAGCCCTGCAGTTTGATGCCTTGTCCGTGCTCTTCATGAACTGACTGCTGATCAGTTCAAGGCATAAAGCCAGAGGTGGCCACAACCCAGCCTGAGGGCAGGTGAGGAGGAGGGAACCCACCATCTCTGGCCAAGACTCCCAGTGCATAGGTCTCTCCTCCCAGCTCTGCCTGTCTGTTTTGTCAATACACACACAGTGCCAGATGACTCAGCCTGCTGCTTCCCCTCAGGACTCACAGCTGAGATATGGGCAGCAGTGCAGGAGAAGAAGGTGGAGGGAGCAGCTTTGCACCGTGTGAAAACAATGTCATTTGTTTTGCTGGACAGACTGCTGCCCTCTGACAGGGACACACAGCAAAGCCAGAGCTGCACGGCACCCGCTGCGAGCAGCTGTAGGGCCGAGCACCTTGCAAGGTATGTCCTTTCCAAAGCCACACAGACACACAGGGCCCTGCCCAAACAAATCCTCCAGCAGCTTTCCGCCAACACAGCTGTGGGTGTCAAAGGCACTGACTCAATATGCTGTAATTTAAAACCAAACTCATCACTTCAGCTGAAAAAGAAGAAAAAAAAAAAAAAAAAAAAAAAAAGGCTTGGTTACCCTCATGACTTATTCTCTCTACCTCTCCTCCTGAAAAACAAGAGATTACTGGGCCTTTGGCTAAGAACTGCTTTCTGAAGGGATGGAAACCTTGACAGTGGTCACACTTAAGGAGTAACAGATGTACATTTCCACTAGAAATCCCTTCTGCCCAGCTGAAATCCAGAATGTGTGAGAGACCCAGTGAGACATTCTCTGATGAGGAACATCCCAGTGACACTTCCAAAGTTCTGAAAAGAAGGCAGCCAAGGAGCATCATTGTGGTGAGCACCATGCTTGGCTGGGCTGGAGACAGCAACGTGGCTCTGCCCACATCAACCACTGCTGGCCAGGGGTGGGAGCACACCTTTTGCTGTTAGCAAAGGAACTGGGAAGCATGGCTCATGAGTGCATGGGAAACAGTTCTACATTCCAGATGGTGCACTGCCTCTTGTCCTTTCACTAGAAAAGTCTGTTTGTCTTCTTTAATCCCCCCATCAGGTATTTATACAAAGTGGTTAGAACCCTCCAAGCCTCCCCTTCTCCAGGCTGAACAGTCCTAGCTCTCCCAGCCTCTCCTATGCCAGATGCTCCAGTCCCTTCATCATCTGAACCAGCTCCTACACACACACCACTTTGTTGTAACGGGAAGCTCAGCACTAGACTCAGTATTACCGGTGACTCACCAGGACTGAATAAAGGGGAATAACCACCTTCCACAATCAGTTGCTGTATCAAACACTCCTTTCAGTCTTCTGTTACCTGTGAAACAGCTGGGGATGTACTCTGCTCCATCAGCCAACTCACTACTGAACAGCACCATCCTCAGTACTGAGCCCTGTAGCATAACATTAGCAACTGGCCCCCAGCTGGACTTCCTGACACCAAGCAGCAATGGGATACAGTAGCCAAAGCCTTAGTAAAGTCAAGATCAACAAAGTCCCCCTTCTCCCCACAGCCACCAAGCCAGTCACCAGCATTTTACATCAGCACTCACCTGCATTCAGTTTACAACTGAAACACTGGCACTCTACCAAATTGCATCACACCCCTCCAGCAGCATCTGAATGCCTCCCACCAGTGCATCACATATTTTCCTGTCTTGGCTTTGCTTTTCATAGGGTTAGAAGAACATCTTGTACAGAAATTTTGTATAGCGTATACAAAACAAAACAAAAAACCCATACAAATAGATGGAAGCTGCTTTGTAAAACTCTTGGGTCAGATCCAAAGAAGCCCTGGTCTTTTACAGCCTGAACTTCACCCCAAACAGAACAATTCACTACGCACTGACAAAATCTTGATTTGAGCTTCACAATAAGTGGACAGGTTTGCCACAAAGGGACTGGACTATTTCAAGTCTGCTAGCACACAGGGAAGAGGTCTATCTAGGGATTCATGCAAAAGCCACACACAGGCAGCTCCTGGCCAGATAGAATGCATACACAAAACTCTCATGAAACAGCTAAGTACAGCTCAAGCCTTCAACTGTTCCCTGCAGGCAAGGATCCTCCCCACACACCCTAAAGGCAGCTGCTTTGTGATATGAGTATCATGGATTTACTCCCAGTGCAGCATCTGGATCATAACTGCTCCAGAGCTCATGTTTCTAAAGGCTTATGGGTACAGGTGGGGAATGGGATGGCACCTGCTTAAAACAGATGCATGTGCTGGAATGCTACTACATCCTGAAGTCTTCAGCTCCTGGAGGAGAAACACTGTTTCTATCTAGCATTATTAATCTGAAGAATCCCAGAAATGCTCCAGGGGGATGAGTCTTCAGGCAGTGCCTAGTCCAGCTGCATGCTTAGAGCAGCAGTCACACGTAATTCAGACTGGGTTCCTTGGGGCTTTCTCCAGTGATCAGATCCTGAAAACCTTGAAGGATGAAAATCGAACTACCTCCATGCAACTTTGTCCACAGCTTGACTCTCTTCATTGTCAAGGGTTTTTCTCATATCAAGTCTGAGCCTTTCCTGTTGTTTCTGTTGTGTCTTGCTCTCCTTCCACCAAACAACTTCCAAATAACCTTCCACACGTATTGGCTTACCCAAAAGACTGGTGTAATCTGCAGATTTGTTGAGATGCATGCTTCTCTTCTGCCAGTTCACCGATAGAGGTAGACCCCAGGGCAGACTCATGGGAAACTCCTCTAGTAACTAACTGGTCTTCAGGCAGAAAACAAGCCACAAACCTTTTCTCCTTGAACTCCAAAATCCAGTCAGTTATTAACTGATCTACAGCCCTCCCATCCACAGCCCAGCCACTCATACAGCAGCATCCCAGCCTGGATACACATTTGTGCTAGATAAAGCTGTCTCTGTGGCTAAGCATCACCATTGCATTCAAATGCAGAAAACATAGTGCATTTGCTCCAAAAAAGTCTTTTTGACCTGAGTATTCCATCTACCTCCCCTTGTTTGATTCAGACTGTTATG
The DNA here is from genome assembly GCF_039878825.1 of Excalfactoria chinensis. Lineage (NCBI taxonomy): Eukaryota > Metazoa > Chordata > Aves > Galliformes > Phasianidae > Excalfactoria > Excalfactoria chinensis. The sequence continues at coordinate 30,649,362 of NC_092830.1, forward strand.
ACAAATGAGACTTTCCTCAACATAGTCAGAATTTCATCCTCAAATTGAAATAATACCAATTGTGTATACAAGTATTCAAAAATCAAATATAAGCACTGGAGGGTTTAAGTCAAATATCATATTTCAAACACAGACTCGATCAGCATGAGGCCCTTGGAGGGCTTGGACAGCTCCAGCCATCAGGCAGAGCTTAAGAGGTGCTGTGGGAACAGGAACAGAAAATTCACCAAAATGAGTTTATTTGTGGGCAAAGTCAGAGCAAATCCATTTTGATTTATTTCTGCTTTGAAAGAGACATTCAACAGCTTCCCAGCATTAATATATTTTCAAACTCAAGTCCAGAAAGGGTTTAGAGCTACTTATGCCCAGTTACTGTACATTTCCACAACAGCGTGAGCCTTGGCAGGCTACTCAACCAGCTGGTGAGCCTCAAATCCGCCAGAATGTGAGGAATCAAATATTTTTCCTCCCAAAATTCTGAGCAGCTGTTTCTCAGGAAAGACACTGGCCAACTTTCAACAGATCTGCTGGACAGGAAGTAGATGCAATCACTTTAACTTTGCTCACAAAGCCAAGGGTGTCTTCACCTCTCTAGCACCATTTTAAGAGTGATTCTTTCACAGCACAGAAAATGTTTCCTAACTTAAACTAAAGAGGCTTAATAAGTATGCAGAAGAAATATCTAAGGAACTGAAAATAAAGCTGTATGCTCTCTGTCATACCTCCCTCCATACCTTTTCCTATCTCCTACCCATATACCCATTTCAATGGCCAAGAAGCTTTCCATTTGAGGAACACAAAAAGCTAACAAGACCCCTGTGCTTCTCTTTCCTCTTTCTTTTCCCCGCCATTGGCTACAGTTTCAGTCCTCCCCTGCACTAGCAATGGTATCCATCACACCCTCCACTGAGCCATATCAACTTTAATTCAGTGGAAGGTATATGCAGCAACAACAAAGTGGTTTCTGGTGGAACTGGCTCAGAGGGTGGGCTGCCTATCAGAGCAGGCATAAACCAAGCAGCAGAAGTGCCTGGCCAGGGTGAGGGCTCCCCCTCCCCATGGGTGTGAGGTGCTGAGCAGCTCAGGCTCCCTCCCATGATGACACCCTTAGAGACCTCCCACTCACTTCGCCCACTCCCTTCATGCTCTCACTGAACTGAAAACAGGCAAAGGTCAGGTTATCCCATCCCTTTTTCTGCTATTGGTCTCTTTCCACCTCTGGCATCTCTGCTAATTCGAAACCACCCACACATTCACTTCACATGATAGCTCAAGCCACTAACATCTAACAGCTGACTTTTCTCCCTAACTTGTTGATTCAGACATGTTTTCTTATGCAGTAACCACTCCAGGATTTCAAGCCTATTTCATATATCCCATTGCTTCCCATCAGAAGATCTCTTTCAGTTTGGAGCTTTCCTGCTGCTCTGTATTCCCTACCACAGGATCTGTCTCACAGGACTAAAGCCATGCCATAAGGCTAGCAGGTCTTTGGGCAGCCTTGTAACTTGATGATCTTGAACCAAAATGATCCTATGATCACTGTAACACTGCTCAAGTCTCCATGCTCTGGGCACAGGGGAACCTCTTGGTGCCAGGTACTGCTCTTTCCACTTCTCAAGTGAGGGTTCAGAAAGGAAATAAGGAAATTCCTACTTAGGTGGGGACTTTCCAAGGCTGCTGGGGCACCACAGCCATACCTGAAGGGGTGATAAGGAACTAGAAGAAACTCTACTTACTTCTGCTGGATTTGGATCAGAACCCTTCTAGGTAAAAAATAAAATACAGTTAATGGAAATGTGGCGTGCGTGGAGCTTTCACTCCTATTAGCAGGTCTGTCCGAGAGGACAATTTTCCATGCATGCATTAAGCCAGTCCAATACTGACATCAGCTCATTCCCATTGATCCTGATTACATAATAGTGACTTAATTCTCCATAGAATTGAATTTTCCATATGTTTGGATCCTTTACTGTTGCTACATGATTTCCTTGTTCCCTTTTGCATTTATTATCCCTTTGTCCTATCACTTAAACATTACAGTCTTCGCTGCAAGCACAAATTTCTTACAGGCTTATTTTGACTTTTGATACAATGTTCATCCTACCAATCTTTCTCCAACTAGAAGACATGTCAGTGATGACAATACTGCAGTATTGGGCACAGCCATAGCTTTCAGGATTGTCACTAGTTCTGGACTGATGTTACATTTTGTTATGACCTACTTAAGAGTAGTTAAGAGCAGTTATGGCACCCAGGTACATTTACTACTATTTACAATTCACAGACATCAGGTTTACAAGATCTGGAGGTTGTCCAAAGAAAGCTCAACAGATTGCAAAGTTTATCCCAGTATAGCTGTGGATGAATAGTTTTGCCGTGTATTTCCACTCAAAAGACAGGACTGTTCCCATCAAGGGTTACAAGCCACATCATAACGTTGCAGGAGGACAGCAGTTTGCTTCTGAGCTCAGGTTGGCTGTGACACTTGTGGGAGCTGGGAAAGTTCTGATTCAGTGACAGCTTGCAGTGTGGGTACCTGCATCCTCTGCACATCCCCTGGTTCAGACAACATCTTCCAGCTCTCATGTCACAGTAGTGGCTGTTCTTTGGCATCATGGAAAAAAGTGTTTTTGTTTCTGTTGGGTTTTTTTTGCCATGCCAAGGAAGGAAATTATCTTACTGTTCCATTATACACACCCAGGACTAATAATTCACATCACATTCCAAGGAATAATGAGACCTCCCAGATCATGGAGTAATCCCTGAATGATCTGAGGAAAGGCACATCACTTGGAATATTGAACTTTTAAATGGGGAAAACAACAGATGATACATACTTTCTGGAATATGGTGTAAACTGAATGATTTTAGGGACTTTTTTCACTGTTTAACTCCTTGTACTCTATAGCTTGAGTCACCTCATCAAACAACTATTTCATAACAAAGCCTGTTACTATCAGGGAAGGCTAGAATGAGCGTTAAGGCAGTCCCTGCTGCCGGGTTATCACAGAGGACCTGAACACCCTGAGCATCCCAAAGGAGCACGCCTGATGGAGCATCACTACCCAATGGGCTGATCCCCCTGTCCAGCACATTGCTCCCCTTGCTCTCTGGTTTGCCAGTAAGCAAAAATTGCCTGGGCAGAAGCTAGCTAGCAGCTGCCTGCCAGTAGGGTGGAAAGGAGAGCAAATGTCAAAGGCAAAGCAGGCAAGGAGGTGGAATCGAAAGGCCTGGCCATTCTTCTCAGCAGGAATAACCTGCTGGACAGCAGGAGGTTCCACAAGGTTACTGTGCCAAAGAAGTCTCTATCACCTACCACACGCAGCCACTGAAACCAACAAATAAATGCTCTCTAAGGATCCCCCTCTGCTAGATACCCATGTGTTCTTAACTTGCAGAGTACAACAGCAGCACAAAACATACTCTGAGCGCAGAGTACAGCTGAAGAAATACTGAGCACCAGTAACACTTTTGCACTGGGACTTGCCAAAAGCTTGCTGCCTCACACCAGACACGTTTCACCACATCCCCTTGCTCATGGTCATGCAGCACGCTGACCCAGCCACCCAGCCTCATGCATGCCTGTGCATCGCAGCCTGCACTGTGACCCAGCCCAGGTCCAGCTGTGTTTGCTCGGGCAGCTGCAGTGCCACAAAAAACAGCTGCATGGATCTGGGTCGGACACCTGGCTTCAAATAAAAGCGGTTCAGTAGCAAGAATTGGCCATCTCTGCTCCACACATCTGGAGCTGACCCTGTGACTGAGTCAGGCATCACCGCACCTGCCTTCTCACCACGGAGCGGTGGCAAAAGACTTGCATCAAATCAGGGTGGCAAGGCAGCAAACGTCCATTACAGAGTCTGACTCAGGGCCAAGAGACCCAGATTTTAATCCTGGCCCCACCTCTGGACTGAGCTGCAGTGCAGGAAGTCTCTCCCCTTCCTGGTTTGTCCACGTTGTTCACTGCTCCCATCGCTGTAGGAGTGATCTTCCCCCACCCCAACCCTCTCTGGCTTCAGCAAAGCTCTTGGCAACCAACATCACAAGTGTTTCGGGCTTTTTTTCTTTTGTTTCAAAAAAAACTTCCACGCTTCATTTCAGACATTATGGTTTTCATTTTCACATAACATACGCTGTGACTGACACGTCACAGCCCAGATCTCAGAGCTTTATTTCTGAATTCACTATAAAGAATTGCTCCCTGCTACTGACTGAGTCATCTCTTCTAGATCAAAGCTGCTCCTGCTCAAACTGAAAGAGAACAGTTTGGCATTTGACTCTTTCATCTAGAAGCCAGCTCCGTGCTAGGCAGCAGCTCCCTTTACATATTAAAAAGGGAATATTTTACTTCCTTCTTCATTCTTTTGGGAATAATGCAGACAAAAAGTGAATGCATGAACAAGGGAAGGAGATCTTACAGGCAAGCACTGAAAGGAAATTTGAAATTCCAATGCAGAATTTGGGATTAGCAGAAGTTCTCAGGATCTCTGTTTCATCACAGCTGAGCAGAAGATGAAGAAGTGGAGCACATCTCAACAGCGGGGCTCCCAGCCCTGACTGAGGTCTGTGCAGAGGGTTTGGCTGTGTTTCCGTACAGCCCGACCCCAGTGTGCTCAAGCCTCCTCGTTTTTCACAGTCCAAGGAATTATGTCTGGAGCAAGGGTCAGCCATGCCTGTGCTCTGAGCACCCGGAAGTGCCGGCATTTCTGCAGGGTGAATATACTGCCAGCACTGCATTCCTCCTCTATCACACATCGGCTTTTGTTAACTTGAAGGTTTGACTGCTTGGTGTGCCAAAGCATCTTAACAATATTTCTGGTGCCATCAGTAAAGTAACCTATCAATAACAACTGGTTAAACTTTCAGTAAGCCCAATCTAAACCTCAGATCCAATCTGACCCTTGTGGTCTTTCCGCTGGCTGCACTGGAGGGACACCAGGAATGAATCTGGCCTTTCCCACCTCCTCTAGATATGGGCCAACAGACATTCATGTTTGTCAGGAAAAACAGGAACATATGCTGAAAACAGAGCATTTCCAACAAAAACCTCCATCCAGCATGGGAACAAAAGCAAACCAAGAACGTTTTGCAGCTAATGAAGAGTGACAGTGGGAGGCTGTCTGGCCAGAATTAAACATTATAAGAATACCTTAAAAGAGATCATTGGAGTACCATGCAGATCAAACTATTTCTTCACAGAGACAAGAAGTATCTGACAGAAGAACATGCAATCTGGAAGAGGCACACAACAGCCCACAGATTTCATACATTAGTCTGTAGTAACACCCAGTTTCACAGAGAGACAGAACTGCCTACATTAATGGCAGAGATACTCATCTCATCACACTCTCAGCATTAATGGGATACCCTGTACCTGCTCTCAAAGTCCTTGCTCAGAAGCACCTCTCTGTGCTGCATCCGTGGCTGTGCTTCTGTTTGTCCCCAGGCTTTCAAACACCCGTGATGTTGGTGGGTGACCAGCATGAGAATAAAAGAATCATCACAACTAGAATGACACTGGCAGCAAATAGCGCACACAGAACCAAAGGGGGATGTCATTATTCAAGCCAAAGAATTGAAGGAAGGCTGACGTAGCCAACAAATACAGAAGTTCAATTCCATGCTGTTTAATGCGGGGTTTCAGCCAGAGGCAAACCTACAGAGGCTGCCCCAGGACTAAAGGTGCCCAAACCCACAGCCATACCACTTTCCCTTCCCACAGCACCAGTTTTTCAGGCTGGACACTGCCTGGAGCCCACTGCACTCAGCCACAGCAGTACAACAAAACTGCTGCTGCTCTTTTGGCTTAGAGGCTCAGAGAGCTATCAGAACTACAAATAAATCACCCTGCTGTTGGGAACACTGAGGCATCCCGGGTCGAGAAAGCATTTGTTTCTCTTCTCAGCCAGACATGGGAATTCAGGCTTTATAACATATAACTTTCGATTGCCATTTTGCTTTCCCCCACCCCACCAACTCCCACTTCAATTTCCAGAAATAGACCTCTTCCGCACTCAAAGAGAGCATCTGCTTGAGCAGCTCGAGCTGCAAACTATGCTCACTGGAGTTATCTAGCACAAAGTGCTAACAGACACAGCCTTGAAGCAACTGCATCCTCAACCCAGCTCTGCTCCACACACTGCCAGGAGATGCTGGCAGTATTACCCAGGGTGGCCCCTTTAGATGGAGTTGATAGGGATTTTGGCATATACAGGTGATTAAATCAAGAGCCTGCTGTGCTGGAGCTGAGACTAGCTGCCACAATCTAAGAGCTCAGATGACAGACTGCATTAACAGCACCTCAATATCTGCAGATCAGGATCAGAGGCAGAATTACAATTCAAAAACCCAGAAATAAGGAATGAAGTTTAGCATAAGAAACACACTTCAAGACTGATTTACAGGATCTGGGGAACTTTCCTAGAACTAGTCCCTGTGGCTCAAACAGATTCAGACAAAAGCCAAGCCACGCTTGCAAGCACTGATACAGTTATGGACACTTAGATGAGTTACAGCACATTGAGGCAATCTGTACCAACAAGGCAATAATTCCTTTCAGCTGTCTTCTCCTCACCAGGGGGACAGTTTCAAAGCTGGAGCAGCAGAGCTAACTAGTGTGGCACCAAGGGAACTGGTAACATCATCAGCCAGCACTGCTCGAGAGTTAAAAGTTAAAGTGCACGTGTCCTGTAACATGACTGGAAAGAGGAGATGGGATAAAACTGAAGCAGCAATGTGAATCTCTGTTTACATAAAACAATACTCTGCTTAATTGAAGAGTAAATCATTTACAAGCATCGCTTTGCTAAGTGGTACAGTGGCTGACTTCTGTTTGGCATTGGTGAGAAGAATATGGCTTTTTGGTTTTGCATTCAGGTGAGTGCACATCCGCTGTACACCTCTGAGAATACCTGGGGTGTGCCTTTCCAGCAAGCTCATATCCCACACAGCCCTCACCCTGCTACAACATGGCTCCTTGATGACCAAAAAGCTGTGCAGACAGAAGAGGGATTGCGGGGGCTGAGAATCACCAGCACTGCACTGTGACTGCTGCTCAGGGAAGTGGGGAGCACAAACATTGGGATGGGGGAATATCCCAGATCCCACAGGTCACACATAGCTGGGTGAGATCCACCCTGTAGCCTGTGCTTCTGAAGTGAGGTGAGGAGGATGCTACAGCCCATTCCTAGCCCAGCTGATGGCAACAAGGTGAGGACAGCCCAGCTGCTGTATAGATGGAGCCCGATGAGCCTGAACAGATCTCATGTGGGGCTTCTCAAACCTCATCAGCTGCCAAGATCAGGCAATCCTATAGCAGATGTGGAACAGAACATCATAACCTCAGCTCTCTTTCTCTGATTCTGCATACCCTAGAGAAATGGAGAGGCCTAGAAAATACGACAATAAAAGCTGCAGAAGTTTCTACCACTCAAGATGAGCAGGGACATTTTTAGAGGCTGCAATAAAACACAAAATATCCTTGAAAACACCAGATTTTAGCAGAGGAGACAGGACATGCTCCTCAGCCAAACTGCAGGGATGGAGCAGCTGATGGAGGGGACAGATGGCCTCCAGCTGTCACAAGCCGTGCTGCAGCCTGGCATTGCCACATCACCACTTCTGCAGCCCACATTTCTGCACTTAACATTTTCACAGCTGCAGGTGGTGGACAGCTATAACCAGTGTGACCATGCACCCACTTCCAAAGAGCTTCCCTGCACTACTGCTGATTTTCGCTCACACACAGTGGGACCATTGGAAGTCAAAGCTGTTTGGCACCATACTGACTGGACACGTGCACTGCCTTGCTCCAACAAATGACAAATGGATGCTACTGGAAGCCAGTGGGGCTGCAGCTGGCTCGGTCACATTCCTTAGCTCAAGGAATATCCACGTTTCAAACACATTTGAGGAGAGACATTCAGCTCACCAGTGACATTGCAAAACCCTTGTGTAACCCACATTCTGTGCAAGCCAGCTCTTCCTTCCCAAGCCTTAATAGCTTTCATGCTTTTCAGTGATAAATAACAACAATGTGACTCCGGATCAGAGATGCACTTGCAGACACCTTATCTCACCCCACAGGAGCCTGTGCACACACTTCCCCTCACACCTGCCTCCTGCAGATCAGCCCCAGGAAGGAGGTTATACCCTCACTCCCTATTGAGCCCCATCCACATAGGAAGGGTTGGAGCCACAGCCTGAGCACAAACCACAACACGCTTCCTTGGACCCACCTTGCTTAAAGCACTGCTGCCAAAGCATTCTGCCAACAGCTCCTGAGAGCATCCAGGCTGCTGAGCAGCCCACCTCTACCCTCCAAACTTTGTGCTGACTCCTAAAAGCCCAGAAGCATTAATTATTAGTGAGATGGAGAGTCTAAAGATATTTTTAATCCCAAGTCACAAGAGCAAGAGGAGAACCATGTGCAGCACCCTGTGCTGGGGGCAGTGGCTGCTCCCAGTCTCAGGGGGAGGTTTGAATTCCTGCACGCAGAAGGAAGCCCACAGCCTGAGCTGCCAGCTGGGACTGGTGGGTCTTTGCTTCCCAGGCTTATTGTAAGCCTTACACTGCTTTCATCCTAAGCAGATCCAAATGAAACAAGGGAGAGAAAAGACAGTAGAAAAATCTTTATGCAAGACAGAGCACAGTCCACACAAGGAGGGGACATACTGGCTTCTATTAAATCACAAGCAGCAAACACATGCATTACGTGGGAGTCTCAGCCTGATCCTATAATTCCAAGATATTTACTTCCAGACAGAGCTGTTAATAACTGAAGACAATGTTGCCATACATCAAACCATCCTCAGATGCGCTTTCTATGGAATTTTGCCCATGAAAAAGCCAATAGGTCAGTGGAGAAAGGAGAAAAAGGGAAAAAAAAAATAGTACATTGGTGCATGCTGACCTGCACATTTTGGACTTGAGGCCAGAGCCCTCACTGACAGAGCCAAAGCACCCACAGGAACTGCTCCACTTGTGTCTCCACCAGCAGCAGCTGTTCTCACTGCTTCAGTGCCTTTTAGCCCCACTCCTTGCCTTTTGGGGTTGGTGCAGGGCTGAAGCTGAATGCTTTCTACAAGCCCCACAGGTGCGGCACCAGCCTTTGTTTCACTTCAGCCCAGCATGGAGCAGGGCTGGCACTGGCAGCATCCTGGGGTCAGAGCAAACCAGACACCCTCAAGCTGCGCAGGCAAACCACAGCACAACACATGTCCTGTCTGCTGACCTGAGAGCAGAGCAGCAGTGACTCACCTGCCACCACAAGTAAACACCAGCAGGCAGCCCGTCAGACTGGCTCTGGGACCGCAGCGACCCAGTTCACTTGCAAGCACTGGCCCTGTGCTTCAGGGAGCACTGCCTATGGCCCAGGTGCTTATGCTCTGCATCATGATTAATCACAGCTGAGTTTTGCTTCTCAGAAACATCCCCTACAGCTCTTGGCTTTCTTGTGGCTGGTGCCTGAAGACAAGCATCCCTGCCTTGGTTGGTCCTGCCCCTTCAGAGGGCACAGCAGATTGTTTGGAAGTAGGTAGGAAGTTCTCAAGACAACAGCATAACAGCATACCCAATTTAGAATCAGAATAATTGAGATTGGAAATTACTACTAAGCACATCCAGTCCAACTGTCAACCTGTTACCATTATGCCCACTAAGCCACATCACTCAGTGCCATATCTTTGCATTTCCTAAAAGCCTCCCAGGGATGGTGACTCCTCTGAGCCAGGTAGGATGGCTGGGAGGAATGCATCACCCACATGCAGGGGAGCTTGGGGTTTGGGTCCTGAGCTTACCATACTGCTCCCCCATCCCTGTCTGGAACTGGAGCCATGCTCCAAGAAGCAGCAGCACTTTTGCATAGGCTCTCCCTGTGCTGTGGGCACTCAGTGAAAGCGATTGGCACACAAAGAACTCATTCACAGGCATTCCATGCTCGCAGCTGGGGCAAGGAAGGTGTGTGAAGGGGTGAGAGCTGCCCCATACAGGAAATGAACACCACACGGACACCAGAGCAGCAGGACTGAAGGGTATTGCACCCTCTGCCCATCTCTGAGACAGAAATACGACACTGGCACCGTGACGGTGCGTGGGATAGCTTGGCTGGAAGGGCACAGCAGATGCATCACTGAGACAGGCTGCGGTTTCTGTCCCCAAAATAGGTTTCATCTCCTAAATCCCTGCTGAGCAAATGACTCCTGTGCTTGTTCCCTTCTCCAAAACCCACTGAGGTCACTCACTCAAGAAGTTACTCAGGACATTAACCAAAGGGGTTTGAGCCCAGCAGCTGAGCATTGTGTTGGGGTTGGTACAGGGACCTCACCGCCCCATTTTCTCCAGCTGCCAGGTGCACCTGGACAATTAGCTGAGCACAACAGCTGTGTTGGTGCTCAGCTGAGGAGAAAACACATATGTTTGTATGAAGCATGGATCATATTCATTTGAATCAGTTCAGTTTGAACTCTGATTAACTGAGTTTTATAAAGAGCCTCAGACCATTATCACGGCTCTTATTATCACCCTCTCTGCTTCACAGTTTAATGCCAGTCACATCTCCATGTATTTTCAAGAACTTATTAAAAAGAACACGTGCACCAAGTCCCAAACAGGCCCACACCCAGATCTCCTCCCAGTCCAGTCACAATAACTAGCAAGCAAACACCTCATCTTCCTACCAAGTCACCCCTTTAATCCTTATCTACACCACCGATTGGCTCCTGCGAAGACCTAATAAGTGCCAAGTAACTCCCCTGTACAGCTGTCCCTGCAGCCCCATTGGCAGGGGCTGGGAAAGGAATGTAGCTCTCAGGAGGGTTTTACCACCCGAGCCCTTCCCAGTGCCACCCCACAGGCTGCCAGCCCCAGCTCGCACCCATCTGGCCCCACATGTCTGCCTAACTGGATTCCTGTGGTGTGTCACCCTCTGAGGTAGTAGGGACACCTGCATGCCAGCTGGGAGCTGGAATTAAAGCACATCCCTGCCTGTACTTAAGGAAAACAGCACTGCTGTCTGCTGATGATTGCAACCTTATTTCCAAGCAATAGAAAGAGCCTTAGAGTCAAAGTCATCCTCCCTAAACACTACTCTGTTGCCTAACAGAGCCTTTTGCATCCACCCATCTCCAACATCAGAGCATTTCCTTGCATGAGCACTCTGTCCAGCCAGTGGCACAGGCAAAAGCTCCCATCCATTCATCCATCCCCACCCTCACATGCACCTCTCCTTGTGCTCACTAACTGCCCCTCACCGCTCTCTCCACCTGCTCCTCAGTGCCCTGCCTCATGTGTGCCCTCCACACTGCCAGCAGGGCCAGGTCCAGCTCCCACACGGACAGTCGTTTCTCTCTGCACCCTCATTAATGCTGGGCTGGCTCCCACACACACACTCACTTCCATTGCTACAAAGGCACTGGCAAGCCCCCACTATCGCAGCACTTGCTATTCATTCCACATGTGCAGAACACATCCCCGCTGCTCTGAAGGAGCAGTGTGCATATTTAAATAAGACAACATACAAAACATAGCTGAATCTTAATGAATCTATTGCTTTGCTGCTGGAACTGAATGGAACTGTGCAGACCCTGCCAGAATTTAAAGAAAAAAAAAAAAAAAAAAAAAAAGCTGCACAATATTTGACTTGTAATATCATCCCTCACGTCACTCCAGCAGTATGCTGCTGTTGTGCTTATCGGGTTTGTAAAGCATCGATTGTAAGCAGGAACCAAAATGCAACAGGAGGTACAGCGCCTCAGGCACTGATACTGATACAGACTGTGTTGCGGTGCTGCAGGGCTCGTGAAGCACGGGCTGAAAGCAGAGATTAATTTCAGCCAGCGCGATACCTTGATGTTACCCGAAGCTCCACTGAAGAAGGATTAGGGGGAATGGATGTGAATTGAATGCATCTGCTGAGCTTCAACCACATCTTGTCAACTAGAGGAGAACAAACGCAAATGGGCTCAGGCAGGCACACGTGTGCCGAGTTCCAAGCTCCCCTCTCACACCTCCAGGCGTCCCGAGGAGGGCGGCGGTTCCGGCAGAGCCCTGTTTACCCGCAGCGGATCCCACCGCCGGCTCCACTCCCCCCAGGAAGGTGGATCACGAACAGCAGCGGCCGAAACGGCCGAGTGCTCCCATAGGCGCAGGGCTCTCCGGCGGCTCCCAAAGCGGGGAACTTTACCGAGAGCCGCCCGCAGCCCTTCCCGGTGCCATGCCCGAGCATCGCTGTACGGGGAGGCAGCAGGCAGGCTGCGGCAGACGGACCCCGACGAAGCTTTCGGGCACCAAAACGGGTTCGACTCGCAGTTCCCACCGCCTGACCCCACTCGTTTTCCATCCCCACCGTGGCTTTCCACCCGCGGGCACAGCGGTCTAAGTCTCCCACCTAAGATCCTTCCCTTCCAACACTGCTCACAACGAGCAGCAGTGGACACAGCTACGCGCGGCGCCTCCTCACCTTTATACTTCTCCATAGGGGCCGCGGCCGGGACTCCCCGGCGCTCCGGGACACGGCGCTGCCCTCCACGCTCCGCTCTGCGCCTCTCCGCCGCTCACCGCCTGCCCGCCGCCGGCACCGGATCCCGGCCCGGGCCGCCCCGCCTCCTCCCCGCCCCGCGGCTCCGGGGTGGGGAGCGAGGAGCGGAGAGCAGCAGCAGGGTCCGGCCGGGGGCTGCTTCGCGTTGTACCAGGAGAGAGCCTCGCCCCCGGAGCTCTCCGTGTCGGGATGAAGCAGCCGGGTGCACTCGTTCCTGGAACAGACCCCGGCTGTAGCCCCGAAGCACTGAGCCCGTGCCCTGCCTCCCAGCAGCCTTGCCGAGGCTCCCTGGCAGGGGCTGCCGCCTGCAGAGCCGCTATCCCAGCGAGGATCATAGAATCATAGCATGACTTAGGTTGGAAGCATCCCCAAAATCACCCAGTCCCACCCCCTCCATGGGCTGGGTGCCTCCCACCAGATCAGCGCCCAGAGCCCTACCCAACCTGAGCACCCCCAGGGATGGGACACCCACAGCTCTACGGGCAGCACTGCCAGTGCCTCACAGCCTTCGAGTAAAGAACGTCTTCCTAACAGCTAACTTAAATCTCACCTTTTAGTTTATAGACATCCCACATTGTCCTGTCACTATTAGACTGTATAAAAGTCATTCCCCCTCCTGTGTATAAGCTTCCCTCCAGTACTGGAAGGACAAAATGAGATCTCCTCATTTCAATTTAGATTACGTATTAGTAAGGAATTCTTTCCAATGAGGATGATGAGGCCCCGTCAGTGCTGCCCAGAGCTGTGGGTGCCCCATCCCTGGAGGTGCTCAGGACCAGGCAGGGTAGACACTGGGCAGCCAACAGTGATGTTGCTGCCCACAACAGGAAGGTTTAATGTGCCTTCCAACCCAGGCCATTCCATGGCCCAGAGTTACAACAGACAACATACATGGAGACTGTAGAAATCTTCCAGCTCCAGAGAAGTTTCAGTTAAGTTTGACTTGTCCCCACACTTGACAGCTTAAAACTAACTGCGGTTTTCAAAACTCAGTTCTGCTTCCCTGAGCTGGCAAATCCGTGAGGTGTGCCCATGCCTCCAAGCAGGTGGGTACTCATTCTGAACTCAGCAAGCATAATGAAGGATAATAGCAGTAGAACAAGCTAATTAAAGGTGATGTGAAACATCCAGGCAGCAGATACCCGAGATTCCTGTCTTTGGGCCCTTGAGCCCTTACAGCCCTGCTAGACCTTGTTGCTCCTCTCCCAGCTGTGACGAGGACACCAACATCCCACAGAGAGCCAATATTGCCAGTGTGGGTGCTGACATCCAGACATTTGCTACTCTGCCCAGGCAGTGCACACACTTGTGTGCTGGTTTTCACACTGGAGCTTCTTGGAATCAATAAGGTAACAGCCATCTATGTACATACCCATGTATTTCTTGCTTTCTTCCCCCTTATTATTAGTGATGGTTATTAGTCATAATTAGTATTAGCAATTACTTATTTGTGACAAGCCTTGAGGGCCAAGATCATCCTGTTGGAGTTTTTGCTTAAGTACTCTGCTGTGGCTTTCAGTGGCTGTGACAGATACCTTTGTCTCAAATTAGTCTTGGTGTACCACAAAGCTTCTGCCCCTCTGGACTTGCAGGCTCTCATTTTCACACTTCAGCTGGCTGTGGAACAGAGAAGGAATTGAGTAGATGTACAGAAGCCTAAGCAAACTCTAAGATTTGCTAAATACTTGGTGCAGAAGCACAGTCCCAATCCTCTACTTTATTCATAGGTGACAGTAATTGTTTTTGTTTTCTCTCAAATGCAGACCTGCACAGCACAATGTCCTGATTGATACAATCAAAGGCCCTACATCCCATGCAAGATCAGCAGCAGTAAATGTCATTGCCAGGTGACTTTAATGCAGAGCTGTGCTAAGAACCCCGCTTACACACTCAGGAGCTTCTTTCCCCAGAGGTAACATTTATGGGTGCTTTCAGCAGGTCAGAGCTGCTCTTGCTTCCAGGGAAGCACTGGGAGCCTGGAGGGGCTCAGACAGTGAGGAAAAGGCCAGAAGTTGGGAGGCAGAGGGGTCCTTGCTGGGATAGCATGGTGGATGCAAGCAAACCCACTTGGTAGAATAGGAGTACGCTGGTGGAGAACTGGACACGAACCCCTCATTTCAGAAGGCCCGCAACTATCCTGTCCATGGGTGACCCTTTTGAGATCTTCTTGCTTCCCTGTGAAGTGCTTCATGATTCTGGCCATAAAAGAGATGGTCAAATCCTCCCTCATGTTAAGCCAGCCTTACACTGCTGTCACTCCACTGTCTTCTCTCCATCCGTTTCTGATGTTCACCTCAGTGAAAGGCAAGAAAATCAGCCCTAACACAAACAAAACCAGAGTTGTTCAGCTGCTCGGATATACAAAAGCTTTGTGGCTGATACATTCCAGCAATGTTTTGGATTCTCTCAAACATTAACTGTTTCAAAAGAGCGTGGCTGGGAAGAGTGGCTGGAGAGAGGAGGGATTTCCCATTAAGGACAGCAGGACCAGATGTCTTTTTGATGAGCTTCTTTTGGCTTCCTACTCTCTGACATTTCCTTTGCAGTTGTTGAGTCCAAACTGCTTCCAGAACAAATCACAGAGAGCATGGATGACTTTCTCTCCCTTGTTCAATACTAAGAAAAGAAGTAAAAAACATACAGTTTTCCCCTCCAAATTCCATATGGGGATGCTCCCACCAGCTGGCCTTGCTGGGGATCAATACATTGCATTTAGTACATAAAGCTCAGTCACCATGGGATATGTCTATAAGCTTCCTAAAAGTTTCTGATACAGATTCCTGATACACAATTAGCCACTATTTTAGTTTTTGAGGGAATGAAATATCATGGCTTTCAAATAGTAGAAACCTCAACCACACATATGGATTTTACTGGTAAACCAACGTAGAGCAGTCTCTCCCAAGTACACAAATAATGTGTGGACTCTCAAGCTGTCGGGGAAGGTTTCACCTTGACAGGGCTGACCTTTTAGCATCATTTGGCACCACCAGAACTTACTTGGTTTTCTTAAAATATGGGAAAGCACTAATTTCTACATCTTGCTACATTTTTGCTGGGATTTTTTTTTAAGCCTCCCCCATCATCACCACAATTTGTGGTCTGATGTCAACTGTGGGCTCACAGAAGGCTGTTTATTCTGGCATTTTCCCCAAATGAGGTTTTCTTCAGTCCGTCTCCTTAGCCTAAGGCACTTCTACCCAGCCAAAATCAACAAGCAGGGCACACTTTGGAGGTCAGCGCTGCTGAAGTGGAGAAGGAAGAAGCCTAGAGCCTGTAGTCCCTGTAGGAGAGCACCAACACACTGCATGTTGTGCCAGGGGTGGTCAGGCACTATGGATGAGCCCAGTACCCAGACACCAGGTCAGCTGTTCACATTACTTTACGTCTGTCGCACTACCCGACAGAGAAGAAACAACCACCAGGCAGCAGATATCACCTGTGTCAGTTGAATCTTACATTGATTTATTTTTTTCCCCCCGTGAAAAGAGTCTTTAATTAAGAGTCAAGAAGTCAGCCTCAGTAAATACCAAAAGCGCAGCTTCCCTTTTCCCACGTAGACCAGTGGAACTGAATTTCTGCTGCCTTCCCGACTATCATTAAGCATTCTGTTTAAATAGGCCAGCTTCATGCCATCCATAATGAAGTTATAGTGTATTGCTCTGTTATGAAGGATGAAGCTGTTGTGTCCTACGGGGAGAAAAATCGCTGTAATCCAACTTTCCTTTTGAAAAGGCCTAATGTATCCACATGAGATCTTCTGGCAGAGACAACTGAGAGAATATAAATAGAAGCTTAAAAGAAGAAGGAGGGGAAGGGGAAAATAACTCCGACAGGGCTGAGGAGCTGAAATTCGCAAGTTTAATAGGAAGATGGATGACTGAAGAGCCTGTTCTGTGGCACAATTAGGACTTTATGTAGGCCTTTTTCAATTATTTGTAGCTGACAAAATATCGCACAAAGGCTGTTTCACACTGCAGGCCAGGTGCCCAGAAATGGATTTTTTGGAGGAGTGGGGGATGACACTGAGAATGGATCAACAGGCCACAGGGCTGGCCACAGGCTGAGCTAGGCAATGGTGCATGTCACCCCATATACAAGATATACCTTCTAGGTCACAGCAGTGTGTGGTAGAAGATGACACAGTGAGGAGATATGTAGGTTCTGCTACAGGATGAGGTTTCTGCAAATGGACAACTCTCAGTACACAAAGTACAGCAAGAGATTTTTTCTCACTGCCTTTTAGCAGCACTTTTGTCACCGCATTTCTCACTGGCCACCCATCCAACTATGGTTGTTACTGCGCTGCTTAGTGCAAAGCGAGCTATGACAGCTCAACCAGCAAGGAAGGTTGCTTGAAATACCTGCACACATCTGCACGCAGCATCTCCAGCACTGAGGACTGGTGATAAGCAGCAATGGCTTCCCATCTCCAAGGAGACCTACAGAAATCTTATGAAATATTCATGCTTCAAGCACCTTTGGTATGTTATGGCTTATTTCAGTATCTCAGTGAGATAACCTGACCATGGTTTTTTGTTCATCATGTGGCATCTAGGCCTATCCCAGCCACACCATTGTCACTGGAACTCTCAGAGCACAGGAAAGCTCTCCTGGGTCCTGTGCTGCCATTGCTCTGGGGAGAGAAGGAGTGCAAATGCACTTTTCAGGAAGCAGAACAATTACTCAGCCATGGAAAAACCAAACCTGAGTGCCAAGTGCTGGTAGGAAAGTCAGAGCATTGCAGTGGTGCACCCAGGATTGCCTGAACACAACTGTAGATCATCTTAATGAGGTGGCATTTGTTGGCTCCAATGAAGTTGACAATTACTTAATTTATTTCTTTCAAAAACCTGGCCAGAAATAGGATTAAATCTATTTTTTTTCCCCCCAGGGTTGTGGTGATGTAGGAAAAACAGCAAAAGCTACAACATAAAAATAAAACACACGCTTTTAGATGATTCTGAATATCTGGCTTCCCTCCTCCCCCAGTATCTGTACTCTCAAATACATCATTGCTAGGAGAATTATTCATGTAGTCACATCAATAAATCTTACTTAAAAGTCTCTTATACTGCAATCCCCATTCATCTAGCTGGGACTTCTCTGTAAATGGTAATTAGGGTAAGAGCTAACTGAGATACTGCAGAGTTTGCTCCTGGCAGTCATTTAACATCAGCATGGCATCAAGGCTGTAAAGTAGGCATTTCTAAGCAGCAGTTCACTCACTGTAAAACCTGTTTTGATTATTATCTTGTCTCCTGTTCCACAGCAATCCCTTTGGTTCACATAAAGACCTCAAAGCATCAGTGTCAATGAATTCCTTGAATGGAGTCAGCTGTATATTGTTTCTTTTACAGTACATACCCTACATCCAGAAGAGACAGCCAAGGCAGGGCACCACTTCTGGACGCCTTACTGGGCTCATCCAGAAAACTGGTTCTACAACCAATGCTCCTCCCTAGAACCTGGTACCATGGGAACTGGGATGTCCCAAATAATGGGATAATGAGTAATGGATCTACTCCCAAGCATGATAAGCTGACCTTCAACAGAGCCTCCAAGTCAGTCAGCTTCTGCCAGATCTGATTTGCCTTCTGGTGTTTCCTCACTGTGTTGCCCCAGGATGCAATGTTAATTTGTATTCAGATCCTCAATATTACAATCATGGAAAGCAGGAATTTCAGAAAGAAAAGCTCTACACTGCAGATACCACCTTGTCACAGAAGAGCACCTGTCTCAGCAGCATGGTTCAGTTTTAACAAAGACAATGTAACACCCATAAAGGGAAGTGTGCCCAGCAGAGGCCCTATCTCATCTTCTGCCCTGAATGCTAATCCAGCACAGACTGTATGGGGCTCAGAGCTCAAACCTTTCTCCATCCACCCCTATGCCCTTCTTAAGGTTGTTATAACCCAACGTGACAGGATGGAGACTACTTCAGCAAAGCCCCTTACAGAGACAATAATGAAAGGACAATGCACAGCATTCAGAGCTTTCTACATTAACATATCCAGTGTGAGCCTCAGCCTGCCGTCCCACAAACCCTGCTTCCACTGTCTCCACATGGACTGAAGTCTAACAAGGTAAGTGGAAGAAGTAAGCAACAGCTTCTGGCCACACTTGCTGATGCACCACCATTCAATCAAAAGCCTTGGCTGGGGTTAACCTGCCTTGCAGGCTGGATTGAGTCCTGGGCTGCATCATGGCTACCTTTGGCAAAAACAGACTACAAAGTATGAGGGAAACCTGAAGCCTAGCAAATGTCAGTGATCTGTCCAAGTTCAGAAAGCTACAAGCACTGAACTTACATCTCTTGACTTGATGTCAGGAGATGGGGAGGCATATCAAAAGGGAAAAAATAGATGCGGGAACTAAATTCCCTTGCACTGGAACATGGCCCTGGTCTCCAGAAGCAGTCAGGACACAGGATAATGCGTTAGGACCGTGGCTCTCCAAGCGGTGCCAGATTGATACAATATAGCCATCTTCTCCAGAGGATTCAAGACAGTGCTGCTTCTAGTCTGTTTCTTTGCTTCTGTTGCTCAGCATGGGTCAGCAGGTGAAATGCTCCTGGCTTTGCAAATACAACCAAGTCTGGTAGTGTGAACCTCACGGATCTTGGAAATGATGGTAGCTTTCTTAATGACTGCTTAGTAATAGAAAGTGTGAATGTGCTGATGGGCTGCAGAGCTAATGGAGGGCCCTCACCTGCTCTCTGACACCAGTTTCAAGATACAGCACACACATTACCCCTGTGTTTGAAGTACTGTGCTCTAACACTCTCATACACCACTACCCACTTGTGCCTGGCCCCATTTTATTGTGCCAGCACAACTGTTTTGTGAGACGACTGCGTTTATCAAAGCAGGGATCCAACTCTGTTAAAGAAAAACAAAAGCACGGAATAAAATAAAAAACAAATGTTTTTCTAAGCAGGATCAGTCCCCGCATGTCATGGAAAGCGACCCACAAACAGTCCTGCTGACATATCTGATGGCAGGAAGGAGCTGCGAGGGCGTGGGAACACCTTGGGCAGGCTGAGCAGCCCAGTCTTCATCTTGTGAAACTGCAGCCCGAGGAGGGGCTGCCCTGCACAGCTTCACTCCTTTCCCCCCCAGCCCGTGGGCCCCCATCACTACCATGGCTACATCCAGCCCGGGACGTACATTTCAATCTGCAGTGTGTATATAAAAGAGAACTGGAAACTGTGGCTGTCTGAGACCCACCTGACCTTTGGATGTACAGTGAGCTTCCTGTTCCAGTGCTGCTGGCTCTTTAATCTCCAAGTCCTTAGAAAATAAAAGTGAGCCTATGTGAAAAAATGCTTTGTAATGGGAACAACTTTCCTCTCTCGCCCTCTGACTGAGCCATAGAAAACAGTAAATATCTTTCCCAAGAGTCCTTTCTTACAATAGAAAAATGGCAGGCAAGATTGAAGTTTCATTTCCCAGCCTCGAGACTCAGCGGCGGACAGCACAAAAACTACAGAAAAAAAAAACAGTGAGGGAAAAAACCCAACTGCTCTTGTTCATTCTGAGTTGGGGGGAGAGCTTCTGTGACAGCAGAGCAAGCCACACTCAGGAACTGGGTTTCTCTTTGTGCGTGAGGAAGTGGTCTTGGACTATATTCTTGACAGCAAATTAGCACTGACATTTGACTTGTTTTGATCTGAGCTATTTACAGTGTGTATTATCTGTGTATTTTTGACATGCTGTGAAGATTCCCATTGCCAGATGCCTTGGGATGCTGTAGGATGCAGTGCATTCCTTAGCCATTACTCAGGGGTCATAAACCTCACATTATTTGTGGGGAGGAGGGGAGCAGGGAAAAATGGTCTAGCAAAGTAAAAAAGAGAAAGAAAGGAAAAGAGAAACCTAGGACTTAAGCTGGGGGCTGCTGGGGTGGGGACCTCCATAGCCTGGCTGGTCAGAGATGTCTTAGGGCTGGAACCAGATGGTAACTGCTCCTACAAGGAAGGAGCTGAGAGCTGGGAAGTAGTTTTTTCATGAGTAAATTTAAAAAGGAGACTTGTTTTTGTTTGGTCTTTTCCTTCTCTGTGGTTGAGAGTGGACAGATCTTACAAGTACAGGTTGCCCCAGAAAACTTGTGGATGCCCCATCCCTGGAACTGCTCAAGGTCAGGCTGGCTGGTGTCCAGGGCAGCCTGGTCTGGTGTGAGGTGTTCCTCCCCATGGTATGGATGGTCTTTAAGGTCCCTTCCAATCCAAACCACCCGGTGATTCTGTGATGTGTGTGGACCCACTCCTGCTCCTGAACTGACAGCTGCACTCAGATGATCAATGGCCTGGAGCACGATTCTTTCCCACTCTGAGTTTTTTTAGGATTGATTCCCAATGGCTTCACTTCAAATAGTAACTGCACACCCCATCCCCTTCAATAAACAAGTCCAAAGGCCAGTCCTAATGAGGCTCCAGCTCTGGTTGCTCCAGGTCCCATAACTGCAGGAGGCTCATGCTAATTCAGTCGAGATGTACAGCAGGTCACCTACCAGAGCTGTGTAAGCAGGGCTGCTTTTCCAGAACATATCGGTGTGTACTAATGAGAGAAGTCCCTTAACATTTCTTTCTTCTTAGGCCATGGGTGTGCCCAACCCTGCTGCTGCTGCCAGGGTCTACTGGAGGCGCGGCTGTTCAGAGCAGCCTGAGATGTTTTATGGCCCCATTTCTTGTAACGGCACCTTGCTCTGCCTTCTACAACCAGCACAAGGCTGGGCAGACGCGAACAGTAGTTATGCAAACACCTAATTTAAAATGCTAAGACACAGAAACATCATATCAGGGGCTAAAATTCTAGCTGAGCTCACAAGGGTAGAGAGGAAGCTATTAATGCTGTGAAGACGATGTAACAGTATCACCTACCTGAGCTGGCTGTTAGCTCTGGTCCTTCAAAACCACCAACTGACCACATAGCATTAACACTCCTATGTGGTTTGCAGAATAGATAAATTTATTACTAAAGTTACCAGAAGCTTCTGTCCATTCTAGAATGTTTGGTCAGCTGTTCACAGAAGCCATGCAATTTTGTTCATCTGCTTTAGTCTGGATATTTATGTCTCACCTGCATCCTTCCTGAGACCACAACCTGATTTATCACAAGGAGACTGTGATACAGCTCTGCAAGATGAAAGAAAAAAACAAAACACAAATAAATGAGACTACGTGAACTCAGCAATTAAGAATAAAGCTTCAAACTTTATTCATTGACTTGAGTACAACAGTGATGCAGATTACAGTGGCACAGGAGTGCAGTATGTGCTGTTTGCAGTGTGACAGTTGAAACACTAATTGTACAGAACAGCAACCCAGCTCAACTGTTCGTTATGCATACAAGCAGACTTACAAGACATTGACTCATTTTTACAGAGAGACCCAGAGAGAGCTGTCTCACAGATGAGTGGGAAACACAGGGAGACCTCCCTGGAACGCTGGTTTGTAACATGCAGAGGGAGGAGAAAAAGAAAATAATAAAAATAAAACAAAAAAAAATCCTATCACCAAAACCCAACTTCTAAAAATAAAAATTACCTTTGAAAAATGTTAGTTTCAGTTCCCAAAGCTTTAAAAAAAGAAAGAAAGAAAAAAAGAAAGAAAGAAAAAAGTCCCAGCTATAAGACCCTCTTACAGGAAGAGTTGTCAGCAACGACCGAGTCGCACTGCCTGGACAAGACAGACCCAATGGTGATACTCTGAGACTTTTCAGGTCTCGACAGATGAAAAGAGCCTGCCTGCTCCCAAGTGTGCAGATGTCAGTGAGAGAATCCACTGACTGCAGTGGGGGACCAGTCAGAGCACCCAAGGGAGCCAGGCACAGCCCGGTAAGGCACCGCTGGGATTTGCTTCTGCTTCTTCATGTCTTTCTACACTTCATTTTCTAATGCCTAGGAGCGAGGTCCTGTGGGCCTCAGCCTTACAAGTCCTGGGAGAAGCACTCAATATTAACTATGGTGATTTCTGGGAGAAGCACTCATATTAACTATGGTGATTTCTAGCATACCAGCTTACTGCTTGCCTTCAGTCATTTCTTTTTACCTCAAAAGAAAGATCATGGTGCACATGGAAGGAGCACCTCCTCACGTGGACAAGCACTTTTGAGGAAATCATTAGCAGAAATCTATTTCCCTGTTAGAAGCCCGTTGGGCAACAAATAATTTATTTTGCATACAGGCAAACAACATTAATGGCCAATTAGATTCCCACTTCCTGCACTGATGCTCGCATTAAAATTAATAACACTTATTCCCTCTATGCTAACTGCCAGCATCACATAGCTCCTGCCAGCAGAGTTGTCTGACTAAAATCTCAGCATCCTTGCATTGTAACAGATTTTTTGTTTTCTGCTTTATCAACCACAAAATAGTTGTGTGGAAGAAGTCAGAAAATAAACTCACCAGCAAGAACAATCCTGAAACCCACAGAGATAAGAGTGTTTCTACACTAAGAGAAAGGCTCTTCATTCCATAGCAGTGGTGTAAAGTCATACCATGTGTTGGCAAGATCACTCCTTCCATGTCTAAAGTGAAGACTATGCTGGGCTCCAGCAGATGTGTTGGTAAAGAACTGGACCATGACCTGGGCCAAAGCAAATAAGAAACAGGGTTGTGGGACCAAACCGTAAGAGTCTGCTGGGGAATGACTGGCTTTTCAGCACAGATCAGTAGATTTTCTTCCTTCCTGCATATTTTATGCACCATTATTATCATTGACTTGAGCAAAGATGCTCATAATCCACAGATGCTCCAAACTTGACTTCTCCACAGTCTGAAATAGACAATACAAACTGACATGCATTCCTTCTAAGTCTGCTAAGCACCACTCCAGCACTCTGGAGAAATCAAGATTGGACTAGATGATCATTGAATCATAGATAATTTGAGTTGGAAGGGACCTTTAAAGGTCATCTGGTCCAACTTCTCTGCAATGAACAGGGACACCTGCAGCTCCACCATGTGCTCAGCATCTGGTCCAGCCTTACCTCAAATGTCTCCAGGGATGATGACCTACTACCTCCCTGGGCAACCTGTGCCAGTGCTTCACCACTGTAAAAAACTTGTTCCTTATATCCAATCTAAATCTCCTCTCTTTTAGTTTGAAACCATTTCCCCTTGTCCTACCACAACAGACCCTGCTAAAAAGTCTGCCCCTTCTTTCTTACAGACCCCTTTTAGATACTGAAAGGCTGCTCTCAGGTCTCCCCAGAGACAGTTCCATCTCTCTCAGCCTGTCCTTGCAGGGGAGGTGTTCCATCCCTTAGATCACTTTATGGCCCTTCTCTGGATGTGCTCCAACAGGTCTGTGTCTCTCCTGTACTGAGGACTCCACATCTGGACACAGTATTCCAGGTGAGCTCTCACCAGTGCAGAGTGCAGGAGCAGGACCACCACCCTTGACCTACTGCTGATCCTTGTGGATCCCTTCCAACTTGGGATATTCTATGATTCTATGGTTATTCCACCCATCCTCCTCCAGAACTAAATACTTCTCTACCCTCTGATATTACCAGCAAGGGCTTACAGAAAGGGATTTCAATTCAAAACATGTCTAGTTTCAGACTAATTGCAGTGAGGGAAGAGTACTGGGCATTTCAGTGCTAGGCCCAGATAGATTTGGGACCAAACAAATTGGTAAGGCGAGATGACATCTGTCTTGTCAGGACTAAAAGCATTACTGGAGCCACAGAGCTCTCTTGCCTCCACATGCAGCTATTAAGAAACTTCCTGTTTTCCTAGTCTAACCTTCCACAGCACACTGCAGCTATGTGCACGATGCATCACAAACTACGTTTAATGAAAGGCTACTAACCAAACTGAAAACAAGAATGTGTTTCTGAGAGTTATGCCACTAAAACATCTCCTAAATGACACCAGCGTGAAATGGTAACAAAGAACAAAATCATGAAGTTCTGTGAGTGAGCTTCTTCCAGCTGTATAGAAAGTTTAGCAAGCTTGGGATGGGACACTGTCAGAGTTGAGGTGCTAACATTCAGCTTCCTAAACAGAGGCCACAACAGATCATGTAATTTCACTGAGAAATAGTGGGCAGTTCAGTAATTTCCAAATTTGCTTTCTCAAGTGGGAAAGTGACCTTGCCTCCTGCACACTCCATAGATCACAGAACCAAGCATCCATAAGTGACAACCTTCATCACAGGATTATGGCTGTCTATTTAACACAGCTAGATGGAAATTGCAGGTTAACTTCTCGCATTGCATTTCAGCTGCATCTGTATATAATTCAGTTTTGCACACATGTATGGTTATTTTCTAATTCCATCCTTCACACCTATTTTTACAGGTCTTTGCTTATCATCCTTAAAGCAGAAGGGGAAAATAAACAAGCAATAATCAGTTTTCAGTCCTCTCAGCAGAGACACTGTTGACAGCACTGTTCAGTAGGACTTCATCAGAAGCTCAGATGCTTTGCAGGAGACAGAAGTACTTAAGTGTGTACTTAAGGCATATTCGTACACACTTAAATGTTTACTGAATAATTTAAAGTCTAGTTACAAAGCTCTAAGTTAGATTACAGTATTCAAATTTATCAGCCACAGGGGAATATTGAGAGGGGAATTACAAAGAATTGTCCAACAGTGCAGAGCTGCCCAACAAACAATACTCTACTGGATTGATACTAGGAAAATGATTCACTGATTACGAAGACGATTCTCCCTGGGGCTACATTTCCCTTTTTATTAGGTGGGAAGAGCAGATTAAAGCTGAGAAAGTGCTGCAGTGACAACCACTAAGAGCCCACTGCAGAAACTCACTGGCTGGCTGCAGCATATTCAGGGTGTGAGATCTCTCAGGGTGTGTCTGCCTATAGGTGCCTGGGATGGTTAAGAGGAATTAGGCAAAGGCATGATACTAATGCTCAGAAAACCCTCATGGTCTCAATCAGAAATAAAGCAGTACCACCTCTGTGAACTGACTACGCTCCACACCAGCAAGATGTGAAACAGCACTAGCCCAAAAAATCCAGTTAGGAGATTAATTGTATCTGCAGCATCTAAGCTGGCTTCTCTTCATTCCTACCCATGTTGCAATTACAACTTTAAATTCTCAGCTGATGAGGCAGACACAAATTATCTTGTCATTTTTCAAAGGCTGGAGGCCTTTTTTTCTCTTTTGTTGTTTGTTTGTTTGTTTGTTTGTTTTGAGGAGAGAGAGAAAAGACAACCCGGCTTAGTCATCTCTGAAATGACTGGGTAGGATATTCACATACACAGTTCAACAACCTGAAGCTGGAGGCCGGCAGCTCACATCTGTGACAGCAGACATTGTATCAGAAATGCTTGTTTGTTAAGGTGATTTGTGATACCTACAAAACTCACTGTGTTTGGGTGGCAGCAGCACAGCATCACCTACAGGATATGGATTAGTAAAATCTGGAGGATTTTAATACTTCAAATGATCAAATCCAAGTGTTCTTCCCAACATAAAAGCACGATTTGCAGGTAACGTACACTGAATTTCAGAGACTAGTGCTCACAAAGCTTATGACTGCAAAATGCTTCTGTCCTTCCATTGCATGGATGTGGTTTCAGCAATCACTCAAAAATGCATCTCCAGCTGCCAGTGCCCCCAGCTCCCATCTGCTTCTCAGTGTTTCTCTAAAGCCATTTCAGATGCTTGTTCTGAAAAACGAAGCAAAACATGTTGAACTGATTCTTGCTGTAATCTAAGTGAAGTCCAGAGAGCTAAATCACACCCAACCGTGTGGTAGAGCGTTCAGTGAGTGCCTGTGTTCAGTGGGGACAATGCTGCCAGGTCTGCATGTGAGAACATTCTCAAGCACGCCCCTTGCACTCACCATTCACTTAGCTCCAGAGCTTGGAGCACATGAACTACAGTGATCTGCTCTAACAGGACTTCCTTAACCAGCAAAGGTGGGCAGGATGTGGACTGTCCTGCATATTTCATGGTGAAATGCCATTTGGTGACATATAGAACTCAACACAGTGATAGTGAACCTCACAACTACATGGGACTGTTTCCTATTCCTGACTTCCAGATTTAAGTCTAATGTCTAATCTAACAGAAAATGCAAAGGTTCTGATGTCTCCAGTGCCAAAAGTTTCTGCATTAAGGATGAAACCTTGATATTCTTTGACAGACACAGAACCTAAATGACTTTCTCCAATACTAGGAGATGGTCATTAGTGCAGTTTGCATTGGCAGTTAAGCATCAAGGAAGAGAAAAAGCTGATGCTGCAGCCACAATGCATTCATTCACTTACTTTGGTGCTTGTGTCCTTCTCTGTATAGGACCTGCCCAGAAGCAGTTAAGATATATATAGGCAGTAATTTTTCAAGCTGCAACATAGTGGAAGAAGACTGAAAGCAATAAGGAGTTCAATGCAGCTCAGAAACCACCTTGCATGATTTCTCTGTCTTCATAAACCAAGTCAGGCACAAAGGGAAATAAAATTAACCAAGGCTGGAGCTTTGAAGCTTCAAGAGAGGAAAAAAAAAAAGATACTTCATCTTCTTTTCCAAGCAGAAGTGAAAAACTACTTTAACTAAGAAGAGAGTGCTTGGCCCCATGCACTGTGCCATACAGACAACAGCAGCTGCAATTTAATCAAAAAGCCTCTATTGGCAGAGCATGGCACCTTGATGGTACCTTTTAAGTCAGAAACATTCCTCCTAAAGAGGGATGAAAATGTATGTTGGCTTGCAGAGAACCATCTTCCCTGCTGACGTAAAATCCATTGCAGTCTAAGGAGCTTTGTTGTAATTAATTATTAGCAAGGAGTCTGTCCAAAATCTCTGGGTGTGAACCAGGGCACACTTTAAAAAGCATTTTCTCACTCTGTCATTCCCACCTTCACCCACCCATCTCCTAGACCAAATTACAAGAAAACTGACTCTTCTCCATCATTCCCATTACTTAGGTGATCTAACGTTATTTGACTGGTTAAGCTCCAGCCTTATTAATTCAAGCAGAAAGTGTGAAAGAGGGAAGACCAACAACAAACACAGCAATTCACTTCCTATATCCTAGCAAATATGTACAGGGAGTCCGTCTTCTGAGAATTCAACTGGTATGCACATGGGTGAGCAAAGTGCCCACCTTTGCAGATAGAATCACACAAAGAAGATGCAGTTTCAAAAGACTGCCAGTGAAGAAACAGTTGTGTGGACTGGACGTGACCACATGGATGTGTTACAAAGGGCTTCTCCTTCACTATGGAATATCTATCTTTCTCCCCATATTTACACAATATACACATACATACACAGATGAGTAGATATAAATACATGTGCGCACACACACAGACACACATACATATATATATATTATATATATATATATTTCTTTTCCAGTTCTTGGAGTGGTTACAATTACTTTAGTCTACAAGGCATCCTAAGGGCACTTCCTGGCTCTAGCAATAAAGTTCCATCATGTCATGGAGAGAAGTAAAGGGAATATCATTGAGGGAGAAGAAAAGTTTGCTATCTTGTATATTATCATGTAAAAGGCCGACACCTCTGAAAATTGTTGTTTCTGAGCCCAGAGATTTTCTCCCTGTGTTCCAGGAGGGCAAAGGATCATCTTGTTCAATTGCTGTGTGCAGAGGTGCCACTATGCGATTTTCCCTGTTTGGTGGGTAAGTGGCTGCTTCCACATAGCTTGAATTGCATGATAGAATATCCTACGTGTCATTTTTAGTTGTTTGTTTAAAGGGAGATTAAAAGAGTTTTGCTTTTTTCTTCATGTCGTTGCGTCTCCAGAGAGGTAACTTGTCAAACTCCTGTATCGTCATGCCAAATATCTCTTGGAAAACTTCAGGTGCTAAGTGACGCTTTAAAAAAAGACAAAAAAAAAAGAGGGGAGGGAGAAAAGGCAATGGTCAGTCAAAGCTGAAAGAGATGCAATAGGAGACAGGAGTGCCTTAAGGGATTTCATGTCACTCTAGATGCCACTGCAAGATCTAGTGATAGAAGCTTGATGAAATACCAAAACATGTAGCCAAGTTGTAATGAACCTAGACTCTCAGTGAACCAATGACATTTGGCCATTTGTAACATCAACTGAAAGGTTACAAAGGGGACTGGAAGAACTATTTCAGTTGATGAATGAGCATGACAGGAAAAAAAAGGTTGTCTGAAGTTACCCAACATGCAGTGATAGATAACAGAAAAGAAATAGCTCTTGCATGCCCCTCTCCAGGTTTTAGCTAGTCATCTCTATTCACACACAGAAGTGCAGGCTCTGGGTTTTAGGAGAGCTTTGTTGAAGAGGCTGCAGGCTGAACGTGCTACATTGCAAACTTTGAGAAGAAAGATGGCTGGACAGCCCAACTGCTCAGCACATTTCTCTACAACAACTGAAATATGTGTTTGCGTGCATTACCTCTGTTATGCCTCTGCTCTAGAGTGCACTGGGCAGAGAAAGTCCCTCCTTCTGGTGTTAACATAACACCATCTTGATTTTTCAATAGGTCCATACATGATCGCTATCTAAAAATGTAAATCAGTGGGTAC
This sequence comes from Excalfactoria chinensis, assembly GCF_039878825.1. Lineage (NCBI taxonomy): Eukaryota > Metazoa > Chordata > Aves > Galliformes > Phasianidae > Excalfactoria > Excalfactoria chinensis. The sequence continues at coordinate 30,678,405 of NC_092830.1, forward strand.
TTACCCCAGTTTTTGTGCCTTCTTTCATGCATCGCCACAAGATTAATTAACTAGAAGTAACCTAAACATCCCCAACCAAGAAAGGCTGCTTACGTGTAATACACAGATTGGTAGACAACTTTTATTTGTTAGTAGAAATTTAAATCCTCATGTTTTTGCATAATGAGTCACACTAACGCATAGGACTTACCAGTGAATCAGAGAAAAGATTTTAGATTCTCAAAGGTGGTTGGCACTGATGCTTCACTAAGAAACAATCCAAGCCCAGACAAAGCTTTGCTCCATTCTAACATGGGTCCTATGACTGCAAAATTCTTGACCAATTTTGGTCTTTTTACCAATTTGCAAGTATGAAAATAATGGCTTGAAAAATAAGGGGGTTGTGAACAGCTCTGCCCAGGAGCAGGGAGACAGAGCCATTCCTGCTCAGAGATGCGAGACTCCTGGCCTGGCACCACTTGCTGAGAAGCTGCTGTTTCCTCCCCATCTGATTCCTTCTTCACCATTTACTGCTGAGAAATACTGTTAGTCTAACAAGGACCCACACGTTAGTGTTTGAGCTTTCAAGTCTGCAACAACAAACAACTTCAGCAGGAAAAAGCATTTAGGAACTTGCTTCTCTTACCTCCAGCCTGGTTCTGTCTACATCTTTTAGTATTTTATTTCGCCCTCTGTTGGTCACCATGAGTATTTCATATGGAAAAATCTGTTAACAATGTATAAAGGGGGGGAAAAAAGAGAGGTATTTACATTTTAAAACAAGAAGAACACAACGTGCCTTATTTTCACAACCACGCAAACATTCTTTTTCCTTTTCAAAGGAAATTAAAGTATTTCTTTTTTTGAAAGATGCATGAAAGGCCAGTCTGGACAGAGCAGGAACTTGTTTAGTATCAACATCAAACTGCCTCACGCTTTTGAGGTTCTGAGTACACAGATTTGTCACTCATTGGTCTGGCTGATGGTTACCAAAATGTGGACAGCTCTAAGAAAACAAATTCGAACGACCAATAAAAGTACATGAATATACATCTGACAGTCCATCTGAAGGAAGAGTAAGTCTGAAAAAGCAAGATATTAATTAGTGGGGACTACTGCATTCAGCAAAATTTATCAAATGAATTTCTTTGCCTGTTTGGATAGTTAAAGAACATACATACATGGACTAAAGAGATGTTTTTGTAGACATACTTGTCTTACACATCTTCATCTGCTTCAGAAGAGTATTTGTCCCGTACATCTCCCATTACACTTCCCTTGATTTCCTTCTACATTTCAAAGAACATCCAGCACTTATACAAATCAGCTACTGGCCAACAATTAATTCTTAGATGCATAAATTATTTAATTTTTCTTCTACTTATATAGATTCTAAGTACGAAGTAAAATGTTTAACGTCAGTGGGTCTCATCAGCTTAATGCAACAGAAACAGTGATGGTTAAAGAGGATTTCAGAAAGCCATATGGATTAAAACCATTCCTGGCAAACAAAACCATTTTAGCCAGATACTTGCCCACTGAATGACATCACCAAAACTCTCCTGGACAAGTAGCTTATCTATAATCAAACTCTATTAATTATTTTAACAACAGAAGAAATTCCACTAGATCAGCTTTTGGGTAGTACTAAGCAATAACATTAATTCCATTGTAAGCAGTTACCCCAGTGAAATACAATAAATAAGATTCAGGCACCAATGAACACACCACGGAGTTTATTGTAAGTAATTATAATAATTTAAGTAATGTGTGCTTACATACCAGCTTTATGAGTCTTAGGAGATTCTGACATCGTCACGATCATACAATTAAGTCTATACTTGGAATTACATTGTTTATGTTCAATAGTGGAAATGGATACCATATACAGCATTAAAGGAAACTGAAATGTAACTCTTCAAAATATTTAAACAGGCAGAGTTTAAGTCAAGGTCTACGGTAATGAGTACACTTTATATTCAGGTGTGAACAATAAGGTGTGGGGTGGTAGGATGCACAAATTCTGTCCTTTCTGGTGAATCACCTGATAAGATGTGGACTTTCTACAGTTTACTACTTTTTACTTCCCAGGTGTTTCAGACTAACATTGAATTGTTGTTTTTTTCACTTCACAGAATCATGGCTTGGTTTGGAAGGGACCTTAAAGGTCATCAAGTAGCCACTTGATCAGGTTTAAATATGTGTTGCATCATTAACATGAACAAAACTGCCACTTAGCACAACCTCAGGGCTTGGCATCTTTTTAAACATCAACAGAAGGTGACCTGTAATCTCAGGAACATTCCCACAAATTTTATCATTAGTAATATGACAGAATTTGTAACCCACAACAACATTCCAGATAACAGGATGCATTAATGGCAGTGAAGGCTGTAAGAAATGCTATTGCACTGAAAAAAAGAAATTATTTGGAATAAAAAAGCAATATCTCAGAAGCCAGGGATGTTCTCAAGGTCTATACTTACATAGTATATAAAACATTTGTTCATGTACATTGCACTAGAGTCTCAGCTCGTAAAGCTAAGGTTATTGCCTTCTACAATTTGTCTGGAGGTCACTTGGAAGCACAAGCAGTAATCTGGTTTGCAAATAGAGCTCCTCACTTAACTGCAGGAATGCTGGTCCTTGTAACTCTGGGAAAACCATGATTTCTCAGCAGGTTCACCAGCAACAGAGAAAGTTGCAAGATTTAAACACAGCACTGGCTGAAGCCTTTCTGTAGATCATGTTCATTTTTGACTCAGTCACCTCTAGACACAGCAGCAAAAGCATTTTAATTTATACCTTAACTCATATTCAGCTGATACTACCTCTTTTTCCCAACAAATATTGTAACAAAGTTATGTAGGGAATTCAACATAACATAAGATTTCAGGCACCATTAGCTTCAAACCAGAGATCTGTGTTGAGCCTCAGCCATGTTGTTGTGAACCACAATATTCTGCATCACTTTTCAAACTTAACAGATGCAAGACTTTGCAGTCAAGTGTGGTCCTGCTATTTTGGCTACTGAAAGCTTGACAGAGAAATAGCTATTTATTGAGCCCTTCATTATCTTCATTTTGTTTCTGAGAAAGCCTGCTCTACCCAAAAAGGGCACACTGACTGCCCTCAGCCAGAGTACTAATACCTAAAACAGGCAAATTCCAGAACACAAAGGGAAAGGTTTGGCACAAAGGGAGAAGGGATTGAGTTGAGGTAAAGAAGAACAAAGACATCTCCTGTATTTTATCTGCATTTCACAGTCTAATCTTCATTATCTTGAAGGAAAGTTAATAACATCTGCACTTGCCTTTGGCTCCAACATGTTAGGCATAGATACTCCTCTGTCCATTCTCATTCCAGGGACATGACCATCCGGAAGGGACTGCATCAGATACAGGTATACATCAGACATAGGTTACACACACAGAGGGTAAAGGCACTCAAGTAGTGGTGAAAACAAAGGTGAATTTGCACTGAGACTCCCTCAAGCCTTACTGCTTACTCTTACCACACAGGACATTGTCATGGTTATTGTTCATTGCTTCTCAGATTCCTGAGGCATCCTTCCACCCTCTCTACCACTACATTTTCTGACACTACTGAGGCTGGCAATAGCTCCCCACCACTGTCCAGATGGACCTGGAGACCCTGAGAGAATGGCAGGCCCTTCCCAGCCCCAGTCATCAAGTAAGGCTCTTATCTGGAACAAATACAGAGAAGCATAAATTCAGATTCCGCTCAACAGTACATATAGGCACCCTGGTCTGACCTCCATGTCATTTAGTGTATCAGCCAAGATGCTATTTTGTTGGTTTTATTTTTGGTTGTCTGTGGTTTGTTTTTTTTTGTCTCTACAATGGAAAATATTGACTATGAACAAGAACAAGGACAGAGCTGTTGTCAAAAGGTGCTGTTTTGACAAAGGTTCAATTACATCTTGAATATAATACATGAACAAATCCTTTCTTCTCCCATGATCTTATTTCTTTCCATTCACCACAGTTTTGATATGTCATTAACAAATACATCCAAGTCATTAAAAATTGTCACTTCATAATGTGATTGTGCTGAGGGGCCACACAGTCTCAAACTATTCTGGAAAAAATTCCTCAGACAGGATTTAGGGTTAAAGGGTTGATTTTTGCAAGCATGTGTCTTAATAGCTCATCTGTGGTAGTAGCATATAGAAAGCTACAGATAAGTCATCTTGTCTGAAGAGTAAATTCCAGGTCAAAAAAGTTCCTGGTATGGAAGAAAATTGCCTCCAGAAAATAGTTTCCAAGTGCTTCTGGGGCTGGTGCTAGACAGGCTGGAGATAAATCCACCCTCAGCTGTTCAGAAAGAACTATTGCAGGCAACTCGTATTTCAATAGACAATGGATTTTACAAAGAAAGTCACAGAACTGGTCTGAGTCTTCTCAACCCAGTTCTGGGGAGTACCAGGAGGAATCCGAGACTGTGCCTGTTTTTTAATTGATTAAGAGTCTACAGTGGTGGTGATAATTAAACATGCAGGTAAATCAAAGTTAATGTCTTAAGAAACCCCTCCCTGTGGCAGAAATTCAGGCTTCAAAAAGAAAGTGGATGCTTTTAAATCCGTTGTCAGTTGATTGATGAAAACCCGTACTCTACCTGGAAATCTGAAAAACAGAAGAGAAATCTCATCAGCTGCAGAGTGTTGAAGAGGAGCCAGACACAGTCTGCCATTTAATCCTTGTGCTTTGTGATCTACTAGATTTCAAAATGCCACCTGATGCTATACAGTCTGCAAACCTCCCTACCTTAGGTTTTACTTTGTGAACAGTAAAGCACTCTCTACATTGCAGACCACTTCAGGTGTGCTTCACACTCTGGAAAACCAAGTCGCTTTAGAAACATTAGAGGCAGTGAACCATAATGAGGCAAATAAATAGCCAATTAATATTCAACTTTTTAGAGCACGATTCACGTGACAACAAGTAGCTCTGTAGGATTCCTCCACAGTCTACAAAGAGATACAAGCACCAGCTTATGATCCTTATCATAAGGTATCTAAGACAGAAGGGATCAGCCTCACTCAGAAGGTAAATTTGTTTCTCTCTCTCTCTCTTCCACGACTAAGCTCAAACATGTTCAAAATATTAATTCAATGCATATTCCAGTTAACTACAGACTACCTGCTCTCCATGTGTACCAATGCTAAAGCATGCCCTTGCCAAAAACAGGGACGACAGAAGATACAGCAAAACAAACACGGACGTTTAAACATGTACTTGCAGAGTTTGAGTTAAGTATCAAGTTTACCCAAGGAAGTTAAAACCACTTAGCACATAGAAAGCAAATCCACAATCTTAATACGAAGCAGCAGAAATGAGCAGTCATTGCAATATGTTCTCCATAATGAAGTGGCCTGTAAAAATCCTTACCTCTAACACCACCACTCACGTCCCCATAACTGTTGTACTGACCAAAATCCGTAGATACCGGCTGTAACAGGAGAAGAAGGACACGCACATAAATCCACAGTTCACAGCTTCACCAGTGGGTTGATATAAGAGAAGTAACAAATTGTTTAAAGCTTTTCTTTCCTCACTTTTCATAAGCCCTCTTGTATTGCTTTCTCGCATTTTAAACACTGAGTTTGTGGGGAGGAAAACAAGGTTTTGCCTGACTTCAGATTGTTTTATAAGAAAGCTCAATAAAACTTTAAATCCAAAACAGTTAATAGGGAAATAAATACATAAATACCACATATGATTGAAGTTACTTTTTGATTCTCAAAATGTCTGCTGCCTACTTACCCTGTGAAGCCCATTTTTTCCATAGCCAGGAAGAGAAGAGGTTTTGGAGGCTGAAGCATGGGCTGATGAAAAAGAAAGGAAAAAAATCTTTTACAGAACAGTCTAATGGAAACTCAAATCTAAGAACATTTGAGAAATCAACTTGAAGGAAAAAAATACAATTGAAGAACTAAGGGGAAGCTTAACCAACTGAGATATGCTGACTTCAAGAAGCATCTCTGTCCCAAAGTCATTACAACCTTCCATATGCTTTGTAAACTACATGCAACATTATCATGTCATGGTGCCAGGCTCAGAATCAAAGTAGCCTCCACTAAGCAAAAAATAATGAGAGCAAAATAACTTTTCAGCCCTCAGACAGATAAAATATTGCCATATTTCTGATGATAAGACCAAGAAAGAAAAAGATCAAGGAAAATCCAAGAAGATTAGCATTGTTTGACTGGATAGGCTTTCTGTTAAGTGTCCCATACACATCCATTGTATTTCACTCTCCTAAAGTGGCACTCCTGTGTTACATGTTGCTATACCTTCTAAACCGTTAATAAGCTTTCTTTTCACTCCTACTACTTTAACTACTATTACATTCATATGCTCAGCTTCCGCTGGTGCACAAGCCAAGACACATGTATAGCACACACTGTTCTGTGTTCAGAACTTGTTTTGCTACAAGGGAGAAAGGGCTCTAAGTCCTGTAACACTGCTACTGACAGAGGCTTTGGCCCTGACTTAACCAGAACAAGGATCAGAACAGATAGTGATGGCTGAATTCAAACAAACCTGAGAACGTGGCAGCCTGATCTGATGTTATAGTCGTACATAATACAACACTTCAGAGAACATGACAGGATCCAACAAAACTTCATGAAATGGGGGCAAAACAAGGAATTAGCCCATCCTTTTCACAGAAGAATAACAGAATACCACTTACACATATCAAGCAATTTCCCAGTGGTCCCTCTACTGGAAAAGCACTGAATATGTGTCCACATGGCATTCCATAGTCACAGTTCATTATAGCTTCATTGCCTAGATGAATTACCTGGAGAATCGTAACGACTGGCAGAAAGGGCTGACCTCTCCTTTTCCATCTCTTCTTTCAGTATCAATTGTCCAAGACCAGAATTAAGCTATAGATAGCAATTAGAAGTATATGAATAAAACTGACAGAGGAATCATAAATTGCTTATGTAAAACAAGGGGCATTTTTTGGATAGCGCTCGGAAGCAGTATGAAGATAAGGTTATAATAACCTTCATGAGCTGCTCCTCCTGCAGTTGCCGGCGTCTCTGTAGCTCCTCATCATCCTCCTCTCTTCCACTTGACCTGCGCCTCATGTCCGCTCCTGCTTCCATAAAACCACAGAAACCAGAAGGCTTTGTGTATCAGTTCTTTCTCAGTTTGATTTACTGAATAAACAAAAAAAACACCTATTTTCTTGCAGTTTCAAAAGACTTACTCAAAACTTGCCCTTCATAAAACTCACTCAGATAGCCTGTCCTATAGCTATCATGTTTCATACAAAATTAACAAGAAGTTGAACTGCACATGGGTTTCCAAGCAAGCAACAATGATTTTGGTGTCAGGCTTTTGCAAGACTACAGTAAAAAGCAACAAGAACTCCTGTTTTGACACTTGTGCTCAGCCTAGTTCTGCAGCAAAGCATCACACTCAGAAAAAAAACAAGGTGAAAAATGTGAGGGTTGAAGGTTTCTCAGTGCTTAGTCCTATAGAATGTCTTTATTTCCGAATAAAATAGGACAGTGAGCACTTTTTTTTTATAGCTTCCAAGAAGTTCTGTTTAGTTTCTCAGGTGTAACTAAGTCACCTGAGAGCCAATGTGCAGAGCAGTTTTACTTGGAAAAAATAAATAAGCAAACCAAAATTGTCATCCACTGCCAGGAATGTGAGTCAAGAGCCAACATTTCCAGGAAAGCCTCCACCTCTGACACACGGCATAACAACACTGTGGTTACAACAAGCACTGCCAGGAGAGTTCCAGGTATACAGATGCTATCACTGTGCCTTCACATACTTGCCACTGCATACACAGCTCCTTTGACTGATCATTGAGCAATCCCATCCTGTGCCACCTCTCCCTGCACTTCCTCAAAATCCAGTTTCCTTCACATCCCTTCACAAAAACCTGAAGCAGGCAAGGCCTTCAGCATACCTGACATGACTTCATAAATCAACCAGGCTATATAACTTATTCTGTGCTATATTTCAGAAGGAAAGGGGTGTGGGGGGGAGGGGTCAACAAAATCAACAGAAATAATACAATACCAAAAAAAAAGTTTTAAAATGAACATGAACATGACTGAAATAAAATATCTGCAGAGCAAAAGAAAAAGACAGACTCTAGAAACAGTAACTGACAAAATGGGACTTCTTTAGTCCATTAATTGCCCTGCTGCAGTACTTGCTTCTTGTCATAAAAACAGCCATGTGGTTGGAAGCAATGGCACTTTCTGTGAATATTTACTATTAGCTTAGGACTAACAGATCACATAGACAATAACAGAGAGAAGTCATGCTGCACGTGTGATACAACATACTGTTTTTAAGCCACAATACAGGAGTTAACATAAAGTTTCTATAGATGAGTATTTGTGTGATTACTTCCAACATCCTTTTTCAAAAGCTCCTCTACTAAGCTATAAAGACAGAGATGTGCAGAGGTCTCACCAGAATAACTGCACTCTGGCAATCGCCTGGAGCAGACACAATACTCATAACCTCTTCTGACAGCTACTTTACTGATCAGTACCTTGTAATCCACATCACTTGTAGAATTCTTTTTGCATACCTATGGCTGCAAGGGAGGGAGGACCTGGCCAGTGGTCCGTCTCAATCTTTGGTATCTCGTTGGGTGCTGGTGCATGAGCTGCTGGGAACTTGGAGGACTTGATGATATCCTCGGAGGACTTGCTCTGTGCTGCCAAAGCAGCTGCATCTAGATGGCAATCAGGGAACTTAGCCATGTAATAAGCTATTATCAATATAAAGGGTTTCCATATTTCGGCAAGATTTAATGCTTTACAAGAAGGACATTTTCAAATCCAAACATTTTCATGTTTTGCCATTCTAATTGCAATTGGAAACAAAGTAATGCTTTCCTCTTGCCAGTAGATTGGAATCAAACCTTCTCATCCAACAAACCCACCCCCAAAATAACCCTACATCAGCTTTGGATTTTACTAGAGTTTCAGAGCATTAAAATGATCAGGCAAGAGTGAGAAAATTCAGTCTAACAGTATTTGGCAGTATCTCTTAAATAACCAGTGAAATCAGATTTATGCACTGGTTTGTCTTCCCTCTAGGGTCAGAAAGCAAACAGATCAGAGGAACAGCATTATTTTTAACTCTACTGATGCTGATTATTTCCTATGCTTCTGTGAAAAGCTGCAAAACAAACAAACAAAGGAACTGTATCTTTCCTGCTGCATGCACTTGATTATGAGCATGCAGTAGCAGCAAAAGGAGATGCCAATTTATTTATTAACTACCAAACTTCATTTAAATCAACTTGGTAGGGACAGCACTACCAATGAAATGTACCTCATCAACCACAGGCATCAGCAGTGGGACATTCATTTAAGGTAGCAGTCAAAGCCAAAGTCCCTTAAAAGCATGTGAGAACATGCATTATGGCTTTCACACCTTTACATTAAAAAAGAATAAAATCCAACAGGATTTAGTTTGCACTAAAAGCAGCCTTAAGTATCTCTTCTCTGCAAACTGTTAGTCCAAATCACCCTTCTCTTACATAAAGCCACCATATAAGACAAAGGGATTCTGAATGTACTTTATCCCTTTTTAAGCAGAAAGACATCTGTTAAAGCAGTGAAGTACTTTGTTACTCATCCAACACATTCAGGGTACTTCAGGAGAAGCAATATTAGAAATCATGGGGAATTTTGAGAAGTTCATGATTGGGAAACTCTAAACATAATTAAAGGTATGGAGGAAGCTAGTCAGAGTTTACAAAAGCATGACTTCAAAGAGTACTTACTTATTAGAATTGGTGATGTCAGTGGTTAAACATTCACGTGTTAATGGGAGATGAGAAGGTACATTAAAACCATAAAAATAAACAAAAGTAATGTTAAGACTTCTAAAATAAGCATAAGATTTGAAAACTTAAAAAAAAGAATGAGGAAAGAAACCTGATATAAAACTCCAGTGGTGTTCTTAGCAATATTTACTCCCATCTACAGAATGGATTCCCTGGGCTTTCTTAACCATCTCAGCGAACGGAACTGTTCACCTAAGTTCTGTAGTACAGCTAATTTGCTACTTACCCCAAATAAGTTTCATTGGATAAAGAGTTTGCAAAGGGATGAAAGGTCTTAACATGGTAGTCACCTTTCTTTCACCACATTACATGCAATTTCCTACTTAAAGTTTTCTATTGATAGATGAAGGAAATAGCAAACACTTAAAGGTTCCTTGCTCTGCAGTGTTACGGACCAGCAAAGCAGTTGGCTTCTGCCATCATTGTTATTCCAGACTTGCTAAAACAACATCTGCTCTAAAAAGATTAGAGCTGAGTTGGATACTGTTGTGCAACTCAGAATCCAAACACTGGAACAGCAGATATACCGTGCTACCTGATCTATTTCACAGGGCTTGAGAATTAAACCAGCCCTGTCAGTCACCTACATCATTTTCAATATTTATAGGTATCTGTTTGAAGCCACAGTACACTTGGAATTCCAGTCTGACAGTAACACCCCCACCATTCCTGTTGCTGACATCAGTGACTGTACTATGTCTGCTTAAAATAAACATAATCCATTAAGTTCCTCTCAAAGAACGGACTGTTGTTAATCCATTTTTTCCATGATCAAAATCTGCATTTTGAAAACATAAACTGAAAGAAGTGAAATACAGGAAGGCATCACAACGCTAAAGAGGTAGCAAAATCCCAGTTAATGTCAATTTGCTGTTAACAGCAACATGGCCAAGACTTAAACCATAAGATCCAAATAAAACAACATGCTTTAAAACACAATCATCCAACTGGACGTGCAACATAAGCTCTCTAAAGCTTGGACTACTAATTTTTGATGCTTTCAAAGTAAACACTGAATGCTTTTCAGTAGTCTGTGTGTTTCAGTTTCAATACAAAAAAAAAGAAAGATAATATACCATGTTGCTTGTAGATTGGTGGCTTTCTGTAAATGTTGACACCCTGATCTGTAAAATGGAGAAACAGAAAAGTGTTAATAGGAGAACTTCTTCAGTTATTGGTAAAGGTAACACCAACACTAAAACAGTAGACAGACCAAATTAAGGATGTAGCACATAAAAAGCCAGCATTATACAGAATCAGATTGTCTGAAGGAAACATAAGAACGAGTGACAAGTAGAAGACGTGTGGTATGGAGTCCGCTGGAGCTGATTCTGTAACATGGATGAATTCAAATCATGAACAATTCATTTTAAATATTATCGGTGTGACAGACATTGGGAAATGCAAACAAGCAAGACATCTCAGGGGTGAAAATACAAGCTATTTGGGGAAAAGCACCCCAAAGTAACTTCTGTGGAAAATTGTGCTCCAGCCACAACAGCTCAATTTTCTTTCCAGCTGACTGGTTGTATTGAGGAGAATGCAGTGAGCCCACCATTCACTTCAAAACCCGGAGAACAAAACATCTGTTCCATACATAGTTTTGAACAGCCAACAACACCTTGACTTCACAGAGTCAGTGTTAAGGGATAACCTGTTTGTCCTCAAACACAAGGACAGACTTCTTCATAATTTTTACTTATATACATATTAATGTAAGGATGACCACATTGCATACTATCAACATAAGTCAGGAAAAGGTCACTTCCCAGAACCCTAATGTTATAAATCTGAAGCATATTTTAAAAATAAAATATTTTTACAATAATGAGCCAAGATGGGAATTACATTGTTCTAAACTACCCACCCACCCCAAAGCAGCTCTTCAAGTATCCCACACAGCCACAAATAAATAAGTTACTTCAAAATCAGTCCTATGGTGCAAAATCTGAGTCAGTTTTACTGCAAGATCACAACGAGCTGCAGGGAACTAAGACATTTAAGTCAAAACCCTATTTTGCTACTACATCATACTGCCTGAAAAAAAATAAACTTTTCAATCATATTGGCATGGAGGAAGAAGAAAACATTTCTAGAATACATGTTGGGGGTTTGGATTTAATGATCTTTGGGGTCCCTTCCAACCCCTACGATTCTGTGTGCTGTTGTCTACCATAGATCTCACTGAAGCGCTACAGGAACCAACCTTCAATGTTGAGGAAATCAATCTAGAAATCTGTAGGGAAAAAAAAAATGTAAAACTACTTTATAGAACCCTATTTCCTGGACTAAATGACAGGCAAATTACCTGCAATACAAAAATGCACTGATGTACTTTGTGCTAGTGATCTTCTTACAGTTACCTGAACAGCAAATAGGCACAAAGGCTAAAAGGGAACTAGGCAGCAAGACTTTATTGCACACCTGTGCCAGACAGCTATACAGGGTATGTGCACACAGCTCCTGGGCTGCACTGCTCCAGCTGAAGAGGACAGCTCTCCCACCACACTCGGCATTGTGTACCTAGCTGGGCTCTTCACACAAGTGTACTTCAACTTACTTATGTCCAGGCAGCCAGGTTAGCTTAGGCACTTCACACAGCCTACCTTGGCCATGCCATGTCACGCTGACTGAAAGGAAACATCCACAGTCTATCAGGTCTGAGGGCTGGAGGAAGAGCAGCAGCTTCGGGCAATTCAAGGGGATACCAGACTGAGGGGGGGACCTGATGACACAAGGCTTTCAGCTAGCACTGACGCAGTCAGATGATGCGCGTCAGCAACCCCAGGGTCAGGACACACACCCTCATCCTATCAAATCACAAGAGAAGCGTTCTCACTTTAGAAGAGAACCTGCTTTATAGAGAGGGTATCTTCATGCATGCTAATTCCTGCAGATCTGTGTGCTTCTGCAAGGACACCAAGCCACTGCATGAAACAGGTGAAGAAACTTCCTCATTTGGTTTAAAAAAAAACCACACACACAAAAAAAAAACCCCCAACAACATTAAATGAATGGAACACTAAAG